>NC_136516.1:26837450-27149950 GCF_053919585.1 Euprymna scolopes | reverse complement strand
CAACCATCTCCGTACTCACCAATGATGACTCCCCCCCCCCACCCACCCTACAGGATGAGCAGATGCTCCTCGTCGTTCCAACGGACGAACACACACAGGTTGGAATATATATATATATATTTCCATCATTCACACTGGAGAAGACCAAAGGATCGGTCGAAAATTGTGCTTTTGAAGGAAACCTTCTTGTTTTTTTTTTGTTTTTTTTCAAAAGACATTTTGTATTCCTACACGTCAACACATAGGAAATAAATACACAAAAGATATAAACATTCATATATTTTTCGTATTGATTTTTTTATTCATACATATTTACATATATATATATATATGAAAATATATTAAAAAAGAATACGAAAAATATTAAAGGTCATAACTTTTCTTTATTCGTTTTCGATTGGTAACGTGCAGGAATACAAAATATTATGAAAAAAATTTAAATTTTTATTTTCCAAGTACATAATTTTCGATCGATCCTTCAGTCTTCATCGATATAGTGAAAGTGATGAGCATACACGGGGGGGGGGGGGCGAGAGAAAGGAAGGAGGAGGAGGAGGTGACACGTCAGTATAATATATATATATATATATATATATATATATATATATGAAAGAGCCTGGCCAGTACTAGATGAGTAACCATTTGAGAATGCTGGGCGCTGTATGTATTGTGCTGGGATGTAGAATTTTTCAGGTTTGTGTGTTATAATAGTAATAATAATAATAAAAAAATTATATAACTACTTGATCTAATTACTTGATTTAGGTCTACTCCACAAAATCTCCAGCTACAGTATAACTGGGAATGTCTCTTCAATTATTAAATCATTTCTCTGATATGTTCATAAGAGTAGTGGTTGATGGGCAGAAATCAGAAGCTCATAGTCTTAATGCTGGAGTCCCTGGGGGGTCCATCCTGGGACCAACTCTCTTCCTGATCTTAATGATCTTCCAAATCACATCCTAAGATAATTTGTATACATTTATGCGGACGACACTACCATCTATGACAAAACACTTCAAAGGCAGTAAACGACCAAGTTCTCTTTGATTCTCTCTCCTCGGATCTTGATCATGTGGTGCAATGGGGAAAAAGGTGGCTAGTTAATGCTAATGAATCTAAGACCAGGCTTATATCTTTCCATCATCAACGCTCTGATTCCCGTTTGGCATCAATCAAAATAAATGGCCCTCGTCTTGGGGAGGCTCCATGTTTTGACAAACTTCTTTACTCCTGATCTGAGATAGAACATGTACATCGAATCTGTTGCAAAGTCTGCTGGGAAAATGGTGGGATCCTTCTATCGCTCTCGTAGATATCTCACTGCTGAGACAATTCTATACCTGCATGAGTCAAGTACGTTCAAGAATAGAGTACTGTTGCCACATCTGGGCAGGATAAGCTGCTAGAAGCATATTATCCTGCTTTGACAAAGTTCAAAATAGACCTTGTGGCCTAGTGAGGGATGCCTTTTTCTCTTCCCTGCAGCCTCTTTCCCACAGAAGAGATGTTGCAAGCCTGTCTCTGCTTTGTTATTTTCATGGCAAGTGCTCGGCTGAGCTCCAATCTTTACTTTTACGAAAAACACTTGTCTTGCTGAAACCACTATCAATAATTTTCCCCACTCTTTATCTGTGCCTAAATCCAAACGTAGATTCCATGAACAAAGCTTCTTTTTTAGAACTGCACGCCTGTGGAACTCTGTTCCGCTTTCCTGCTTTCTAACTGACTTCTATATGGTTATCTTCAAGTCCAACGCGAACAAATTCCTGATGAGCCATCCCCTTAAGTAATCCAATTTAACAAATTTCCACTTGACCATTGTACCCTTATTAACATTTATTCTTGAGTGGCCTCTGAGCCTTGATAAGTGGTGACTCCTTTGTAAAAAAAAAAAAAAAAAAAAAAAAAAAAGTTACGTGACGGGTACGTACATCATAAATACTAAACAAAAACTTAATCCTGCGCTAAATCTGCATTATTTTTCTAATGTACTTATCTAGATTTCACCTGATTTTTTTTTTTTTTTTAGCAATCCCCTCACCCCCATAACGATTAGTAATCGTTTCCATCTTTGCTATATCCGATCTTCCATCCGACAAGTTGATAAAAAAAACAAAAAACTATATTCAAGTTGCTATCTTTTTTTCACTTCTCTGAATCATTGACTGATTAAAAAAAAACTATTTTTATAATTTTAATGCCCCCCCCCCCCACCTCCTATCCCGTATGAGTCACAACCGTAACGAACCTTCCTGTTCTTTCTCTATATTTGATTCTCCACCAATCATAGGATTTTCTTTTGTTAAATTAATTCAGTTGAAAGTATTTTTTCTTCTCCTGAAGGGAATACTCGGTGGCTTCCAGAATACTATTTCTCGGATTACTCCCCCCCCCTCTCTCTGTTCGTCTCTCTCTCTCTCTCTCTCTCTCTCTCTCTCTCTCTCTCTCTCTCTCTTTCTGTTCGTCTCTCTCTTTCTGTTCGTCTCTCTCTTTCTGTTCGTCTCTCTCTCTTTCTGTTCGTCTCTCTCTCTTTCTGTTCGTCTCTCTCTCTTTCTGTTGGTCTCTCTCTCTCTTTCTGTTGGTCTCTCTCTCTTTGTTGGTCTCTCTCTCTTTCTGTTGGTCTCTCTCTCTTTCTGTTGGTCTATCTCTTTCTGTTGATCTCTCTCTCTCTCTCTCTCTGTTGGTCTCTGTCTCTCTCTGTTGGTCTCTCTCTCTCTCTGTTGGTCTCTGTCTCTCTCTGTTGGTCTCTGTCTCTCTCTGTTGGTCTCTGTCTCTCTCTGTTCGTCTCTGTCTCTCTCTGTTCGTCTCTGTCTCTCTCTCTGTTCGTCTCTGTCTCTCTCTCTGTTCGTCTCTGTCTCTCTCTCTGTTCGTCGCTGTCTCTCTCTCTCTGTTCGTCGCTGTCTCTCTCTCTCTGTTCGTCTCTGTCTCTCTCTCTGTTCGTCTCTGTCTCTCTCTCTGTTCGTCTCTGTCTCTCTCTCTGTTCGTCTCTGTCTCTCTCTCTGTTCGTCTCTCTCTCTCTCTCTGTTCGTCTCTCTCTCTCTCTGTTCGTCTCTCTCTCTCTGTTCGTCTCTCTCTCTCTCTGTTCGTCTCTCTCTCTCTCTGTTCGTCTCTCTCTCTCTCTGTTCGTCTCTCTCTCTCTGTTCGTCTCTCTCTCTCTCTGTTCGTCTCTCTCTCTCTGTTCGTCTCTCTCTCTCTCTGTTCGTCTCTCTCTCTCTCTCTGTTCGTCTCTCTCTCTCTCTGTTCGTCTCTCTCTCTCTCTGTTCGTCTCTCTCTCTCTCTGTTCGTCTCTCTCTCTCTCTCTCTGTTCGTCTCTCTCTCTCTCTGTTCGTCTCTCTCTCTCTCTGTTCGTCTCTCTCTCTCTCTGTTCGTCTCTCTCTCTCTCTGTTCGCCTCTCTCTCTCTCTCTGTTCGTCTCTCTCTCTCTGTTCGTCTCTCTCTCTCTGTTCGTCTCTCTCTCTCTGTTGGTCTCTCTCTCTCTCTGTTGGTCTCTCTCTCTCTCTCTGTTCGTCTCTCTCTCTCTGTTCGTCTCTCTCTCTCTGTTCGTCTCTCTCTCTCTCTGTTCGTCTCTCTCTCTCTCTGTTCGTCTCTCTCTCTCTCTGTTGGTCTCTCTCTCTCTGTTGGTCTCTCTCTCTCTGTTGGTCTCTCTCTCTCTGTTGGTCTCTCTCTCTCTCTCTCTGTTGGTCTCTCTCTCTCTCTCTGTTCGTCTCTCTCTCTCTGTTCGTCTCTCTCTCTCTCTCTGTTCGTCTCTCTCTCTCTCTGTTCGTCTCTCTCTCTCTCTCTCTGTTCGTCTCTCTCTCTCTCTGTTCGTCTCTCTCTCTCTCTGTTCGCCTCTCTCTCTCTCTGTTCGCCTCTCTCTCTCTCTGTTCGCCTCTCTCTCTCTCTCTCTGTTCGTCTCTCTCTCTCTGTTCGTCTCTCTCTCTCTGTTCGTCTCTCTCTCTCTCTCTCTGTTCGTCTCTCTCTCTCTCTGTTCGTCTCTCTCTCTCTCTGTTCGTCTCTCTCTCTCTGTTCGTCTCTCTCTCTCTCTGTTGGTCTCTCTCTCTCTGTTGGTCTCTCTCTCTCTGTTGGTCTCTCTCTCTCTGTTGGTCTCTCTCTCTCTCTCTGTTCGTCTCTCTCTCTCTCTCTGTTCGTCTCTCTCTCTCTCTCTGTTCGTCTCTCTCTCTCTCTCTCTGTTCGTCTCTCTCTCTCTCTGTTCGTCTCTCTCTCTCTCTCCCTGTTCGTCTCTCTCGGTTTTTCCGTCTCTCTTTCCCTCTCTGTGTCCGTCTTTCTCATTCTGCGTGTTCATCTTTTCCTCCGTGTTCGTCTCTGTCATTCCCTTTCTCTCCGTCTCTTTCTTTCTTTCTCTTACTAAAATACCAATATTAAAAAAAAATTGACTAATCTCTATGCACGCAAGATTAATAAAATCTACTGATAAGGACATATTACTCAATTCATATACAACTTTTGACAAACATTCAAGTAAAAAAATCTCGAGCATTTTTTTCTTCAAATGATTTCAGATTGAAAGATTTTATTTTCAAACAAATATCCTTTAAAAATGATTTTGTATGTTGAGATTTTCATATATTTTTTGTTTTATCGACGTATAATCTATTACCCGTCTCTCTCTCTCTCTCTCTCATACACACACACACACACACACACACACACACACACACACACACACACACACACACACACACACACACATATATAATGAGAGAGAGAGAGGGAGAGAGAATTTGTAAACAATTCGAATACCACAAGTATATTTAAATAACATTTGTATCATTTTGATTTTATGTATGGTATGTCTTACACGTGTTTCATTGAATGGCATAAGTTAACCAAACAACTCATCAGAGTATCATAAACCTGGAAAAGCTTTTTTTAGCTATAATATGCAATCTATTTTCATTGATCTTAAATAGATCTGGCAGTTTATAAAACCTTTTTATTCTCTGTGTGTGTGTGTGTGTGTATGTATATATATATATATATATATATATATATATATATATAAATTCCATAAGTTCTGTCCGAATTTATGAATGAAGAAAAGAAGTTACCAAACGTTCCATTTTATTAAAGATTTCATCATCAATCGATTTCCCTGATTATCTATGACTTCCTTCCATCTATTAACAAGCTTATTAATTCCATCACTGTAAAATCCTTTTGACGTTGATTCAAAGAACTCACAAATGTCAGTTTCAACATCTTTCTGCGTTACAAAAGCTGTTCTTTCCAAATGATTTTGTAAGCTACGAAACAATTAGTGGTCTGAAGGAGCAAGGTCAGGAGAATAGGGTGGATGAGGAATTTTCTCCCAACCAACTTCTTCGATTTTTGTGAGGTGATTCTTGCTGTGTGGGGTCGTGCTTTGTCCGAAACATCATCCCTTTTCGGTTCACTAGAGCATGTCTTTTTTCCCTACAAGCATTGTTCGAACGCTCTAATCGCTGGCAGTAGATTTTAGCATTAATTGGTGCATTAGGTGCTAATAAGTCAAAGTGGAATATTTCTAGCCGCTTTGGCAGCTGAGTTTCATTTCTTGAACTCATAAAGCATTATATGCCTCAAATGATTCTTATGCACTTCTATGTTAGTAAGGTTGTAATCAAGCAAATTTAAATTTTATCGTTCTGTAAAAAAAAAATGTAAACACTTAAAATGCATCCAAACATAAAAATGTAAAAAAAAAAAAATTACACAATGTTTAAGCTTCGTTCAATTTAAAAACAAAGGTAAAAATTCAGACAGAACTTATGGGATGACCTGATACATTAAAAGTATATGTATATTATACTGTTAAAAAGTGTAATATATCCTCCTATGAATTTTTTGTGTATTGATATTCATATTAAAAATCCTTTTTTTCTATTTATTTAAAAAGAAAATACAACTTTGTTATATATGGATCGTGGAATTGCATTCACTAGCAAAAGATCTAGCTAATTTGCATATTCTTTTAAACATTCATTTTAATTAATTCCTTATTTTTTTATTTTATTTATTTTATTTTTTTTTTTTTCGGTTTTATTATGGGATGATCATCTTTAGTTAACTACTAGCCTGGGTGCCTAGCGTTGCCCGGGTGAGCAAAAGAAAAACGTTGTAGTAGGCAGGCAGGCACCTGTGACCTGAAGGCGGAAAAGAAAGCAGAAAACCTGACCTCTTACTTCTACTCCACAACACAACCGGAAGTGTAAAACGTTGAAATTTAACATAGTCAATCAAAAAAGATGACTTGCAGAAATAGCGTTGCCATTAAACCTCTCATGAAGGTCATTTTTAATATGGAGGGAAAAGCAGCTCCCCCAAAAATGGGGGAGGCACTCTGGCAGTATCCAAATAAATAGTAATTGTCTCAGTATGAAGGGTCTCCCCTACATTGATCAACGACCAATTATAGAACAGGTATTACCCGGCCAGAAGGCCAGGCGCTAGCCGTTTTCGTTCAGTTAGTTTCGTTTTATTTATACGAAAAAGATAAACATGTGAAACGAGGGAATTTTTTAAAGGCGATAAAAAAAAAAAAAAAAAAAAATGGACATGATGTCCGTTTGCGAATAGGAGATATTACAATCTAGGAAGTATTAGAAAACTTCTCCTGGAATCTAATCACCATGAGAACCCCAACACAAAAAGCCTTTCGTGGAAATACACAAACGCGTGCGCCCATTTTGCCTTTTATATAATAGACTGTGTAATTATGATAATTGTAATTATGATTGTAATTATATTCGTGCAGATATTCTACATGATTTATACTTGCGCAATATTTGTGTAAAAGTTTATAGTAAACACAAACCTCTTTCTATATATATTTATGTATGCGTATTTATGTTTAAAAAAATTTATCTACCAAATTACTTTGTCAGTTTTTGGTCTACACACATGAAACTTAATATATAGGGTATTCAAACCCATGTAAAGCTTTATATTTGGGTTTTAGCCCAGGAAAATCGATGCAAATGTGTGAAAATTAAAAAAAAAAAATGGAATTTACCAGGTGAAGGTCGAACGACGGCATTACGAGTCTGCATGTGTAATGTAATAGCTGTTTATTCATATTTTATTTTCTAGCCTTGCAGCAAACGTGTCTTCATAGCTCAAGCTCATAAGCTAAATGTTTTGGTTTCGATTCTCAGTGGTGGCGCATGAGTCTTTTTTTATTTATTTTTTTTTAAATCATTACTATATATTAAGTAAAATATAATATAAAAATAAATACAAAATCTGCAGTAATCAAAATATCATATTTAAGCCTATTTTACGACCGAGCAATGTCAGGCACCCTGTTAGTATATATATATATATATATATATAATTATAAAACTCAAATGACCTTGTAACGGGGGTTGTAACCCCTTATCCGGTTTATGACTTCCAGTTGCGCATGCTTACATAAACACAAATCGTTACTTATTTTAACAATCACTTTCTTTTTTTCTTTCTTTTTTTTTTTTTAAACTAGAGGGGGGGGTACCCGGCGTTGACTGGATGTTTGGAGGTGTGTGTGGTTTTGGGTAAATCAAAACACCCGGGTGTTTGTGTCGGGGGGGGGGGTAAAATAATAAAAAAAAAGTTTTGGTAGGTAAGTATGAGGATCGAACCCAACCCTTGAGGTGAAGTTGGAAATTAAAGTGTGAAAAAAAAGAAATTTGCGACGTTAACCACTGGGCCACCGCGAAATACTAACGGAAACACATTTGAATTTATTTAACTATTTAGAATTGGCAGGTGCACGTTTTAATGACTTAATGAGATCAACTTTGACTGCGGGACAGTATTTTATTTACTGTGGGAAGCGTTTTTTATTTTTATTTTCCAAGATATTGGGGGGAGGGGGCCAGCTCCCCATAACAAGGGGATTGTCCAAATTGAATAGCAATTGTCTGGTATAAGGAAAATTTCCACATTGATCAAAGCTGATTGCTTTTGGACATTTCCGGCGATCCCGACCGGAAAAAAATACCACCAGAATTAGTGTCGCTTTTATTATACGAAAAGCCTAATCCACATGCGGTGAGCGAAAAATGTTAAATATTTATCTTTTCAAAGTCAAGCAAATTAAATAGACAGGCGACCTCCGTTAACTTGTAGATATTATGATTTATATGTGATATAAAAAATTTTAAGAAGTTGTGAGCCGACCAACCGCTTCTCGGAAAAAAGCATTTTAGACATACACAAAAAGCGAACATACATACACACATACATTTTCTCTTTTATATTTATAGATTTATTCTCCATTTTTTAATACACCTTTCTTAAAAAAAACATACATTTTCTCTTTTATATTTATAGATTTATTCTCCATTTTTTAATACACCTTTCTTAAAAAAAACATACATTTTCTCTTTTATATTTATAGATTTATTCTCCATTTTTTAATACACCTTTCTTAAAAAAAACATACATTTTCTCTTTTATATTTATAGATTTATTCTCCATTTTTTAATACACCTTTCTTGAAAAAAACATACATTTTCTCTTTTATATTTATAGATTTATTCTCCATTTTTTAATACACCTTTCTTAAAAAAAACATACATTTTCTCTTTTATATTTATAGATTTATTCTCCATTTTTTAATACACCTTTCTTAAAAAAAACATACATTTTCTCTTTTATATTTATAGATTTATTCTCCATTTTTTAATACACCTTTCTTGAAAAAAACATACATTTTCTTTTTTATATTTATAGATTTATTCTCCATTTTTTAATACACCTTTCTTGAAAAAAACATACATTTTCTTTTTTATATTTATAGATTTATTCTCCATTTTTTAATACACCTTTCTTGAAAAAAACATACATTTTCTTTTTTATATTTATAGATTTATTCTCCATTTTTTAATACACCTTTCTTGAAAAAAACATACATTTTCTTTTTTATATTTATAGATTTATTCTCCATTTTTTAATACACCTTTCTTGAAAAAAACATACATTTTCTTTTTTATATTTATAGATTTATTCTCCATTTTTTAATACACCTTTCTTGAAAAAAACATACATTTTCTTTTTTATATTTATAGATTTATTCTCCATTTTTTAATACACCTTTCTTGAAAAAAACATACATTTTCTTTTTTATATTTATAGATTTATTCTCCATTTTTTAATACACCTTTCTTGAAAAAAACATACATTTTCTTTTTTATATTTATAGATTTATTCTCCATTTTTTAATACACCTTTCTTAAAAAAAAACATACATTTTCTCTTTTATATTTATAGATTTATTCTCCATTTTTTAATACACCTTTCTTGAAAAAAAACATACATTTTCTCTTTTATATTTATAGATTTATTCTCCATTTTTTAATACACCTTTCTTGAAAAAAAACATACATTTTCTCTTTTATATTTATAGATTTATTCTCCATTTTTTAATACACCTTTCTTGAAAAAAAACATACATTTTCTCTTTTATATTTATAGATTTATTCTCCATTTTTTAATACACCTTTCTTAAAAAAAACATACATTTTCTCTTTTATATTTATAGATTTATTCTCCATTTTTTAATACACCTTTCTTAAAAAAAAACATACATTTTCTCTTTTATATTTATAGATTTATTCTCCATTTTTTAATACACCTTTCTTAAAAAAAAACATACATTTTCTCTTTTATATTTATAGATTTATTCTCCATTTTTTAATACACCTTTCTTGAAAAAAAACATACATTTTCTCTTTTATATTTATAGATTTATTCTCCATTTTTTAATACACCTTTCTTGAAAAAAACATACATTTTCTTTTTTATATTTATAGATTTATTCTCCATTTTTTAATACACCTTTCTTGAAAAAAACATACATTTTCTTTTTTATATTTATAGATTTATTCTCCATTTTTTAATACACCTTTCTTGAAAAAAACATACATTTTCTCTTTTATATTTATAGATTTATTCTCCATTTTTTTATACACCTTTCTTAAAAAAAAACATACATTTTCTCTTTTATATTTATAGATTTATTCTCCATTTTTTTATACACCTTTCTTAAAAAAAACATACATTTTCTCTTTTATATTTATAGATTTATTCTCCATTTTTTTATACACCTTTCTTAAAAAAAACATACATTTTCTTTTTTATATTTATAGATTTATTCTCCATTTTTTAATACACCTTTCTTAAAAAAAAACATACATTTTCTCTTTTATATTTATAGATTTATTCTCCATTTTTTTATACACCTTTCTTAAAAAAAAACATACATTTTCTCTTTTATATTTATAGATTTATTCTCCATTTTTTTATACACCTTTCTTAAAAAAAAACATACATTTTCTCTTTTATATTTATAGATTTATTCTCCATTTTTTTATACACCTTTCTTAAAAAAAACATACATTTTCTTTTTTATATTTATAGATTTATTCTCCATTTTTTTATACACCTTTCTTAAAAAAAAACATACATTTTCTCTTTTATATTTATAGATTTATTCTCCATTTTTTTATACACCTTTCTTAAAAAAAAACATACATTTTCTCTTTTATATTTATAGATTTATTCTCCATTTTTTTATACACCTTTCTTAAAAAAAAACATACATTTTCTTTTTTATATTTATAGATTTATTCTCCATTTTTTTATACACCTTTCTTAAAAAAAACATACATTTTCTCTTTTATATTTATAGATTTATTCTCCATTTTTTTATACACCTTTCTTGAAAAAAAACATACATTTTCTCTTTTATATTTATAGATTTATTCTCCATTTTTTTATACACCTTTCTTGAAAAAAAACATACATTTTCTCTTTTATATTTATAGATTTATTCTCCATTTTTTTATACACCTTTCTTAAAAAAAACATACATTTTCTCTTTTATATTTATAGATTTATTCTCCATTTTTTTATACACCTTTCTTAAAAAAAAACATACATTTTCTCTTTTATATTTATAGATTTATTCTCCATTTTTTTATACACCTTTCTTAAAAAAAACATACATTTTCTCTTTTATATTTATAGATTTATTCTCCATTTTTTTATACACCTTTCTTAAAAAAAAACATACATTTTCTCTTTTATATTTATAGATTTATTCTCCATTTTTTTATACACCTTTCTTAAAAAAAACATACATTTTCTCTTTTATATTTATAGATTTATTCTCCATTTTTTTATACACCTTTCTTAAAAAAAAACATACATTTTCTTTTTTATATTTATAGATTTATTCTCCATTTTTTTATACACCTTTCTTAAAAAAAACATACATTTTCTCTTTTATATTTATAGATTTATTCTCCATTTTTTTATACACCTTTCTTAAAAAAAACATACATTTTCTTTTTTATATTTATAGATTTATTCTCCATTTTTTAATACACCTTTCTTAAAAAAAAACATACATTTTCTTTTACACTACCAACATAAATAACACCGGAAATGTTTTTTTAAATTGCGTTACTGTTATGTTTGCAGGTTGAACCAAATAACGTATAAGGCAATACAAATGAAGACTCAACAAACAAAGGTAGATCAATAAGAAGTGTATTAGGAAAAGTATATTTACAGTATATTTACATAATGGTTGTCAGGTAAGAGTCTATGCTGGAGAACATATCTGCTCTTGGCTCGGCCTTCGGTGGCTTCTTGTTAACACACACTCAGATTAACCGAGTCTTGTTATTTATGTGTAATATTATCCACATATGTAAATGAGTGGGTGCCACCACAACAGTTACCAACAAATAATGAAAGCAACAATAAAACATTGTTTTACTGTGTACGTTTTCAGCATCCCAATTGTTTTTTTGTTTTTTTTCGTGTTTAAATTATCCAAATAAACAGTTGTTAATACTTTCTGCTTTTTTTTTTTTATTATTATTATTATTACATCGTTCATTTCCGTATTGTCTTAGTTTTATAGACCTTATTATTAACATATGAATTAAATATTTGACCCAATGGGTCATGAATGTTTGTTTAAAATAAATGAAAAAGTTTAAACTTTATTTTCATTTTCTATTTAAAAAGCCATTCTTAACATGGGGAGAGTATTTAACTATTCTGTACTTTCAACTAACAATTTCATTTAAAAAAGATATATCAAAATTTGAATTTAACTTAAGCATTATGGTATCTGTTCAGTGCACATGTCCCTATAAGTATGGCAAACCACTTATAATGGAATAGCTGTACGTTTTATTTTTCCGAAAAATAATCAATAAACAGAACGACTCATAGAAATCTATCTATTCTTTTTCCATTTTAATATAATTTCATGTTTCTGTTATATCTCAAAAAAAAGTATTTTCTTTATGTCACAGGTGCCACGCTCATACATTAATTCCATAGCTAATATAACATACTGGCCCAACGGGTCACGAGTAGTTTAGTATATATATAAATACTAGCAAATGTACCAGTCGTTGACTGGGTTCAAAAACAGCCTACAGAAAATGAACTCTGATTTATAAAAGTATGATAGGTTATGAAAAGGAAGGGTAAAGAGATAGCTTCGAATTTGGGGGTATCGACCAAAGCAAAATATAATAGATAAACCCCATAATTTATTATACCATACCTGTTCACACTGAAACCATAATTTATTATACTGTTCACACTGAAACCATAATTTATTATACTGTTCACACTGAAACACTTATCACAATATTCTGTGGATCTATATTAAAAACCTTGTTAAACTTTGTGACATATTTCCATTCCATGGAGGTCAGGCGCGAACGAACACCCCATAATTTTATACCATATTTCTTCAAACTGAAACATAATTATCAAAGTATACTTACACAGATAGATATGAAAAGTCTTTATTAAAGTTTGTGCCTATTTCCATTCTATGGAGGCCAGGCATGAACGCAGACCCCACAATTTTATTATACCATCCCTATTTAAGTTAAAACATACTTATCAAAGTATTATGTACATTTATATCAAAAACACTTGTAAACGTTTTTTTTTAAATTTTTAAATGTTTTATTTCCATACTTTGTGGATTTGGCATGTACGCAGACCCCACAATTTTAATGAATCATCATTATGCCAGATCAAACATACCATTCCTGTGTCTAGATACATCTATCATTATATGTGATCAGTTTTCTATAATAGTCAACCATATAGGAGCCTATTCGTGACCGCACACACACACACACAGACGTTCAGCTTTATATTATAGATATACACACATACATTTCTAAAATACTAGCTTGAAACTCCAAAAAAACTGCTCTCCTTTAACAATTACAAGACTCCTCTCCAACCACCACTATCCATGACAAATAACACCCTACCTGAGAATTCTTCCTTCAAACTCCTCAGCCTAGCATTCACGGACAATATGAACTGGAACAAATACATTGAGGACATTGCAAAGGCTGCTGCAAAGAAGGTGGGTTCCCTCTATCAAGCTAGAAGACTACTCACACCTGAGAGTATCCTGTACCTCTACAAGGCCACCATTCGCCCATGCATGGAGTATTAATTGCCACATTTGGGCTGGTGCGTCTACCACTAGCCTCTCCCTCTTGGACCATTAGATCCAAAAAAAAGTTTTCAATCTAATCGGTCCCATTTTGTCCACTAAGCTCTAACTCCTCTCCCATTGCAGCAATGTTGCATCTCTGCCTGTTTTACAAATATTTTAATGGAATGTGCTCTGATGAACTCATTGCACTTGTGCCCCCTCAACGTACATATCCCCGACAAACCTGCTTAGCAACAAAATTTCACCCCTTCACTGTTAAGGTCCCTAAATGCCAGTAAGTTTTCTACTCTAGTAATTTCTTCCTTCAAACAGCTAGACTTGGGAATTCCCTTCCTACTACCTGTTTCCCTGACTGTACTGATATGCAGAAGTTTAAATGTAATATAAACCAACATTGGTCACAAATTGTAGCCCTTACGTCCAAATGGCGATATGCCTTGTTTGGAGTGAATGTGACCCCCCCCCCTTCCCAAACAGAACCTGTTTGCACCACTATTGTTTAACCTTTTGGTTAGAATCCTTTTGATCAAAATCACTTGCATTCTTCGGGTTTTAGAAAAAGTCTCAAATTTAGGACTTGGGGAATCTTACAAAAAAAAAAATATTGAAGTTCAGGGGAATTGTTTAAAAAAATGTAATTTTTTTTTAGTTACTCGTCAGCGCTTATCAAATTTCATAAGCCACTCCAGAATAAAGATAACCCTTATCCTCAAGTTTTTCAGGAGGACGGTGAAAGAGCAATAGCTTAACAAGAATTTGTTAACATTGGACTTAAAAACGATCATGTTGTAGTTAGTTAGGAAGCAGCCCTTTGCTCATGAAGTTTTTAGTTTTAGGTACGTGAAAGGAAAAAGGGGAAATTATTTACAGTTGTTGTAGCTAGACAAGTTTTTATTGTAAAATGCGGTAAACCATGGATTGAAGCGCAGTCGAGTATTGAACATGGAAATAACTATGGAGCAGAGAAAGACTAACAACCTCTCTCCTGTGAGAAAGATACTGTAGGGGTAGGAGAGGACCCCACACTTTATTGCACAAAGAATTTCGGTGCTTATTCAGATTAGCAATTAAAAGCAAAGAAAATACAAAAAAGTATATATGATGCACCTATTTACTATGCCTCCCCACGGGACAGAGTTAGACACCAGGGTCGTTTTTTTAACGTGGAGAAAAGGTACAAAAATGAAAATTGTCTCAGTCGTGAAGGATTTCTCCTTCACCGAAAGAGAACAAGAAATGGAAGTGCAGCACCCGAAGAACAGACACTACACTCCGATCTTGACCAAAAGGCTTAGTATATATGATGTAATGTACTAGTCCCGGAACGAAGATGAAATATTCCAAAAATGACGTAATTTGATAAAGTAGTTTTTGTAAAATTTTTACATTCGGTCCACTGCCACAATTTTTTAACATAGAGAGGTTGGTGGGGAGGGGGTTATTCCGAAAGCCGTTCTTAAAATAGGGAGGTTGGGAGTGTTTATTCCGAAATATAATACAGGTAATATTTTGTAAACTACTTGTCTCTGCAAATTTAAATGAGATGTTCCTATTCAGCATAGTAAAAAATCTGTAAGAGTCGTTAATTTAGTTTATAGGCAAGGCCCAAAAAATAGAAAAAAAAAAAAACAAGTATTTTTTTTAAATTAAGGTATATTAAAATCCATTCTTTAACAACTTTTTTTTCTCCCAAAAGCTAAAAGCCTGAATTTTATATGAAAAGCAGAATAATATAAAGCTTTTTCTATTTTTGATAGAATCTAAAAATTTCCAAAACCAACATCATTCACCGCCATTTTTGTCATGATCGATAAAACATTAAAATATTTTTTTAAAGGTTTTTGAACCAAATATTTTTTTAAAGGTTTTTGAACCAAATATTTTTTTTTTGTTTTTCGTCTAAATAAGATTTGGGATTATTTGATTTGCTATGCAAAAATATTATATAAATACCTGAATTTCAAATAATTCTAACTTTTTATATCACTCTAGATTTGCATAGCGAAATTAAAAGAAAAAAATTAATGATAGTTTACAATTAAGTAGGGAAACCTAGATGGTATCAAATAAACTATATTTAGCTATGTATTTTTAACGTTTGATTCGACGATTAAGTGAAGGGTTTAATTCTTTTTTCATAAGCGATATACATATATATATATATATATATATATAATGTTGCCTACGTAGCCCCCGAGGTTAAGCAACGATAAGGCTGGGTGACTATTTTAGAAATTCTAGGCATCGTATTTTGAAAACAACTCCTGTATCTAGTATCGCGGTTGGGCTACCATAGGCGAATCAACAAGAAATTGGTGAAAACCATTATCGTATTTTTAGCAAAATGCACAGTTGTTTATCGATTTTTCAAAGTATTTCCTATTTAATAGTATATTAGTAATATTGGGCTCACTAAAAAAAAAAAAATATTAAAAAAAAAATATATATATATATATATATATATATATATTTTTTTTTTTTGCTAATCTGAAAGATAATAATTATTCTCAACACATTCCACAAATTTCACACTTCAAAACACAAAAGCTGAAAAATAAACACATTAAAAATTCTGATTTTCAACCTTAAAATCTGATACGTGCGCATTTTTTTTTATCCACAATCCACAAAAGGGTTGGGTTCGAGACTCCTAACAAACGGTTCCCCAGTTCGATACAAAACACCTGACGAAGGCTGGAGAGCAAAAACGGCCGAAACGTTGTGACAATAACAACCAAGATGAGGAAGTCAGTCCGACAATCTCAATCAATGAAAACACCTCATCTCAAAAATACAGACAATTACTTAATGTTTTTATTCGGAAAACCATTCTCGAGTTTTCAGTGCTTATGCAGTTTAACAAAGATTTGATAAAGTAGTTTTTTTTTTTTTTTAAATATGGCAACTATATTTTTCCGGTTGATTGTTTTCATTTATTTTGGTTTTTGAGTTTGTTTTACAACCTAGAGATACGAAAAATTAGTCAAAAATTGCACGTCTGTGGAATTCTCTTCTGTTTGCCTGTTTTTCAACTGACTACAAGTTGGTCGTTTTCAAGTCCAACGTAAACAAATTCTTGTTAAACTATCCCCTTAAGTAATCCAATTTACCAAATTTTCACTACCAACGATTACTACAATATTATTCCGTTTACTACTGTACACTCATTAACCCTTGTCCTCGAGTGGCCTCCGGGCCTTGATAAGTGGTGACTCATATAATTATATAAATTTCAATTATGAAAATAAAAGTACACGACTATAAAAGTCTATTCTTAACTTAATAATCGGTGAAAATTTCGTTTTGATTGGATAATCGATTTTTGGCAGATTTTGAAAGGGAGACTCCGTCAAATAATACTTACTCTCTTATTAACATAAATGTTTTTTTTAATTTATTTTTTGTATTTTAGAAAATAAAATTTTCAAATCATGAAAACATTTTTTCAGAAGGGTCATTTTATATAAGTTAAAAACAAAACTTGAAGAATAATAAAATGGCGTCGGCCTTCACTTATCAGTAAAAAACGACAAATTTGGTTTTTCTAAAAAAAAAAAAAACAAAAAAAACTACTTGATCAATTTTTATGATTTTTGGAATATGCCATCTTCATTCCGTGACAAGTAGTTCCAATTTACAATGCCTCACCACGAGACAGAGTTAGACACCAGGGTCATTTTTTAATGTGGAAAAAAGGAATAAAAATTGTCTCAGTCGTGAAGGTTTCTCCTGCACTGACAGAGAACAAGAAATTGAAGTGTAGATCTGAAGAACAGATACTACACTTTGATCTTGACCCGAAGGCCAACTGCGCATGTTCTTCATCTTTGTTCATCGCCATAAGTGCCAATCTGAATAAGCACCCATAATTTCTAATTAAACGCAGACACACAAACATGATTTTAGCCGTATATTAATGTGTAAGGAAACTACCCACAAAAAACAAAGATGATTTTTTAAGCAAACAAATAAAAATAAAAACATAAATAAATGTTGATCTTTTTATCAACGCAGGTAATTATTTTTTGTGTTTTAACTTATTTTAAAGTGTTTTTTTTTTAAATTAAAAATAAAGGCAGTGTAAAGCTTGTCGAGTTAGAATAACAAATAAAATGGTGGTCAAATCCAAAAAGAAAAAAAGAAAACATAAGTTTTTACACATTTCCATTAAAAAAAAAAAAAAAATATTGAATATTTTTATGTTCTCCATGAGAGCTCCACGGGCCAAAGTATAAGCTTTGGCGGGCCAAATCTGGCCCACGGTCCTTAGTTTGGAGATCTCCTGGTTTAAAGACTTCCAAAATGCTGTCAACATTCGAGGTATGACGAAGTAATTTATCTCTCTCTCTCTCTCTCTCTCTGTCTCCCTCTTCCCCTCAAATTTTGTTTACGAAGGAACCGAAATGCATTCTGGTAGATTTAATTTCGTAATTTTTAAGAAAAGTTTTAGTACTTTAATCGATTGCATATTTTTTTTCAATAAAAAAATTAATAGAAGATGATAAAAATATGTGCGTACACAGGAGAAGTGGTCACACAATGTCATTAATTAAAGCCACCATTCGTCCATGCATGGAGTATTGTTTTCACATTTGAACTGGTGCATCTACCGCTAGTCTATCTCTGCCTTTAGAATTTTTATCCTGGACCCCCAAAATCAACAATCAACGACTATTCCTGTAATGATCTGGTCTCTGTTGATTTTGCGGTAGGAGTTTAGTTCTGTGCAGTTCTAGGAGGTTCTCTCTTTGGGAAGTTTATTGCTAATCGCTTGAGGCGTCCTCACCGGGGAATACTGATGAGGCGGCCTATGCACTTTATGCAGGTCAGAGTACCCCTCCTCTGGGCTGCTGACTACTCAATCCCACTTTCCGACCCGTGTCTAAGTTCTTGCAGTGCGAGAGAACTAAACACCCTTTCTTAGACAGGGTTCACAAGTGTCTAAAGTCTAATAGATTTTGCACTATGGACCAAACTCCTTTGCCATATCACTGCAATGTTGCATCCCTGTGCCTGTTTTACAAGTATTTTAATGCTCTGATGAACTCTCATTATTGTGCCCCCGTTAACGTAAATATTCGCAACTAACCCGGCAAGCATTTAAAATTTAAATGTAATGTGAACAAACATCTCGCTGCTCAACTCCCCACAGTCCCGTGTTAGACACGATCCAAAATAGTAGCAATATGTCTTTTTTAGGAGTGAAAAGGGGGTTTAAATATATGTACACAAGGGCTTGCTCACAAATGGATAAAAAAAAAATGGTTGGCCGACAAGCAAATGGCCTGTGCAGGTTTTGCTACTTGACGATTGAGCGTCCAAGCCACCTAATGTCTGGGTGCCCAATCTTAATAGCAGATGGCGTTTACATTGTCCGCCACAACAAAGTATATAAGTATCTCCATTGGAAGATCTGTGGAGATGCGATCTGACAGATCGTCAAACATCTGGGAACATGAACCACCACCACCGATAACATCAAACGGAAAAGTGACTGTGTTTTATGACAAAGACATACGGGGGGGGGGGACAGATACATAAAAAACAAATCCATCAAACCAGATATTGTAATATGGGACAAGTCTGAAAGAACTGCACTCATTATCAATGTTGTTACCGTCCCAAATGACTTTCGCTTTAATAGAGCTGAACGAGGGGGGGGGGAGGATATCAGGGTCTAAAAAATAATTTAAGAATGACATGATCTCTGAAAGAAATACACATTCTACCGGTTAGTCTAATGAAAATAAATCTTAAAAAATATTTCGAAACAATCTCTGGAAGGCCGAGCTGTAACGAAATAACCATAAGGAACAACTTCTATTCAGAGACTTCGGATATAAATTCAAATCGTAATGAGGGTTTGTATATAAAACACAAAATGGGTATTTGTATTACTGTACACATAGATTCGAAAAAGTTGTCAAAAAACAAATATATAAATAAATATATGAACTAGACAAAATACTATTAAAAAAACACCGAGTATATGTCAACCTATGTCACGGTAATATATATTGAGCGAATTTCTAACAGTATTTTGTCTAGTTTATTATTTATAAGACCTTTTCCCGAACTTACCGTGTTTAAGAGAGAGTCGGCCGCCATTTTGAATTTTCTAATACATCGGTAAACACTGTATGTTTTTCGAGCTGAATAAATATGTTACATTGACTAAAAACACGAAAAATATATCCAGTTTGGTAGAAAAGTAACTTATCTTGCCTTTGATAATATTTATTTGTTATATATTTGTTTTTTGGCAATTTTTTTCAAATCTGTGTACAGTAATACAAACCCCGTTATGAAATCAAATGTTAGTCTCTGGACAGAGCCCTTTGATCTCTTAAAACTAACCAACGTAAAAAAACAAAAAAAACAAAAAAAAAAACGTCACATAATGTTATTAATAGGGAGATAGTTACTTCAGCCATGAGTGAAAATGTGTGTGCATAATATATATATATATATATATATATAAATTATTATTTTTTTATTTATTTTTTTTTGTAGCAAGTGTCCACAGGAAGAAGGCAAGGGAGATAATCGGCAAGCACCTTGTTGGCATGGTAACGTAGATACATGGACAAGAGAGGGAAAGGGGGTAATAGATGGTGAAGGGAGAAAGGGGGGAGGTGATAGTGTGTTTTTCTTCTTCATACAAGTTTTTTTGTTGTTAAGTTAGTCTTTGCCAACCAACAACACCAACAACGCCATTTCATGAAATTAATTTACTTAGTATTTAGGTCAAAGAAAGAAAGCCATTAAAAAAATGTTTTGCTACCCTGTACGTATTTATCCTCGACTATTGCAGCAAGGTTAGAAATCTGTTTAAAGTGTGTGTAAGGAAGAGGGGCTCACGAACTTCCTTAAATAGAGGGGACACTCTGAAAGATTTATAAAAAATATTCGTAATTTTCGCCATTCCCCAGTAGATGCGCTTTGGACGACCGGCAGTAAGTAAACTAATCCTCGCTTGAAGGAGAAGGTTAAGCCTAGGAGAATAGCTTCCTAGAATTGACCCCCCCTCCCCGATCCAATGGTCGACCCCCCCACACACACACAAAACCCAGACCTTAATCCCCCACCTCCCCATTAACTGCCCTGGGTACATTAACGAATTTAGGTAAAAAAAAAAAAAAAAAATGGCAAAAGTAAATTTAGATGAAAATCCGGTTCTCATGTACTTGTTGCCTCCCTATTTCTATTTTCAATTTTTTTCTCGCTCATGTGTCTCTATTCCGAATTCGTTGCATATATATATATATATATATATATATATATATATATATATATATATATATATATATATTTCATTAGTTTTACAAAAAATCTATTTTTAAATCTTTGAAAAATAAATTAACAATTTTTTTTTTTTTAGTGAGCCCAAGATTGCTAAATATGAAATACTTTCAGGAATCGATACCAAAAAGAAAAAAAAAAAAAAACTTGATAAATAACTGCACATTTTGCTAAAAATACGATAATTTCTTTTGGCAATTTCTTGTTTATTCACCTATGGTGGCCCAACTGTGATACTAGATGCAGGATTTGTTTTCAACACATAAGACGCCTAGCATTCCCCAAATGGTCACCCATCTGTTACTGGCTAACCTCATCGTTGCTTAACTTCAGAGGTTTTGTAGGCAACAAATATATATCGCTTATGAAAAAAAAAAAAAAAAGTTAAAAATACATAGCTAAATATAATTTATCTAGTCCCCTGCAGGCCTCCACACTTAATTTTAAACTATCATTAAATCTATAGAATTATTTAAAAGTTAGAATTATTTGAAATTCAGGAACTTATAATATTTTTGCATATTCTTATAACAAATCATCCCAAATCTTATTTAGACGAAAAAAAAAAAAATATTTGGTTCAAAAACCTTTTAAAAATATTTTAATGTTTTATAGATCAAGACAAAAATGGCGGTGAATGATGTTGGTTTTGGAAAATTTAACATTCTATTAAAAATAGAAAAAAGTTTAATATTATTCTGCTTTTCAAATGATAAAATTCAGCCTTTTATCTTTTTGGTAAAAGTTGCTCAAGAATAATGGATTTTAATATTTTTTAATGCGTTTTTTTTTTTTTTTTTTTTTTTTTTTTTTTCACTTTTGGGCCGTGTCTCTGAACATGGATTCTACGGAAACCCAAAATGTCAGAAAGTCAAAAGGCTGTCTGGAAATAATGTTAGAGCGGTCTTGAGTGCTGATTTTCTTGCCCCCCCCCCCTTCGTGCATCCGAACATTCCTATCGTGAACGTTTGTCTAATTTTTTTATCATTTTAAAAATTTATTTTTCACTGTTCCTGTTTTTAAATGAAAAAAATAATTTTTTTTTTTTCACAATTATATAAAAATTATGTTACGCCGAAAGTGTCACGTTTATTCAAGCAAGGAAAATATTAGAATATTGCGTATAAAAATTACGCAGAACTTGTAATCTAAAAAACAAGTAGAAATATTTTTTGTAATTATAGTTTTTTTTTTTTTTGTTTTTTTTTTGTCAAAATATTAAATAAACAATGCTTAATTCAATGATAATATTAGTAGTTCGAGAAATTAATTTTCTTTGAGTTTTATCGAATTTATTGATACGGACTGTAGGGGCTTTTTTCGCAATGTTTCTGAAAAAAATTTTTTATTGTTACAATTTACTGAAAATTTAATAAACATTGATTAATTTCCTGATTTTGGGTGAATTTTTAAAGAGAAGAAGGGGTCCAAATATTTATACATTTTGAGCATCGGCATTCATTTTGCACGGATCTATTTTGATATATAACTATTTTCGACATGACAAGTAAATAATCTTTGCTTAAACATATTTTAAAGACTCAATCTGTTGACCCGGTCTTAACAAGCACCAATTTTTAAAATTATTTATTTATTTTTTTTCGAAAGGAGTCACCACTTATTAAGGCTCGGAGGCCACTCGAGGATAAGGGGTAATGAGTGTACAGTGGTCAATGGGATAATATCGTAGTAGTCGTTAGTAGTTGAAATTTGGCATATCAGATTATTTAAAGGGACAGGTTATCAAGAATTTGTTTACGTTGGACTTTAAATTTTTACCTGGTTTCCTCCTTAACATTTTCCGGTATTATTATACAAACACCGTGACAGCGTTAGGGTTAGGGTTTAGGGTTAGGGTTAGGGGTAGGGTTAATTCGCTGTCACGGTGTTTGTATAGTTTTACCCATTTTCCTTTAAAATGACTACTCATGTAGGTTTTCGGGTATGCTGAAAACGAATATCGGATTTAAATTTCCGCAATTAAGTAGTTTTTCGAATATTAAGCAATGTCATTTATTTTATTGCTGGTGGACATCTTGGTACGCACGAGCGCGCGCTCTCGTACATGTAAACGTAACGCCAAGAAACTACGCGCGGCATGAGCATACCAAGATGACCAGAAATAATATAAGAAATGACATTGCTTAATATTCGGAAAATTTGCGGAAAATTTAAATGCGATATTCCTTTTCAGCATACCCGAAAACCTTTTAAGTCATGTTTTTATGGTGGAAACTAGGTAAAAATTTACCGATCATTTTTCGTAATTTTTGGAATTTATACTAATGTCGGCATCACGTGTAGTAAGTACGTAATTTTTTCACCTGAAATGCGTTGGTTTAAAAGATTACCGATTTACAACAAACACCACAATTCTGTTTAAGTAAAGAGGAAAAAAAAAAAAAAGTAAAATATGTACCCACTCAACCCAGTATCCAATTTAAACGCAACGACTTTGTATCCAGGCTTTCTTTCCACTTCCAATCAAACTGGATAGGCTTCTTTTTCTCACTTAAGAACAAAAGAGAGAGGGGGGGGGGGCTTAATCTAAGCTTAAAAACTTCCAAATATGGATTGAACTGTTAGTGCTTTTCGAGTTTTTATTTATTTATTTATTTATTAAAGTATTTTGGCTCGAGTTCACATGTGCCCTTTATAAAGTACATACGCACGCACACACGCACGCTTTTCTATGCAGAAATTGCATAATGTCGACCAATTTAAAAGCTTCAAAAATTACTTTCAAATGTTTTGACTTCGACATAAAAATGCCTTTTTTAATTATACAAAAAAAGTAATAGAGAATATCCTGCGTGTAATATTCATGACGCATGTAAAAACCGTTTTTTTTTTTTGTTTTTTGTGTGTGTGTGTGTTTTTTTTTAATTACATTTTCGCCCCAAGCAAGGCACAGTGCCACTTTGATGTAGGGGGCTACTATTAGGGACATGAGTTGCAGGGGTACTATGTAGGGAGTTGAGCAGCAAGATGTCTGTTCACATTACACTCGAATTTCTGCATGTCAGTACAGTTGGGAAAGCAGGAAACCGGAAGGGAATTCCAAAATCTAGCTGTTCTGGAGAATAAACTAGTAGAGTAGAAGGTTTTCTTACATTTAGGGATCTCTTCTGTGTAGGGGTGGGACTTTGCTGCTGGTCGGGTTTGTCGGGTGTATTTACGTCGAGGAGGTGCAAGTATTTGTAGTTCGTCGGACCATCCACCATTAAAATACTTGTAAAACAAGTAGAGGGATGCAACATTTCGTCGATGGGACAGAGGTTGAAGCCTAGATGACAGTTCAGGACCTATCAGATTATCATTAGCGACTCTCTTCTGAACCCGGTCTAGGAGTGAGACTAGTAGCAGATGAGCCCAAATTTGGCAACAATACTCCATACATGGGCGAATAGTGGCCTTGTAGAAGTACAGGATAATTTCAGGGATAAGTAACTTTCTAGCACGGTAAAGAGAGTCCATCTTCTTCGCAACAGCATTGGCAATGCTCTCAATGTATCTGTTCCTGTCTAGAAGAAATTTTCTATATTAAAAAAGAAAATATGTATAATGCACATACATGTGATGAAATTATATTCCAAAAATCATGTAAATTAAGTAGTTTTATTTTTATAATGAAAATCATTTTTAAGCGATTAATGGGGATATATATATATATATAAATCTTGCAAATTTGAGCTATTGAGTTATTCCCCTTTGCTTCTTGAAATTATTTTCAAAATGGCGAGCAAGACTGTCACTTCTTCGGATACTCATAGAATTTGATTTTACTTGATGAGTATATGTGAATTGTGGAATATATGTTCGTTCTGTGATGAGTACCTACACAACAGGTTTTTTTGTTTTTTATACACGAGACAATGGACAAGAACCATAAAAATTCTATGAAAATTCGATTAGTTTTTGGTTAAAATGAAGTTCCGTCCGTCTTAGTTTTCATGCTTCGTCAGCTGATCTTTGTACTTTCACGATGAATGCTCTGTTTAAGTTTTAAAGTAACTTTGTTCTGTTGTTTGATCACCAATTTTTGCCGCCGGGCCGATTTTCAGTTTCGAGCACAGACTAGTCGGCGGGGAAAGGGTAACTATATGAAGCGAATCTTTTTTTTTTTTTTTTTTTTTTTTATCTGAATATTTATTAATAGCCAATAAAAAATGTTACCAAAGGCAAGATAAGTTCCTCTTCTACCTACCTTGATAAGTTACAAACTTATTTTAAAATATTTTTTCTTACTTAATAAAATTACTATAAAGCCTGTCAAGTTAGAATGAAAATAAAAATAGTACAATTAGAGCTATAGTCCAGCCTCGATAATCGCTCAAAAATAGAAAATTAGGCATTTTTTCATTATGCGACCGAGCGCCATTGTTAGGAGGCGATAACTCCAATTTCTTAGTCAAATAAATGAAAAACAAGATTTTTTTTTTTAAATTTTTTTTTTTTTTTCGAACACAAAAATATTTGAAAACGAAAAAATTTATTGGATAAAAATGTATCAAAACATAATTGTAAATAGTTATTGAAAAGTCTGCGTAAGAAAATATAATTTTAATAAAACATTTTTTAGCATTTTTGTAATTAAAGCAACATTGGATTTTA
The DNA here is from genome assembly GCF_053919585.1 of Euprymna scolopes. Lineage (NCBI taxonomy): Eukaryota > Metazoa > Mollusca > Cephalopoda > Sepiida > Sepiolidae > Euprymna > Euprymna scolopes. The sequence continues at coordinate 27,124,558 of NC_136516.1, read as the reverse complement.
TGAAATAGATTTTTTTTTTTTTTTTTTTTTAATTTTTTTTCCGAACAAATAATTTTAATGAAACATTTTTCCAAATAAAGCAACTTTGAAGGATCAACAACAAATTTATGATTTAAAATAAACATTTTTTTTCGAATTAAAACATTAGATTTTTTTTCCGAAACATTTTTTGAATTGAAGTAACAAATAAATAATTTTAATGAAAAATTTATTACCCCTTGTTCTTTGACCGAAAAGCGCCACCTCACCTGGTGACAGTTTAGTGAAACACACCAAAAAACATGGCGCTCGGCCGCATAATGCAGAAGTGCCGAAAATTAAACAAAATACTAAAATAGAAACATTTAATAAATGTCACCAATCGTTCGAAAATTCTGCCAGTATTTTTGTTTAATTTTCGTTTTTGAGCGATTATCATAGGTTTTAGTACAGCAGGGCTTATGGGTACTCATATTGCCCATTAGGCAGCTGTGTTTTCTTTCGTTCTTTTTTTTTTTCTCCCTAACTTAAAAACCAACAAATAAAAATGAAACAAAAATACATTTTAAAATAAGTTAAAATACAAATAAACTTATCCATGTAGGTAGAAGAGTAACTTATCTTGCCTTTGGTAAAATTTATTTGTTGTATATGTTTTTTCCTAACTCGTTTTGTTTGAGAAACAATAATAAAAATAAAAAAGAAACCGATCCAATAAATGCTCCGGTAACATTTACTGGATGACGTCGCAGAATTATCCTGCGATCTCAGCAGGTTACTTGACTTTAGTGAAACGGCCTTCTATTTACGTAGGCTACACTAGAAAAGGTTTATGTGTGTTTATCTAACATTATTATTTCAGTACGGTCCGTCCTCTGTCTCATCGACGAAATGTTGCGTCTACTGCCTGTTCTACAAGTATTATAATGGTGGATGCTCTGACGAACTACAAGGCCTTGTACCGTGGCCTTCGTTTTAAGACGGTCTTGCTTGTACCCCCTTGATGAAAATATACCCGATAAACCCAACAAGCAGCGAAGTCCCACCCCTACACAGAGATCCCTGGATGTAAGAAAGCCTTCTACTCTAATAGCTTCTTCCCCAGAACTGCTAGACTTTGGAATTCTCTTTCGGGTTCCTGCTTCCCCAACTGCACTGACATGCAGAAGTTCAAGTGTAATGTGAACAGACATTTTGCTGCTAAACTCCCTACGTAGAACACCTGCAACTTGGGTCTCTGATAGTGGCAATGTGCCCTGTTTGGGGTGAAAATGTAATTAAAAAAAAAAAGAAAAGAAATTGTTGCATTTCACGCAGAACGTTTGTTTTTCATTTTTGGTTCCGTTTCATGAACCCGGGTTTAATTTTGTGTGGTCGCTTTTGTCGCAACTAGTTGCTGGATTTTATCGAGCCAATGTGAACAGCCTGTATGCATGATCTATATAATATGAAAAGTGTCTGACTACACTTAAATCAATTTGTATAGAAAGGTTATCCCTACATTGACTTAGGCAATTTTTTGCCTACTGCCAGTGTCCCATTTTGGGGAACCGGTCCCCCCCCACACACACACATTAAAAACGACCTTGTATCTCATTGTACTTTCTTGGCGAAGCAAATAAATCCTTATAAGTACAAGAAGACCCAAGTGTAGTATCTGTTTATATGCTACACTTCAGTTAATTTGTCCTTAGTCAATGTTCGGAAAACCCTTAAAGTAATTTATATTTCTGCAGCTGCTACTTTTTGGGGACCTGCCCCCCCCCCAACATTAAAAACGACCTTGTGTCACATTTTGCTTTTGTGCGGAAGCAAATAAATACCACCGAGCAGATAGCGGTTAAAGAATACGTAACCAATTTTTGTTTATAGTGAAATCTTGGCCATTTTCTTAATTTCTTGGAAATCAAGTCCGTATTTGTTGGGGGGGGGGTACTTTTGTTTGTCACCCAAACTTAAGGTTAGTAATAGGGCTAAGGAAGTTTTTTTTTTTTCTCTCTTTCTTAGTGGAAGCGGATTTGGGTGGAAACATCCCCTAAATGGTAAAGTAAAAAAATATATAAATAAAATAAAAGAATAAAATGAGTTCGTTATTCACCGTGTTGCCGAAAATATATATTCCAAACTTCATAACAATTCGTTCATTAGTTTATGTAGGTATAACATATTGTACCGAAGAGGCACTCACTCACCATAAGTGGATTGAATCGACTTTCTTCGAAGGAAGAAGTTTCATGGGCATATAAAATTCACTACTGGGGGACTCCCCCAGTTGCATGTATATTCTCATCAACAGGGGAGCTGATGGCGTTAGGCCTTTACAGCTCTTGCAGAGAGGTGTCGACGTCCTCCTACATACAGCGCCTGGTATTACCAAGTGGTTACCCATTAGGTACTGACCAGGCTCAATATTGCTTAACTTCGGTGATCAAACGAGAATCAATGTGATTATGCCGTTTGTATATGTGTATGTACGTGTCGGGTCATGTCATATGCTACTGGTACCATGCCTACCTGCCTCATGGTTGGGTCACCGGCGACTAAACTGGTTCCCCCATCAGACTTCTTTAGTGAGGAGGGTGGTTAGTCTCTATGAAGGATTAAAAACAAGACCTTCCAAAGGGCGAATGAACCCTATTTCTGGGTCAACTAGCACCGTGTGTTTGTATGTCTGTGTTGAGGTGGAGAGGGCTCCCGTAAGCTGTGGTGAAGGCAACCTTTCTAGGAGAAGCAAATCTCGGATTAAAAAAAAAACAAAAAACAAAGCGGGAGACCAGTACCCGCATTAAGCTGGTCTGCAGTTTAACTTGTTGCTGGCTATCTTGCTCTTGTTTGTTGCTGGATCTCAACATTTTGAACCGAGGAGAGAGAGAGAGAGAGAGAGAGAGAGAGAGAGAGAGAGAGAGAGAGAGCCAGCTGTCGTATAAAGCTAAGAGTAAGACTCTGTAACATCATCTGTGTATAAATACTCCCTCAGGCATTTGTCTATAAAAATGGTCCTGTGGTGATGGAAAAGTTGTGACATGTGGAGACTTGAAATGCTAGAAGCATGTAATAATTGATCTCAATGACCATCTTCAGTGTCATGCCTGCTTGAGCGTGTGAATTCACCGGTAGGACTAAAAGAAAGTCATTTTTTGGCTCATGGACTTTAAGTGTCTGAGGGAGTCGCACTCGTCTGACAAGACGTTGCAATCATCATGTGTGTGTCAAGGTGATATTTATTGGGTGGATTTATATCAGTATTGTGTTTAATTTCCAATTTTTGAGCGATTATCGACACTCTAGATAACTATTTAATGTCAGCCATTTATTTTTTTCTTGTTCTAACTTGAGATTCGGCACTCCAACTTGAAACACAAAACGCTTATCCAGGTAGGCAGAATAGTAACTTATATTGTCTTTGGGGTGCTTTGTTAAACTGTAGTCGACAAAGCGATTGTTTTTTTGTTTTTATTAAATTATATCGTTTTAAGCAAAAAAAAAAATGTTACGTATTTAATTGTCATGTCGAAAATAGTAATATATCAAAAAATTACGAAAATTCATCGAGTAGAACAACTGCTTTTCTAGGGCATTGATCGTGAAGCACAACGATCAGCTGACAAAGAATGTAAACAAAAACGAACGGAACTTGATTTTAACCACAGTGACTATAAGTTAGGTGATAGGAATGATTAAAAAATAAATATATTTTTTACAACGACGCGGCGGCGGCGCATACAATGGCTTCCCAAAGACTAATCGACAAATCGATTTTTTTTAAATATGTCGATTTAAGCAAAAACATTACGTATTTGTCATATCGAAAATATTAATATATCCAAAAATTACGAAAATTCATCGAGTGGTTTTTAGTAAAAGAAAGTTGGGTTTGTATTACTGTGTACACATGGATTCGAAAAAGTTGTCAAAAAACAAATATATAACAAATAAATATTATCAAAGGCAAGATAACTTACTTTTCTACCAAACTGGATATATTTTTCGTGTTTTTAGTCAATGTAACATGTTTATTCAGCTCGAAAAGCATACAGTGTTTACCGATGTATTGGAAAATTCAAAATGGCGCCCGACTCTCTGTTTAACACCGTCAGTTTGGGAAAAGGTGTTATAAATCATAAACTAGACAAAATACTGTTAGAAAATCGCTCAATATATGTTACCGTGACATAAGTTGACATATATTCGGTGTTTTTTTAAATAGTATTTTGTCTAGTTTATTATTTATAACACCTTTTCCCAAACTGACGGTGTTAAAAAGAGAGTCGGACGCCATTTAAAATTTTCCAATACATCGGTAAACACTGCATGTTTTTCGAGCTGAATAAACGTGTTACATTGAATAAAAACAAAAAAAATATATCCAGTTTGGTAGAAAAGTAACTTATCTTGCCTTTGATAACATTTGTTATATATTTGTTTTTGATAACTTTTTCGAATCTGTGTACAGAACCCAGAAAGTCTATCAATATAGACAACAAATATTGCAGCCATGACACAAGTAATCTAAAATATTCATTTCGGAGTTATGTCCCCTGCGTGTAGACTCTTGCTTTATAAGAAAAATGCGATTTTACCCAAATTTCCGTAAAAATTACTTTTATAACAGCAAATCATAATAAATAAATAAATCGATATTTTTTTTAGATTAGGTCCACCTCCACAATTTACTTTTATAAGTTTACTATGCTGAATACGGAAATCGCATTGAAATTTTGCAGAAATAAGTAGTTATCGAGATATAAAAAGTTGTATTATGCATTGTATTCTTTGGCGGCTATCGTTTTTACGTGCGTGCGCACCATAAACACATCTACGCGCGTAACAAAGATGGCCGACAAAGAATATAATGCATAATACAATTTTTTATATCTCGATAACTAATTATTTCTGCAAAATATCAAGGCGATTTTCGTATTCAGCGTGGCCGAAAACCGTTAAAAGTCGTAATTTAAAAGAAAATTGTGGAGGTGGGTGGACCTAATCTAAAAATTTACCAAAAAATCGATACTTGTACAGTTTAATCAAGACATTAATAAATGAAAATATCGAAAAAAAAAAAGTTTCAATTGTACGTATCCGTTATGAAGTTCCCCGAAAAAAAATAAAAAATTTCACTTTTTTTTTTTTTTTTTTTTTTACAGCGAAAAAACAATTTATGATACCGAGCAAAGAGTTCGATTTTTAGGAAGAAAAGCTAGTATTAAAGATGGGGAGGTAGTGCCGGCGCTTTAACTGGAGTTATCTCCCCATGACGTTTCTAAACTCCAAGCAAAAATTAAGAAAAAATCCAAGATGTCTGTCTTCAACGTGCTGTCATAAAAACGTGTTTTTCCGCTGTAAAAAAACAAAAAAACAAAAAAAAAAAAAAAAAACTACTTGATCAAATTAAGTGAAAAAAAAATTTTTTTTTTTTTTTCGGAGATCTTCAGTCCAAAACGGATACGTACAATATTACCTTTTTTTCGATATTTTCATTTTTTTATGTCTTGATTAAACTGTGCAAGTACCAAAAATCTATCTCAACAAGCACCGACTGTTCACCTCGAATTATGGAAGAAGTTAGTCAATCGTCGTTTGCACGTTTTCTTTTCTGTTTATTTTGAACGAAATCTTCGATGAGTGTTAGGACCTGAAAGGTGGGGGCACCCGACGGCCTCCTATTTTCTAGTGGACGACATTTTTGTATCATCTTTTGCCTCCTCCGTTCGTCTTTGTGTTTTATATATATAAAAAAATTAATCTGCTGCTTTTCCAGCTTTGACCTGCACTGACGGACCTAATAAATACGTTTTTGTTTCTCTTCCTTGTTTTCGTAGTTGAGAGAGAGAAGATGGGGGAGAGGAATGGAAGGCGGGTTCGTGTGTGGCCTTTTTTTTATGTGTTTTTTTTTGTCGAAAGTGGTTGGTTCTTGGTAGTAGCCATTCAGCCAAGAGATGACGAAGAAGGAAGAGTAAGAACCCGCGAAATCAGTCTGACCTAATTAAGCTGCAAACGCTGTGAAACTTGCTTTGTCTTCTTGTCACGTTTCGGATCACTCTGCCTCCTCCGGCACTATATCGTTCTCTTTCTCTCGGTCGTCGTCTTTTTATTCTCTCTCTGTCGTCACGTTTGTGTTCTCTCTCGTTATTTTTCTCTGTCGCATCTGTTCTCATTTATCCCCCCCCCCGTGTTCTCATTTATCGCCCCCTCCTCCTGTGTTCTCCTTTATTCCCCCCTCCCCCCTGTGTTCTCTCTTATCGCCCCCTGTGTTCTCTCTTATCGCCCCTTGTGTTCTCTTATCCCCCCCGGGTGTTTTCTCTTACCCCCCTCCCCCCGGGTGTTTTCTCTTACCCCCCTCCCCCCGGTGTTTTCTCTTACCCCCCTCCCCCCGGGTGTTTTCTCTTACCCCCCCCTCCCCCGGGTGTTTTCTCTTTCCCCCCCCTCCCCCCGGGTGTTTTCTCTTACCCCCCTCCCCCCGGGTGTTTTCTCTTCCCCCCCCCATGTTCTCTCTTATCGCCCCCCTCCCGGTGTTCTCTCTTATCGCCCCCCCCGGTGTTCTCTCTTATCCCTCCCCCCCATGTTCTCTCTTATCCCCCCCTCCCGGGTGTTCTCTCTTCTTGCCCACCCCTACCCCTTCGTGTTCTCTCTTCTTGCCCACCCCTACCCCTTCGTGTTCTCTCTTCTTGCCCACCCCTACCCCTTCGTGTTCTCTCTTCTTGCCCACCCCTACCCCTTCGTGTTCTCTCTTCTTGCCCACCCCTACCCCTTCGTGTTCTCTCTTATCGCCCTCGACTCCCCGTGTTCTCTCTTATGCCCCCCCCATGTTCTCTCTTATGCCCCCCCCCATGTTCTCTCCTATCGCCCCGTCGTGTTCTCTCTTATCCCCCCCCCCCGGTGTTATCTCGTCCCCTACCCCCCGTGTTCTCTCTTATCCCCCCCTCTCCAGTTCTCTTTCTCAATTTCGTCACTTCATCGCTAACATGATTACCAAATATAAACCTTTTTAAAACTACAACCATACATTCTGATATCTGGTTGTGTAAGAACGTCAACGGTACTTTTATGAACTCGGGCCCCCTTAGCTCTGTTGCTATCATTGGAAACATGATCTTTGTATATTTCAATGTTGTAGCTTTTTCCATTCCGGTTTTTGTTGATAACCATTTAAGACGCATGATTCATCAATCCCATTATATGGAGGAAAAAAAAAAAAAAAAAAATGGACGTAATCTTTTTTGTTTAATAGTCAATCAATATCATTTGTTGTTGAATGCCCATCGTTTTTTTTTTGTTTTTTTTTTAATCTGTTTTCACTGGCCCTATACTCCCTTTTGTTGGGGGTGAAGAAAGGTTCTTTATCATTCTTAAACCGAAACGTGTTTCTGCATTTCTGAAAAAAAAAAAGAAAAAAAAAAAAAATCAACATTCAGTTGGTCATCACAGAATTGAGTCATAGATAGGTTTCCATTTTTTTTTTTCTTTTCTTCACTTGACATTGCGCATTATGAACATTATCGGTCGCATCCTCGCGTCTCCGTGCAGAAATCTAGCCCGTCTGTGGCGCTCTAGTTTGTAATTGCACGTTTGCTACAAAATATCCAGATTAAATCGACGCATCTTGCACCTATAGGACCCCCCCTTTTTTTTTAAAATTAAATTTTTTGCCTTCCTGAATACACAATTAGACTTCCACTTTTGGAGACTGTCTTTTATTTCCGCTACCTGGAACCGCCTGGCAGAGGAAGTGCTGGTGATAGCTCACATGTTGAAATGCACCTTTAGCAATCAGATGGTATATACATGCAATATCTTGTTTTCATTTTACATCTTGCTCTTACCTTCGATTTTGCTAATAAAATTGATTCATTGATCATATTTTGTATCAAACGTTTCAACTTTTAAAAATTGAAATGGACTTTTAGAAGTTATACGAAGTGTCTTCAATTTTTTATATCGACACTTTTCTTGATAGTACACAAATGTAACTCTAGTCTCCTCCAAAGTAATCTCCTTTGGCTGCAATGCACTTGTACAGTTCCAACAACTTCTGGAAGGCTCCATGGAAGTCTTCCTGTGTAAACGTACTAATGACCTTTGTCACAACCTCTTTCATCTCCTCAATTGTTTCATAACGACAGCCTCTAAGGTTTTCTTTGAGTTTAGGCAATAACCAAAAGTCACAGGAAGAAAGGTCTGAGCTATAGGGAGGGCGAGGAAGCGTCTTGATGCTCATCTTGGTCAAATAGTCTGTGATAAGGATGAAGCTGTGCATTTATTGTCTCTATAGGCACACAAGTTCTTATTCATGAAATTCTTTATTTGGCCAATCAACTCTGGTGTTCTGACTTCCTTACTCCTCCCACACCTCTTATCATCCCTCACAGACTTCCTACCTTCCTTGAATCTCTTATGCCACAATTGAAATAAATGGCTCTCGTCTTGGGGAGGCTCCATGTTTTGACAAGCTTTTGAGTCTGACCTTTCTTTACTCCTGACCTGAAATGGAACATATACGTCAAATCTGTTGACAAGGTTGCTGGGAAAATGGTTGGATTGTTTTACCACTCCAGTAGATATCTTATTGCCGATGCAATTCTCTACCTGCATAAGAGCTAAGTATGTTTTAGGATGGAGTACTATTGCCACATTTGGGCAGGAGCTAGTAGAAGACCTTATCCTGTTTTTAATATAGACTTCATAGCCTAGTAGGGGATGCTCTGTTTTCTTCCCTGCAACCTCTTTCCCACATAAAAGACATTGCGAGCCTATCTCCGCTTTATCGTTATTTTCATGGAAAAGCTCGTCTAAGTTTCAATCTATGGCCCTGCCTTGCTAAACTTTCATGAAAAACACTCGCCTAGCTGAAACTACTATCAATAATTTCCCCCACTCTTTATCTGTGCCTGAACCTAAACATAGATTCCATGAACAAAGCTTCTTTCTTAGAACTGCACGTCTGTGGAACTCTGTTCCGTTTTCCTGCTTTCCAATTGACTACAATATAGTCGTCTTCAAGTCCAACGTAAACAAGTTCTTGATGAGCTATCTCTTTAACTAATCCAATTTATCAAATTTCCACTACTAACGATTACTACGATATTATCCCATTGACTACTATATACTCATTGACCTTTATCCTCGAGTGGCCTCCGGACCTTGATAAGAGGTGACTCCTTTGTATAAAAAAAATCTTGTCTTTTTTTTTTTCATATTTGTTGCAGTCCCCCGTCTGCTTTTGTTAATGAAATTAATCAAACTAAATGTAAATTCATCAACGTTTCTTTAAAGTTTTTTTTTTTTACATACTTTAAGAACACAAACTATATGCTAAATTATAATTTAGTCCTGGGATTGAGTTATGTTTGAAGAGAATTCTACTTTAATGGTTCCAATTATCCTTAATTTATAATTAACCAAGTCAGTCCCCTATTTACTTTTCTTCCCACGAGGGCAATTAAACATAAGGTCAGTTTTTAATTGGGTGGGGCAGTTTTTAATTGGGTGGGTCAGGTTACCCTAAAAAAGATGCTCTTAAATTGTCTGTTTAGAAGAACCTTTCTCTCACTGACAGAAGACTACTCACTTTTTGGCCAGAGTGTAAAATCTATGTTACGTTTGCGTGTGAAACAAGTTTTTTTTTATATTTTATCTGATTAGTTCCATATACCCCCCCCCCAAAAAAAAAAACAAAAAAAAAAACAACTAAAGCCAATAGGTATTTTGTCTTTGTGAGAATAAAGTTTTGTTCTTGCTAGATTCGTGCATGAAGTGGCTTTGGAGCGATTTCCATTAACGAACAAGTTTAATTTTTTTTATTTTCTTTTAATCAAGGAAAAAATATTTTTCATTTATGAAAACAAGTGTGCAAATAATTTTGATGTTTAAATGTATTCATTGCACTGTAGGGAGCCTACTGTTTATAAAATTATCTTAATAATGGCTTCACTTAAAGATTAAAATGTAAAAGTCAAGTATCATCGTTCAATTGTGCTCTAAACAGAAACATTAATTTAAAACGCGCCCCTATCTTATAAAAGAATCTACAGTTGTTTTTATAGGCTGGGTCTTTCTGCTTGTGCTGCGCTAAAACTTCTCAAATACACTTGTAATGTTAGGTTGTATAAAAGTGTTAACTTTGGTCAAAATCTAACTTGCTCCTTTTAATCGGATTTTTTCAATTAATGATTTTCAATACTAATCAGATGCATTCTGATACAAAACCTATGTAAGAACACTCCCAGAAATATCAAGTACTTTCATGTGAAATTAAAAAAAAAAAATGTCGACCCAGCCATTTCAGAGTTCGTAGAGAACTCTCTCACATAAAGTTCCTTTTATATAACAGTAGAAAATATTAAAATTAATAGAAACAGCTCTGTTTATTATTGAGCACCATTAGAGATACAGATGGCCATTCAGGTTCGTTATTGTTCCCTTTCGTGCTGACATTTTCACTGACCAAAATTAAACATTTTTTTTTTTTTTCTTTTAACGTTTTTGAATTTTTGAGATGAAGATTATTCACATTATTTGGATTCTTTGCACCACTGTTCTCATCTTGTGTGTTTTATTTTATTTTTTTTTTTATTCAATTTTTACCCCAAACAAGGCACAGTGTCACTTTGAAGTAGGAGCTACTATCAGGGACATAATTTGCAGGGACATTATGAAGGGAGATGGCTAGAAAGATGTTTGTTCACATTACACTTGAACTTCTGCATTTCAGTAAAGTTGGGAAAGCAGAATCCCGGAAGGGAGTTCGAAAGTCTAGCAGTTATGGGGAAGAAACTATTGGAGTAGAAGGCTTTCTTACACCTAGGGATCGCTACTGTGTAGGGGTGGGATTTAGCTGCGTGATGAGTTTGTCATAGTTATTTACATTGAGAAGGTGCAAGTGCTTTTAGTTCGTCAGAGCATTCATTAAACTACTTGTAGCGTTTTGGTTGATGTAACCTCCGACCTTCTTCAGGTGTTTCTTGTTAAACTCAGAAATTTGCACAGAATTTCGAATGGAACCCTTTATTTAATCTATCATGGTAGCCAACCATGACTAGTGGAAGTCCTAAATTATTCGCAGTTCTATTTTGAATGTCGCCCACACTGTGGGTTGAACCTTCAACCTCCAAAACTGGTCAATATATACTAGCGTTGTAAAATACACTTAAGTATATTTTAATTTATGCAGCTTTTGTATTTATTATTATAGACAATTTTCTATTGATTATTATATTGTACCTAATATATAGTAGTGATTTTCAAAGTAAAAAAAAAAAAATGACTTGGGTGCCATAAGCTATCATCAAAAACATTTAGCGCTCCACATGTAATTATTACTGTTTGATCTATCGTCACATGAATGAGAAAATGTTAACATTTAACTTTAGCGTATAAATGTATATTTGCGCATGCGTAAGAGAGCATTTTGTCGACTAACGTCTGTCAAGTTCCAATTTTTTCAATTTTGACCACTTAGTAGCTATTTTTACCGGCTAAAGACCAAATCGAATTTGTTCCATAGGTCCACGTCCTTTATAAATCAAGTTTTAAGTCTGTAGACCAAAAACTGACAGGGGAGTCCGTTCCTCTGACAAACAAGGTCTCACACGCACACACACAGTAAGTTATAAAAATATATATGGCAATTAAGCTACACAGAATATTCCAATCTATGGTCCCCCCTCGCCAAACTTTCACAAAAAATACCCGTCTAGCAGAAAACACTATCAATAATTACCCCCACTCTTTATCCGTGCCTAAACCTAAACATAGATTCCATGAACAAAGCTTCTTTCTTAGAACTGCACGCCTGTGGAATTGTCTTCAGTTTTCCTGCTTTCCAGCTAACTACAATATGGGTGTCGTCAAGTCTAACGTAAACAAGTTTTTGATGAGCCGTTCCATATAAGTTAACAAATTTACCGAATTTCCATTACTAACGGTTACTATATTATCCAATTTCTACTGTAAACTCTTTAATCCTTATCCTCGAGTAGCCTCTTGACCTTTATAAGGGGTGATGCCACTGATGCCTATGTAAAAAAAAAAAAAAAAAAAAAAAAAAATTACGCGTTTCATCCACGCTAGGATTCGTTAGGCTTATTTATATAACTTACTGCATAGCTCTACCTACGTATTGAGCACTGTTGAAGTAAATACTTAAGGTTTACGCATAAAATAATACTTTTGTATATTTATGTGATTAAATGAAGTAATCATATACATATATATATATATATATATATATATATATATATATATATATATATATATATATATATATATATATATATATTATAATTATGTGTGTTTAATAGGTTGAAACTTTTCCCAACCATATTCTTCCCTCATCAGAGAGTGTGAGAATATTTCTTTTCGTTTTGTCTTTGCTGGAAGTTATTTTCTGAAACAAATATTAGCTCCACAACTTTTTATACTTTTTTCTTTTTTTTTTCTTTTAAAATGTCACATTTTTGACAATTCCTTGTTTAGTCTGTTTTTTTTTGTTTTTGTTTTTTTGTATTCATTTTGTTTCTTTTGGTTTTACTGAATTTTTTTAAACCATTTTTTTTCTTTTTAGTTGTAATTTTTATGACTGTTTTCTGTAAAATAATCACAAGTTCATTAACTAAAAATGTTTTTATCACCTCCACTTTATAATAAAGGTAAATGTGTATTTATTTGTGTATGTATTTATATTAGAATAATACCTCTCCCATAACGGGTAAGATTAATTTACAATAGTGAACAAAATGAATACACAACAAATAAATGTTACCAAAGGCAAGGTAAGTTAGTCTTTTACTTACCTGCATAAGGTTTTCGTGTTTTAACTTATGTTAAAGTGTTTTTTAGTTAAAAATAACACCTGTTTCGTTAGAAAGAAAAACCAATGCTGTTTGTCGAGCCTCTATAATCGCTTCAAAATAAAAAAAAATTAAACAAAATACTGGTAGAAATACGTCCAATAAATATCACCAATTGTGTGAAAATGTAATGTTATACCAGCATTTTAATTTTCGATTTTTGAGTGATTATCGAGACTAAACTACTCCCCAAATGAGACCACCATTTTTATTTTTTGTCCTAAGTAAAATAAAAAACAAAAAACAAAAAACGCTTTAAGATAAGTTAAGGCACAAAAAAAACTTATCCAGATAGGTAGAAGAGTACCTTGCCTTTGGTAACAGTTATTTGTTGCCTTTTATTATTTTCACCCCTCTTTTTACTTTGTTGGCGATTCTGGAAAATTACTCGGGTAAAAGTAGTTCCCCAAACAGTTTTGCACCACTTTTCTGCACCGTTACGAAGATTAAAATCAATATATATTTACTTTTATTTTGTTTTATATAAGCATTAATGTCGCAACACATTTATGAGCATGTTTCGGTCAGCCAGTTACTAGTAACTAGAAACCCCTTCAGGCAATGTTGCTTATACAAAAGCTTAGTCAGTAATGAAAATTGATTGAGATTTTCGGACTTCCTTCCTCATCTTGGTTGTTATAGTCACAACGTTTCGGCCGTTTTGCCCTCCGGCCTTCATCAGGTGTTCTGTATCGAACTGAGGAACCGTTTGTTAGGAGTCTCGAACCTAACCCTTTATTATTATTACAGAGCCTAGCTGTGTTCGGACTCCAGCTAGGCTCTGGGACATAGTTGCTGATTCTCTGCTTTGAATGTTACTTTTCACTGCCTTCATTCAGGATTGAACTCAGCACCTTTGGGTAAATGTAAACTTTGATACAACGTCTAGGACCACTAGGCCATATGTCACTGAGTTCAATCCTGAACGAAGGCAGTGAAAAGTAACATTCAAAACAGAGAATCAGCAACTATGTCCCAGAGCCTAGCTGGAGTCCGAACACGGTACCCCCATAATAATAATAAAGGGTTAGGTTCGAGACTCCTAACAAACGGTCCCCCAGTTCGATACAAAACACTTGATGAAGGCCGGAGGGCAAAACGGCCGAAACGTTGTGACTATAACAACCAAGATGAGGAAGCCAGTCCGAAAATCTTAATCAATGAAAACACCTCATCTCAAAAAATACAGACAATAACTAGTAATGAAAATATTCAGGAATTCATCGATCATTTTTATTAGGAGGTTACATTACATGTCATTAATAAGAAATGGTCTTTAATAAAATGTGAAGAAGGGGTTAGGGTTGAAACAAAAAAAAAGAAAGAAAAACTTTTTCCTTTTTCTTAATGACATGTAATGTGACCTGATTGCTGAATCCCTGAATATTTTCATTACAGACTAAGCTTTTGTATAAGCATTATCGTCTGAAGAGGTTTCTAGTTGCTAGTAGCTGACTAACCGAAACATGGTCATGAATGTGTAGCCACATATTAATGCTTATGTAATACAAATAAAGTGTGTGTGTGTGTGTGTGTGTGTGTGTGTGTGTATATTGGACATAATAGATTCCCTGATTGATATAATAATTAAGTGATTGATTTTGCGCTACGAAACAGATACTGTCAAGAATTGTATAAGTCAACTGAATTAAAGGAATAAATTATAAGATGATCAACATCATGAATTTTGGAATACAACTTTTTGTAATTTATTCTCTATATTGCTCTGTAATTACATTGAGCTTCTTAAATAAGGATTGATATATAATAAGAAAATATGTTTATACAGAAATATATGTATATTTGGTGTTTGGCCGATTAATCGGAATCGGAAAAATCAACAAAGTTGGGGGTATTGGAATCGAAAAAATTAAAAAATTGGTGCCTATTTTCCGATGCCAAAACGATTCTTTTAATTGTCTTTCTTTTTATTTGATTTTATTTAAAACAAAATCTTCCATTGCTGACAATAATGAAATGATAAATATTTATTGATTTTTAAGATACTAGTAAAGCTAAAATCGATAAATAATCCTCAACAAGTGTAAATTTACGTCTAGGAAAACATCTGCATATTTAACATGTGTTTTTTTTTTTTTTTTAAAACAGAAATCGGGGAAAATAACTCTATAATTAAATATTTAGATTTATAAAGAATCAGAATCGGTAATTTAGTACAAAATTTGGGAAAAATATTAGAATCGTTCCATCACTAATATATATATATATATATATTTGTCCAACTTTGGTCAAATATTTTATGTCTACCGCTCTACACTGACCTGCTTTATCCAGTGTATGGTATATATACGTTCAGAAGTTAGTTAGGATATCTGCTGTAAAACGGGCTTGTCTAAATCCGTTAAGTTTAGCAGCTGTCAGGTGATGAACTAGAGCTTGGTTAATTATGGACTCAAATATTTTGGCAAAATGTGGGAGGAGGCTAATGGGGCGATAATATAATGGGTCAGTTCTTTCTCCAGAATTCTTGTAAACCGGTAATGTCACTACACATTCATGAGCATGTTTCAGCCAGCTAGTTACTAGTAACCGGAGACCTCTTCAAGCGATACAGCTTATACGAAAGCCAAGTCTATAATTACAAACTTAGCTTTCGTATAAGCTGTATCGCCTGAAGAGGTCTCTAGTTACTAGCTGACCGAAACATGCTCATGAATGTGTAGAGACATATTAATGCTTATGTGAAAACAAATACAAAGTATATTTTGCCCTACTTCGGTATTGAGCACTCTTGTATTAACTTTGTTAAAACTTGATTGGTTATTTTAGCTCTGGAAAATATTAACCTTGAATTATATATAAACCTCTTGCCTTGATGGAGGGGAGACTAAAACTTTCTGCTATGGTTTCAAATGATCTGAAATAACAGCAAGGGGAGACTTGATTCCAAATATTTCTCATATGTTATGTCTCCCCTCTTTTGGAAGTAGGGTACGATTATGAATATCTCCAGTATCAAATAATCTTTATATACTGTGAAATTTTCTTTATGCATGAAAACCAAAGTTTTCGTCCGCCCCCCCCCCCCACTCCATCAAGGCCAGGTGTTTTGGGGAAATATATACTAAACCTGGCCTTTTTTATGTCCCTTCTGAAGATTAAAATAAAAAAAATAAAATAACGGTATTAAACCTAATGTTTAGAATCCTTATTCAGATCGAAATCCATTTACATGATTTTGATTCTAGAAAATGTCTAAAATTGAAGGCTTACGCTTAAGAAGTCTTAAGAACAAATTGAAATTCGGTTAATATGCTTAATTGATTCGACGCATTCTATTATAAGCAGCAGCTTTGTGTATCGATTTTTTTTTAAAGATGTTCCTTTGAAAAAAAAATGTTAAAAGTAGATAAATCCTTTTTAAATGCATTCATTTACATAACGATGCTTAAAATATGAAACTCTTTATTGTTTACACATGGACAAATGAAATGAGAAGTAGTGGGAGAAAAGGAATAACATAACTCTGGTTCTTTTCTTATTTAAAAACTAGCATGGTGACCCAAAGTTGCTCAGGATTGAAGGACGATCAACGAATGTTTCACACTCCCATATTTTTATTGTCATCGAAATCAATGAAATCGCCCATTTCTTAATCAAATCGATTGTTAGCTCTTGTTGGGGGGACCCACCACATTACACCAGGAGGAAACTGCACATACTTCACTGTAATGACTTTGTCCACAATAGGTTTAAACTCCATTACACTGTAGAGAACCTACTGTTGATTTTATAAAATTATTTTTTATATAGAACTAGCCTGGGTGCCCGCAGTTGCCCAAGTGTTTGGAGGTGTGTGTTGAGCAAAAAAAAAAGTTGTAGTAGGCAGGCAGGCTCGAACCCGTATCGTGAAGGAGGAAAAGAATGTGACCCCCCCCCAAAAAAAACGTGACGTCTTTGCTGTTGCGTCTATTGCCAAACCAGGAGTGATTAATGTTTAAATTAAGGCTAGTTAATCTAAAAGAGGGGATGACTTTCGAAAATATTGGGAGAAAAGGCGACCCCTTCCTGTAGAAAAGTGCCCAGTTGAGGGCGAAGGAATTAATGTTTTTAGCCAATTGCAGTGCACCGGGAGGAAGCTTTACATGCTTCACCGTAATGACTTTGTCTGCAATGTGTTGTAGACTACATTGCACTGTAGAGAACCTGTTTTATAAAATCATTTTTTTTTATATATATGATGGCTGGAATTAAAGTTTAAAATGCAAAAGTCAAGTATCATGATTCAATTGTGCTCTAAACAGAAACATTCATTTTGAATGTGCCCTTGTCATATCAAAGATATCATTGATTTTGTATATATTTACAAAATCGCCTGTTTGTTTCTTTCATTGTATTTTTTCAATCACCAATACTTATCAAAGACATTTCTATAGAAAAAACTACCTAAGAACACTGCCAGATACATAAAATACAACTGCGTGTAATTTCATAAAAATCAACTCGTGCTTGCGGAATCTATTAGGAATGAACACACAGACAGACAGTTCCTTTTATATAATAGTAAAGATAAAGATATATAAATGTGCCAAACAAAAAGATAATTTCGTTTATTAAAAAGTTTCATAAATAAATTAAAAAAAAAAAAAAATCTCGCTGCCAATAACATTGAACAACTCAGTTTTTTATTTTTGTTTACAGAACCTGTGTGTGTGTGGGGGGGGGGTTAGGTCAACTGATATCGATTATGTCACTCCCTCTGCTGGTGTCCTCAAGCCCTAATTGATCCAGAGAGGGCTTATATTAAACAGAGTTCTGAAATCGGAAGATACAACATCCAACTTAGATTTTTATAATTCCAAAATGTCCATCTCAAACTCCTTATTTTAAAGTCTTCCGATATTCAGACGATCTGTTAATTCTTCGGAGGTTCGGAACTCCAACTTGTAGCATTCTTACAAGTCTGACTCTTTGCAAAACCCTCATGCTACAAGATCAGGCTGTCCAAAGATATTGGCTTCCTGGCCTAAAATGCATCAAACATTTTTTTTTTTTTCCTATTTGCAAAACTCAAAATCATGTTCTGCAAAGCCCTCAAAAACCAATTTTCGTCTATAAAACAACCAAACCAAACTGCATGAATAAATATTTGAAAATATAAAATAAACTTGAAGCACAAACTTTTTTCTAAAATTAATGGATTTGACATTAAATGACCCAAAAAAGGGTTGATATGTTCTAGAATGAAACTACCAAATGAAAAAATCAAAATCTCGACTTATAACCTCGGTATTAAACACAAGTCTTAAAAACCTTAGAGTACAACAATCTCTGTTACAGGCAGTAAATTTTGACTTTTATTTTTAACTAGCAGGGCTACCTGGTGTTGCTCGGGGCAAAAATGCAGTATATTTTTAAACTTCTATCTCTTTATCGCTTTCTGCTTCCCTCTATCCACCCAGCCCATTCCTCTCTCTCTCAGAAACGTGCACACACACACACACACACACACACACACACACATACACATACAACTCTTTATATATATTCTTTGATGACTGAGTCAGTATAAGAGACCTAATTCCTTAATATAAAAAGTTAGTTGCTTCCCTTAAGTATAAAATTGTAAAAGAAATACCCCCCCATGAAATCTAGGCCAGTCTAGAGTCAAAGAATGAGCTTTTTTTTTTTTTTTTTTCAAAATTTTATTCCTATTCGTCCAGAGCAATACTGATCAAGAAAATACCAACTTGATAGATTTTGTTTTTTAGCTCTTTTATTTTTATTTTTATATTTTAGCTTGACATAACATAACTTAAATTCCTCTTTCCTTCGCTTCACTTTCAGCTTTTTCTCTCTCACTTTACCCTTTGTTCTTCACCCATTCCTCTCTCTGGACACACACACACATATAACTCGAGTCAGTGTAAGGGAAATAATTCTGGGGAAAAAAATCAGTTACTTCCCTTTATATAATATCAAGAGGCATGTACGTCTCTCTCCAAATAATGACTTTTTTTTTTAAAGATATATTATACATCAAGGGCTATGCAGATCAAGAAAATATAAACTTTGTGAGTGTTTGGTTAGTAGTTTTGAACATTTAGCCAGGCATACAAACATGCACTACTATCCTTTATAAAGAAGGTTACATGCAAATGTACATTTTAGTATTTTCGTTTGTTACAAGTTTTCATTGAAATGTTTTTATTTGTTTTTCTGATGGCGAAACGTTTTTCTTTTCAGACTTCAACCATCCACTATGGACCCAAGTGAGCACTCCGCCAATTCAGCCCGCAACTTTTTTGATGCAGCCAGCATTTTAAGTAAGTAAAATCTGCAATCTCGAAATATACATCAAATTTATAAAATGCTCATAAAACAATTTAAGACTTATAGCTCGCCACGAAATATGTCTTAACGTGTCGCTCAGTTTTTTTTGTTTTTTTTTTACTCCTGTTCATCCTTAATAAGGAATATCGCCACTTGGATGTAAGGCGTTATTTGGGACCATGCTCAGATGAACAAGATGTTGGTTTACATGACATTTAAACTTCTGCATATCAGTACAGTCAGGAAAGCAAGAAATTCCAAAGACTAGTTCGATGGAAGAAACTTTTAGAGTAGTAAATTTTCTGACATTTAGGAACTTCAACAGTTAAGGGGTGTGATATTTATTAAGCGGGTTTGTCGGCGATATGTATGTTGAGGGGGCACAAGTGCAACGTGTACATCAGAGCACATTCCATTAAAATACGTGTAAAACACACAGATATTCCTCATGAGTTTTTATGTGACTATGTATTTTTAAACCAATATTTTAAAATACGGTGTGTGTGTGTGTGTGTAGATATATAGTATGGTTGATGGACATTCGAATATCTATAATTTACATAACTTTTTAAAAATAGTGTTTGCTATTATTCATTTGTAATTTTACTGTTATTTTTTACCTCTATATCTGCAATAGTTTTGTTGATATTAACCGTGATTAATTGAAGTGATATAATATGAAAGAATAAATTACAAAAACTTTTCTGAAATATGCTCATTATCAAGGGAGATAACTAAATGAAACTGTTTAGTTAACTAGAAAGATGTCCCGATGAGTCATAAGAGTTAAGAGGAGGAGGTGACAGCTCTTTCTCTCCCTCTCACTGTCTCATAGTTCCGTTTCTTTGTCTATTTATTTCTCTGTATAGGGCTTTTAAAAAACAAAAACACAAAAAAAAACTTGGCGTTGGAAATTCTTATTCGAACTACTGTTTTATATATGAACTTCTGCAATAGATAAAAATGCTAGGCAGTGAAACTGGCCATGGAGGGTTGAGGAGATGCATTGCATGAATAGAAATTATATATAAGAAGGGCAGTGTAATGTGAGTCTTTAAAACAAGCTTAGATCTGATGACCTTGGAGGAAAATTAAATTTGGATAATATAAAGAGATGTGTGCAGAAGAGTAGACTCTGATGGTATGGTCACATTTGATGGAATGGATGTGGGTTTTTGGGTTAGTAGACATAGAACAGTTGAAGTAACAGATTTGGTTCACATAGGAAGGCTAATGAAAATCTATGAGGAAGTGATAAAAATGGCCGTGAACAATAAAGATCTGAACAGAGATAGTTTAGTTTTGATGTAAATTTCTTAAATGCCAGGATGTAAAATGGATATTAATCCAAATACAATGTGTCTTGCTTACGCTTTCAATAGGATTTTCCCAATAAATAATGTCTATATAAACTCTTGATCGTTCAAGCGTCCTTTCTTTTTTGCTTGCTTGAATCTTGTCTTTGACGATCAGGCGATTCCATCATTTAAAAAATGGATGACAAGCGAATATGTGTGTGTGTCCAAAAAGTCACTGACCTTACCCCTGATTTTGGTAAAAGAATTTCACGACTTTTGTATGTTGTTCAATGCTATACTTATCCATAATTAATTCCCAAAATATTATCTGTAAAATATCTGAAATAGAGAAAAAAAAATAATCATTAATGGTAAATTGACAAAAATTTTCAACCCTTCAGTCACTTTTTGGACACCCTATATATATATATATGTATATGTATAAGGAATGAAAAAATACCAGCGGTGGTTGACGTTATGTTTTAAGAAAAATAGAAAAACCGAATGAAATTATTAAAAAATCAATGTTTCGTCCTTATTTCAGAGGACATCTTCAGGATAATTGAAATAAAAATGTAAGAAAAGAAAAAAATCATAGATCGTGCGAAAAAAACAGTTTTTGAATCCTACCTATGTCGGGAAGGACAAATATGTGTGCATATTTTTTCTTTTTCGCACGATCTATGACTTTTTCTTTTCTTACATTTTTATTTCAATTATCCTGAAGATGTCCTCTGAAATAAGGACGAAACGTTGATTTTTTAATAATTTCATTCGGTTTTTCTATTTTTCTTAAAACATATATATATATGTGTGTGTGTGTATAGGCATGGCTCTATGGTTAAGGAATAAAGGAGAAGAATTGTATGTTTTGGTTTTGATTCTAGCTGATGGCACCTAAGTCATATATATATATATATTATTTTAGTTTTGATCTCACTACTATATGTTAGCTTCAATATAATAATCGCTAGAGAATTTTCTATGATAATAAATACATATTCTGCATGAATTAAAATATATTTAAACGTATCTTATGACCAGGCGACACTGGGTACCCTACTAGTTTTTAAAACCAATATTTTTAAATACGATGTGTGCGTGTGTAGATATATAGTACAGTTGATGGACATTTGAATATCTGTGTGATTTGCTTAACTTTTTAAATAATTGCTATTATTCATTTGTAATTTTACTGTGTTATTTTTACCTCTATATCTGCAATAGTTTTGTCGATATTAACAGTGATTAATTGAAGTGATATATGAAAGACTAAATTACAAAAACTTTTCAGAAATATGAATTGATTTTGTAAATATTAAAAGTCAAAGCTTTTGAAACTCATCATAGGCCAATATTAAAAGTCAAATACTTCTTTAAGAATAGAAAATGAACGTTGCGCTTCCCTTATTTTAACTCTCACTTCCCTTATTTTATTCTTTAGTCCTCACATTCCATGAGCGAAGGGGAAAAATTTGTTGTTTTTTACTAACCCTAAGTCCAGGGTATGAAATTAAAAATAAAACATAAAAACAATTACAAAACTAATGGGTTAGAATCTTTTCACGGGAGAAGTCCAAGGAAAACATGGGAGGAATTGATAAGGAGACTTGAGAGAAGGATAAATAAAAGATCTGAACAAAGATTAGTTTTGAGTGAAGTAGTGGATAAGTTGGCAGGAGACTTTGATGGTATGGTCACGTTGAAAGAATTGGTGAGAATTCTTGGGTTAATACATGTAGAAGAGTTGAGATAGAAGAATAAGTTGGAAGGAGGAGGTCAAGGAGAGCATGGTAGGAAATGATAAGGATGGATTTCAGATAAAGAGGGATAAATAAAGACCTGGCTAGAGATAAATTAGTTTGAAAGTTCATTTTTAAAAGCTGTTCAACACATGCCAGCATCTATATATAAAGTAGTGACGTTCGTGTGTGTGTCTATCTACAACTGTCCTACGGCCCAAACCAGTGGACATTATGACCAAACCTAGTATGATGATAGTTCCCCCACGTAGGGGTGGTGCACACCATTTTTCAAGGTTAAAATCAAGATCAAGGTCAACATAGCCTATGTATATGTACTCTTACAATCCACACCATTGGATAGATCATGACCAAACCTGAGATGATGATAGTCTCTGACCTAGGGATGGTGCACACTATTTTCAAGGTTAAAGCCGGGACTTTGTTCTATATTCAAATACCTGCTTCAGGTATCTTTGCTAATGTAAAATACGTGATCATAAGTGACAGCCTTCTGAATGTTGAAGATTCAATTCTTAGCGTAGGCGATGCTAAGAACACAATTAGGACTTATTTAAGATTTCTGTCCAGTAAAGGCTGACCAAATGAGACTTTTCGCTTTTCCTTCCTCCGTCTGATTAAACGATGGGTCTCCAAAGGTTTCGAACAAAGGACCCTATTGCTGACTTTTTAGAGATACCCGGGAAACAAAAAAAAAAAAAAAAAAAAAAAAAAAAATTACCTGAACATGTTTTAACTCTTTTGCATCAGATTTGTTTTTTAGTAAAACTCGTACTCCAAAAATCTCATTTTTAAAAATTATACGTTTTTTTTTTTTTTTTTTTTTTTTTTTTTTAACACATTTCCATTTTTAAAATATTTCCTGAATATTTTTATCTTCAATAAGAGCTCTGCGGGCCAGATTAAAGACTTTGTTGTATCAGATTTGACCAACGGGCTGTAGTTCGAAGACCCCTGGATTAGATGAAGGTTTCCGTTTTAAACTCCATAAAAATTCTTACATTCAACAAATTTCACCTGAGGATGGCCAGGGTTAAATCCAATCAATAGAAACGTTGCAATAATGTCGAAGATGCAAAGTGTCATCGGAATAATCTAAATTCTTTGTGTTGTATTTCTTTCGATAAATTTGAACTAATCACGTTCACTGCATAAAGATATCGGAATAACAAATATTCGAAAAGAGGTCATTCGATATTGATTTTTGGTTGCAAAAAGATATTTCGATTACTTTTGTTGTTTCTGTCTTATCTTTAGTTCGCCAGTAAATTCCATCGATAAAAGAAAACAACACTATTGTCGTATTTGTTAATGCCTTCCAAAAATAAATCAGCATCCTTCATCTCTGCTACAAGATGAAGAATTACACCAGATTCCCTTTGCTTCATTTTCTAGAATGTTAAGGAAAACATATCTTGCATATCCATTTCTGGTAATAGTTAGTTTATTATTCTTAACTCCTCCTCATACATACATACATACATACATACATACATACATACATACATACATATATATATAGAGAGAGAAAGATAGAGAGATACGAATATGCGTGTGTGTGTGTGTGTGTGTGTGTGTGTGTGTGTGTGTGTGTGTGTGTGTGTCTATATATATATAGAGAGAGAGAGAGAGAGAAAAAATAGTAATTAGTAAAAACCTGAAGAGTGCTTAATACTATTGCAGAGCAAATATGCATTTTATTTTTTTATTACCGTTTTATCTGTTTAGTTACACATGTTTCGGTTGCCGGACCATATCTACAATCCAGCAGCCTCGTCAGACCTTACAGAAAACCACACACATATATATATATATATGTGTGCGTGTGTGTGTGTGTTTATATATATATATATATATATATATATATATATATATATATATTAGTGCGTATGTATTATATATATATATATATATTAGTGCGTATGTATTATATATATATATATATATTAGTGCGTATGTATTATATATATATATATATATATAGTTTGTGTATGTATATATAGAGAGAGATGTCTATATATATATATATATATATATATATATATGTATTAATGTGTATATGTATATATTAATGTGTGTGTGTGTGTATATATATATATATATATATATATATATATTAGTGTGTGTATTACATGCATATATTTTAGTTTGTATGTGTATATATATATATATATAGAGAGAGAGATATGCGTATATAATATATATTAGTCTGTATATATGTGTATAATTATGTGTATATATGTATGCATATATATATATTAGTGTGTGTGTGTGTAGATATTTAATAATCATTATAGTAAATAATAATATATATATATATATATATATATATATATATATATATATATATATATATGCCTCACTACACTGTAGTTATAAAAACTAATATCTCATTGGCCGAATTTCAAATCCGATCACATGACTTTCAGTTTTTAACAAAAAAGATTTTTCATTTTCTTTTCAACATGAACACTTAAATGAAAAGACAGATTTTTTTCACCTGATGAGATCTTAGTTGTTAATAACTACAGATCGAAACATTGTCATCCCAGACACATCAAGTGTCTGTGGAAAATTTAAAAAAAAAAATCGGTTCAGTCATTTCAGAGTCCATAGGAACGAACTCCTGCACACAAAGTTACTTTTATATAATAGTACAAGATATTAAAATTAATATAAATAGCTCTATTTATTATTGAGCACTATTATATAAATCCAGTTTATATTCTCTGGATTTTTAAGCTATGAATACATTAACTTTGACGAATATATATATATATATATATATATATATATATAGTTTTTATTTATTGCGGACTATTATTCTCATCTTTATTAGTTGTTGTTTCACAACGTTTCAACCAACTATTCCTCTGGCCTTCGTCAGGTGGTAACCATGATGGATAGGAACTTCGAATCTCCCAACTGCATCCTCAGCCATCACTGCCATCCCTAGTTGTTGTCTCAACACGTTTTTGGCCAAGTAAGCCTCTGGCCGGCTTTGGGTAGGATTGAAACCGCTATCTTCAGACAATGCTCATCTGGAATCATAGAGATTTAACAGCTATCAACTGCACCACGGGCCCCGAAGGGCACTTTTGCTCTTCGGGGCCCGTGACGCAGTTGATAGAGACATTGAATCTCTACAGTTCCAGATGAGCATTGTCTGAAGATAGCGGTTTCAATCCTACCCAAAGCCGGCCAGAGGCTTACTTGGCCAAAAACGTGTTGAGACAACAACTAGGGATGGCAGTGATGGCTGAGGATGCAGTTGGGAGATTCGAAATTCCTATCCCATCATGGTTACCACCTGACGAAGGCCAGAGGAACAGTTGGCCGAAATGTCATGAAACAACAACTAATAAAGATGAGAATAATAGTCCGCAATAAATAAAAATTAATATATATATATGTATATATATATATATATATATATATATATTACACATATTAGCAATTTAATTTATGCAGATTGCGTATGTATTATTATAGAATCAATCCTCTATTGATTATTATAGATTACGGGGAATAGTTTGCTTGGTGGACTAATTTGCAAAAAAAATTTAAAAAATAATAATGATAATGTCGTTCATCAAATTGCGATGGTGTTGGTTTACAATATCACGTCAGCTGATATTTGGACTTGCCGATGAATGCCCTGGAAAAGTCACTTTTAATTAATGTTTACTTTTAGAATATGCAAACGAAGAAATGATTTGTGGCAATTTTATATGGTACCTCTTTTATCATAAATTAAACTCATTAATAAAAAATAAATAAATAAAGTGGTGGGTTACACCTGGGTCTGAACAGGGTAATCAAATGCTCTATCTCCAGATGACAATAAATTTTTTTTTTTTTTTTTTTTTTTTTAAGAAATGATTTTTTGAGATTTTATTATTTCCTTTTGCCAGTGTAACTTAAAATATTTCCGTATTAAATTTTTTTTTTTTTTATCTATTAGAGAGAAAAGACTATTTTTAAAGTCAGATTTTTTTTCGATTTTCATCAGATGAATTTCTGTACAAAACATATCTAAGAACACCGCCAGACCTATAAATTAGCTTTGTGTGAAATTTGCAAAATATAGGCTCAGCCGTTTCTGAACCTATGAGGAAGGAACTCACACACACACACACACACACACACACACACACACACACACACACACACACAAATCGACTTTTATATAAGAGTGTAGAGATATATATCTCGTTAATACAGCATGTGATAATAGCATTTATAGTTTGATATCATTTTATTTTCAGTCATCAATTTTTTTTTTTCTCACTCTAAACAAGGATCGTAAAGTCACTACTATTAGAGATCGTGTCTAACCGGAGACTTCAGGGAGTTGAGGAGCAAGACATCCATTTACGTTACATTTAAACTTCTGCAGGTTAGTACAGGTTAGTACAGGTAGGGAAGTATGAAAACATAGAATTCCAAAGTTTAGCAGTCCAAAGGAATAAACTATTATAGTAAGAAGGCTTTCCGGCATCTAGCGACCTTAACGGTGAAGGGGTGGGATCTTGCTGCTTATTAGGTTAGTTGGAGTATGTACTAGTGATGGGACGATTCCAATATTTTTCCCAATTTCGATACAATTACTGATTCCATGCTAAGTTTCTGGTTCCAATACAATTACTGACTCCGATTCTTTATAAATCTCTAATTAACTAAAAGATTGTTATTTTCCCCGATTT
The DNA here is from genome assembly GCF_053919585.1 of Euprymna scolopes. NCBI lineage: Eukaryota > Metazoa > Mollusca > Cephalopoda > Sepiida > Sepiolidae > Euprymna > Euprymna scolopes. Next base: position 27,097,670 of record NC_136516.1, on the reverse strand, counting down.
TCATAAAAACACATGTTAAATATGCAAATATTTTCCTAAACGTCAAAATACACTTGTGGAGGATGATCTATCGATTTTAGCTTTACTGGTGATTTAAATCAGTAAATATTATTTTATCATTATTACAAGAAATGGAAGATTTTACTTTAAACAAAATTAAATTAAAAAAACAAAAAAACAAATAAAAGAATCGTTTTGGTATCGGAAAATAGGCATCACTTTTTCCGATTCCAATACCCCCAAACGTTCAGATTTTTATGATTCCCGATTCCGATTAATCGTCCTAATACTAGCATGGACGTAGAGAGGGCACAATTGCTATGAGCTTAACAGACTTGTACTTGTAGATGGGACTGAGGTTGGAGCTTGGCCGAAAGTGTGAGACCTATAAGACTTGAGATTAGTCATAACTTCAAAAGTTTTTTTGTTTTTTTTTTAATTCCAAATTTCAAACAGTAAAATAAAAATTTCATGAATGTTTATCATTATTTATCTTTTCTCCATCTTTTTCTTTTTTTTTAATTCCAAATTTCAAAAAGTAAAATAAAAATTTATTTCATGAATGTTTAGCATTTATTTTTTCTCATTCATCTTTTTTTTTTTTTTTTTTTTTAAGCTTATTTTATCAATTTAATTTATTTTTTTCATTAATTTTTTTTTATCTTAGTTTTTTTGGAATCCTTATAGTTAGATTTTTGTTAGTAAATAAAGTAAAAAAAAAAAAAAAATGGTTCAAAAATAGAAATAATTATTTCCAAACTGAATTTTCTGCATCTTTAGTTATCGTGCACGCGTTAGGTTGTGGAGGGTGAGGGGAGATGCGAATGATTCAAGGGAATGAAGATGAAGAATTCTTGTAAAGGATGTGATTTTTTTTTCATCTTTTGCCAAATACTGTTACCCCCCCCCCCCCTCCTCCATATAACTTTGATATCCCTTCTTCCTATTTTATTTGGCTTGTCAATGTCCACTATGAATTCCATTTTTTTTCCCCCTCCCTGTTGCACGAATATTGATTCCATTTTCTAATGGCATCTTTAGCTCTGCAGATGGATTGTAGATGCTTTTTTTTTTCTCTTTTATAGCTTAACCATTCTTTGGATTTTTTTTTATGTTTAAAAAGATGGAATAGAATGAAAAAAAAATATGGAAGGAGTGGTAAGAGTTATTGTGTGAAGGAGTGATAGGAGGAGGAATAGGGGGAGGAGTCGGAGGAAAGAAAATGGAGGTGACATGTGGGATAATTTGGGAATTTATTTTTTTAAGAGTCCAAGCAATGGAATAGAGATAATATAAACAAAAATTATCAATAAAGAAAAGTCTTTCCCCCCCCCCCAAAAAAAAATGTGTTCATAGCAGCAGCAGCAGTAACAAAATCCCACCCCTTCACTGGAGAGATCCTCAGAATGCCGGAAAACTTTTTACTCTGATGGTTTATTTCCTCGTACTGCATACCTTTGGAATTCTCCCCCCCCCCCACTGTACCAACACGTAAAAATTTAAATGTAATGTGAACAAACCTCTTGCTGCACAATTCCCCACTTAGCATGCTCCTTACTTATCACAGCAGTCCATTAAGTCACAGTGACAATGGATGAAAAAGAATTGAACAAATAAATAAGGAGTAGATTGGTAGTGTTCATTTCTGAACAACATCGAGGTTCCTGTTTAAGTTAAGAAAAATTAGTTTTGATTTAGAAGTTGACTTAAACATACAAATGCAAAAAAAATCTGATGCATGTATCCTTTACGGAACAAAGATGTCATATTCCAAAAATCATGTAAATTGATCCAGTAGTTTTTTTTTAATCATTTTTTTTTAATGGTTTTCAGCGATTTCAAGAGTAAATTGTATCCATTATAAGGCTGAATTTTCTCTCGATAGTTTTAATTGAGTTATCTCCTTATTTATGAAACATGGCAGATAAAAGAAAATAGCACCTTGCTTTTTAATAAAATTTTATGTTCTTAGCTAAAAAAAAAAAAAAAAAAAAAAAAAAACTACTTGAACAATTTGCATGATTTTTGGAATATGACATCTTCGTTCTGCGACGGATACGTACATCATAAAGATTTGTCTGTATTGTTTATTTTTTTTTAATTAACCCGAATTGTTAACAATAATCAACTCTTCTAAACATGAAATCTGACAATTAGGTAGAGAACAAAAAAAGAAAAGGTTAAAAACTTAAATTTATGTCCATTTTCTTCCAAATGGAATAAAAAAAGACGTTAAAATTGAAATATCAAATGTTTCAATTTTATAAAGGGTTCAGTTTGAAATTTCCAGAAGGCATTTAAATGCCTTAATGACAAGCATAATGATTGAAAAGTGAAAAATCTCCTTGTTTCATCCTTCAATTAATAAAAACTCACGTTTTTCTTTTCTTTTTTCTAAAATGCTGATTGCATATGCGATATACACCAAACCTGCATATAATTCATGTCACTCTACTTACAAGAGCAGTTATGCTTTTCCATTATCAAATATTTATGCGATCATGTGCAAAGGTATTTTGTTATTCAGGGCTTTACGTTGCGACGGAAACAGTCGCATTTGTAAGTCACTTTTTCCAAGTGGCGACTAGAAATAATAAAACGCTTATCTTTTGACGATTGTGTATTTTATTTTATTTATTTATTATTTATTCATTTTTTTTTTTTTGGCACTGACAATCTTTTAAAACTCATTATTGAACGAAAAATGTTTTTCAATCTTTGTTCGTTTTATTTAAAAAAAAAAAGTTAAATTATGTAAACAATGAAAGTTTAATAGAATAATATACTTTTTTTAACGAAACCTGTTAAAAAAAAAAAAAAAAATCTGAAGAAATTCGAGTGTGTATATTAGATACCCCCACGGCGATGTGTAAAACGGCAATAATACACATTTTAATAGTGACGTCATCATTTCGTGTGTTTGTGTTAATTTCCATGGATAAGCGTTCGCGTTATAATTATTAATGGAGTAAGGTATTTCTTTTGCTATGGATAAAAAGTAATATAAAACTTACCTTTTTGTAAAACAAATACATTTTTATTAACGAACTACACAGACTAGAGTTAATAAAATAAAATTAATTTTAATGTCTTCTGTTGACACATGTATTTAAAAATAATGTTCTTTACAAGCCTCCGTACATTTTTGAAAAAAAAAGCGCCAAACATAAGAACCACCCTCTATCAATTTAAATAATAAAATCAAAACGAATTTTTTTAAGGTCGATTTTGGATTTACAATTTTTATTATCTTAAGAGTTTTACATTCTTTTATATGAATATATTTTTTTTATTATTGGAAACCTGTTATTAAAAAAACCCATTTAAACTTCATATCGCATAATATTTGAATTTAATATCATTTAAAGCTTTTTAAAAATAATTATTTTTTAGAATTGTTTTTTTTTTTTTTTTTTTTTTTTTTTTGTAATTCGAATAATTATATTACCGAGAAAAAATTATCCAGAAAGTTTTGTTTTTTTAATTATTTTTTTAAACATAATATTGAATTTGTATGTCTAAGTTTATTTACAACTTTAGGTAAGTTAAATAAATAACAGGATTTTAAATTACTATTTTTTAATTATTTGATCTTTTCAGCTTTGAAAAACGTTGAAACTTTTATTAACCTACATTTATTTTGCTTAGTTTTCGGACCATGAAATATAGGGGGGGGGGGGTAGAACACCTAAAAAAATATATTTCCGCTAATATATTTATCGAAACCTACTTTTAATATGTAAGTTTATTTAATAATGATTGAATATCGAAAATTTCAGGAAAATACGATTATTTGATTTTTACTAGATTTTTAAAACAAGGTTGTGTGACCGGCTTAGAAAACGTAACTACATGTTGTTTTAAAGTGTCGATAATGTAAACACGATTTTTGTCTCGCATTTTCATTATTTTTGTAAGCTGTAAAAATTTTTAAAAAATATTAGCAGTTTATTTGAAGCCTTTTTCTATTAAATGGTAAAAAAGTTAGGATGATAATATTAAATTAAATGACAACTATAGCGTGTTACATATAGGGGGAGTTAAAACTGGTGCGCGTTGGAGGTACCTAGTGTATACCTTCAAGTCTTAACATAAAATTCGGCGCAGATTGAGAATTACACGTATTAAAAAAAAAAAAAAAATACAGAAAAATCCTTATGATGTATGTATTCGTCACGGAACGAGAGCGTCATATTAAAAAAAGCACGTGGGTTTGGCTAGTAAACCGAAAATATTTGGTTGTCAAAGGTCAACTGGAGATAAATTTGCCCGTAGAGCAAGTACTTTAATGTTGAATGCACTGACGAACTACAGGCACTTGTATCCCCTCGATTTGAATACTCCCAACAAACCCGACAAGCAGCTAAATCCCACCCCTTCACAGTAGAGATTCCTAGATGTAAGAAAGCCTTCTACTCCGATAGTTTCTTCCCCAGAACTGCTAGACTTTGGAACTCTCTTTCGGGATTCTGCTTTCCCAACTGTACTGACATGCAGAAGTTCAAGTGTAATGTGAACATACATCTTGCTGCTCATCTCTCCCTTCATAATATCCCTTCAACTTGTCCCCGATAGTAGCCCCCTACTTCAAAGTGACACTGTGCCTTGTTTGTGGTGAGAAAAAAAAAAAAAAAAAGAAGAAAAGGAAAGGAAACAAAAAGCCCTATTTTAAAACCAGATCATAAGTTTGTCAAAAAGTTCAATCAACAGAATCCCTATTAACTTCCCCCACACAAGAACAAAGTTAGATATCACGGTCGCTTTTAATGTGAGGAAATCCAGCCCCCCCCCCAAAAAAAAAAAAGGCATTCTGGATTGTTACAAAAACACTAAATTACCTCAGTCTAGAAGGATTGCAAAAACAAACAAAAACAATTTATCAAAAAAATTAAAAAAAAAAACAAACAAACAAACAAAACTAGAATTTGAAAATGACGATAAAATTTACTGAAATAAAGTTATCGGTCCTAAATGTGTATCTATTATTACACGAAAGTTGATCAACATTTTGTTTCCTTTTTCAAAATAACTCTTCATACCTCAAAAAAATATATATTTGACTAAAAACACTTCCTCCAAAATATAATTTCAGCTGAGATTGTATTCAATCCTAGACGTGGTTTGTTTTCAACAAAATCTTGCATGCATAATTCTTCATCACGATTGGTAAACACCTTGATGTGTTTTATCGGCTGAATAGGTGAGTGAGTGTGTGGTGAAAGATTTTTGCCGAAAGGGCTTAATCCATTAGCAACCCAACGTCATTTTTTTTTTTTCATCTCCATCTTTGCTTATACTATTCTCCTTTTGATTCTGCAGCGGTTTCCATGGTTTCAAGGGAACTAAAAAGTATTAAGTACAACAAACCCCCATCATTTATCATTCTTCATTTTCGGATCTCTCTCTCTCTCTCTCTCTCCCTCTCTCTCTCTCTCTCACCCACATAACTTTACTCTCTCTTTCTCACACCTTTACTCTCTCTCTCACCTTTATTCTCTCTCTCTCTCTCACCTTTACTCTCTCTCTCTCACCTTTACTCTCTCTCTCACCTTTACTCTCTCTCTCTCTCTCTCACCTTTACTCTCTCTCTCTCTCTCTCACCTTTACTCTCTCTCTCTCTCTCTCACCTTTACTCTCTCTCTCTCTCTCTCACCTTTACTCTCTCTCTCTCTCACCTTTACTCTCTCTCTCTTTCTCTCACACCTTTACTCTCTCTCTCACACCTTTACTCTCTCTCTCACACCTTTACTCTCTCTCACACCTTTACTCTCTCTCACACCTTTACTTTCTCTCTCACCATTACTCTCTCTCTCTCACCATTACTCTCTCTCTCTCAACTTTACTCTCTCTCTCTCACAACTTTACTCTCTCTCTCTCACAACTTTACTCTCTCTCTCACAACTTTACTCTCTCTCTCACAACTTTACTCTCTCTCTCACAACTTTACTCTCTCTCTCTCACAACTTTACTCTCTCTCTCTCACAACTTTACTCTCTCTCTCACAACTTTACTCTCTCTAACAACTTTCTCTCTCTCTCACAACTTTCTCTCTCTCTCACAACTTTCTCTCTCTCTCACAACTTTCTCTCTCTCTCACAACTTTCTCTCACTCACAACTTTCTCTCACTCACAACTTTCTCTCTCTCTCACAACTTTCTCTCTCTCTCACAACTTTCTCTCTCTCTCACACAACTTTCTCTCTCTCTCTCTCACACAACTTTCTCTCTCTCTCTCTCACACAACTTTCTCTCTCTCTCTCTCACACAACTTTCTCTCTCTCTCTCTCACACAACTTTCTCTCTCTCTCACACACAACTTTCTCTCTCTCTCACACAACTTTCTCTCTCTCTCTCACACAACTTTCTTTCTCTCACAACTTTCTTTCTCTCTCACAACTTTCTCTCTCTCTCACAACTTTCTCTCTCTCTCACAACTTTCTCTCTCTCTCTCACAACTTTCTCTCTCTCTCTCACAACTTTCTCTCTCTCACAACTTTCTCTCTCTCTCTCACAACTTTCTCTCTCTCTCTCACAACTTTCTCTCTCTCTCTCACAACTTTCTCTCTCTCTCTCACAACTTTCTCTCTCTCTCTCTCACAACTTTCTCTCTCTCTCTCACAACTTTCTCTCTCTCACAACTTTCTCTCTCTCACAACTTTCTCTCTCTCACAACTCTCTCTCTCTCACAACTTTCTCTCTCTCTCTCTCACAACTTTCTCTCTCTCTCTCTCACAACTTTCTCTCTCTCTCTCACAACTTTCTCTCTCTCTCTCTCACAACTTTCTCTCTCTCTCTCACAACTTTCTCTCTCTCTCTCTCTCACAACTTTCTCTCTCTCTCTCTCTCACAACTTTCTCTCTCTCTCTCTCTCACAACTTTCTCTCTCTCTCTCTCTCACAACTTTCTCTCTCTCTCTCTCTCACAACTTTCTCTCTCTCTCTCACACAACTTTCTCTCTCTCTCACACAACTTTCTCTCTCTCTCACAACTTTACTCTCTCTCTCTCTCTCTCTCTTTCAACGCTCCTGCGCTTTCTCTCTTTCTTTCTCTTTACCCTCTCTCTTATCCTCCCACCCTCCCTCTACCTTCTCACGCTCTATCTCCTGCAATTAAGTTACCCACCACACCCAAACCATTTATTTTCCTTTCTTTTTTTTCCTTTTCGTTTTTATTTACTTACATTCAGGTCATTTAATCTCCTCCCCATCACCACCCCAACTGCATTTCACATCCAAACTCGTCATTGCAAATTATTCACAATTCTTCCAACTTTCCAGTCATCCCTAGAACAGCGCTGCTAACATTTCTATTTCGGCGGCGACAGCTTGCCATGAATTAAGATTACAAAAATATTGCAAAAAAGATTTTCATCTCGACTAGAACAAAAAAATAATCATCGAAGCAAAATTTTTATTTTTATTAAAAAAAAAAATAAATAAAATAAAAATAAAATAAATAAAAAATGAATCATTCGTGTATACACATTATTTAAGTTCTAAGAACAAGAAGCAATTTTCATTAAAAATTTTTAATATATATATATATATATATATATATATATATATATATATATATTAAGTTGAAACATAGAAAAAAATTATAACTTAATATATATATATATATATATATATATATAAATTACAACTTTATATATATATATAAATTACAACTTTATATATATATATATATAATATATTAAGTTGTAATTTTTTTCTATGTTTCTGAGTTTTTGAGATGAGGATTGATTTTTCATCCTATTTGGATTCTTTGGACTACTGTTCTCATCTTGAGTGTTAGTTTCATATCGTTTACAGTCGATGTAACTTTCGACCTTTTCCGGGTGTATCTTGTTGAACTCGTGAATCTGCACTTGAGTTCGAATGGAACCCTTTAATTAATCCACGGGGAGTAGCTTGCTCTTGTTCTGTCAGGTATGCCTGAGTAGATATCCTAAGTAATTCAAAATTGTAGTTTGAGTGTCGCCCACACTGAGGCTTGGGCCTTCAACCTTCAGAAGAGTAACTTTTGCAACAGAATTTTACCAATTACTTTATCCACTATGCCATGAGTTTGGCAGTATTATTCCAAATACAAATGTGAATTACTTAGGACATCTACTCTGTCATGGCTGACAGAACGAGAGCATGCTACCCTCTATGGATTAAATAGTTGCATTCAAAATTCCGTGCAATTTCCTGAGTTCAACAAGATACACCTAAAGGTCAGAGGTCACATTGACTGAAAAGTTGTGCAAATGCCACGCAACATGAGAACGAATCCAAATAAAGCAACTAGTTTCTGTCTTTTGCGAAATCATTTTGAAGATTCTTGAAATGACTCCTACCACCATATTTGTTGTGACCTTGCAGGCCGGCAAACAGAATAGATGTTGCAAGCCTGTCTCTGCTTTATCGTTATTTTCATGGCAAGTGCTCGTCTGAGCTTCAATCTATGGTCCACCCCTCGTCAAACATTCACGCAAAACACTCGTCTAATCGAAACCACTATCAATAATTTCCTCCACTCTTTATCTGTGCCTAAACCTAAACGTAGATTCCATGAACAAAGCTTCTTTATTAGAACTGCACACCTGTGGAACTCTATTCCGTTTGCCTGCTTTCCAGCTGACTACAATTTGATTGTCTTCAAGTCCAACGTAAACAAGGTTTTGATGAACCATCCCCCTAAGTAACCCAATTTACAAATTTCCACTACTTATGTATACCCATTAACTCTTATCCTCGAGTGGCCTCCGGGTCTTGATAAGTGGAGACTCCTTTGTACCCCCATGTGTTTTTATGGTAATCGGGGGGGGGGGATAACTACTTCATAGTTAAATATTTAGAGATTTATAAAAACTCAGAATCGGTAATTGTATCGGAATCGGGTAAAAATATTGGAATTGTCTCATCAGTAATTATTGGTGCATTTATTATCTCACTTTGAAGTTTATTCCCAAGTTCAGGGATCCTGATTGTGAAAGCGGTCCTTTTTCTGTTTAAATGGTAAAATAATTTCTTGCGTCTGCGTGGACTTCTTTCTGGTGTCTGAAGAATATCATAATGACCATTCTGATTTTGATTCAACCAGATTTGTTATTGCTTTTTTGATCTTTACGGTTCAAGTTTGCATGACTAATGCTGCTTCTTGCAGTCCAAGTTTATGTATTTAACCACCAGGCGTTTATTTTTCTGAATGAGGACCATATAAAAACGAGAAACAACCACAGAATTCGCGCATAAGCCTAACGAATCCTAGAGTGGATGAAACGCCGAATATTCAGTGTAGCTTAATCGCCATATATATTTTATAAATTACTATATATATATATATATATATATATGAGCAAATAATTAATAAAATATGTTAAAAAACACTTTGAAATGAGTTAAAAACATATTTAATCTGAAAAGGAAACACTAGATAACTGGATAGTCCTTAATTCATGGAGTTTCGAAGAAATACTTTCCTTCTCATCAGAGGGTAAGGATTAGCAAAGTGCGGGATCGGATTTTGCATGCAGAAGTATTTGATGAAACAAGTAAGTCAGTCAAAGATCTTAATTGAAAACAAAAAGTGAAGCAGAGGGAATATAGTGAAGAAAAAGGTGATTACACGTGAATGGATAGTCTGGTGGAAAATAAAAAATCCAGTGATGGTAAAATCCAAATGTAAAACTTCAAGAAAGTTAAGTTATATATATATATATATATATATATATATATATATATATATTAATTGTAATTAGGTGGGATAACTTATAGACTATTACTCCAGTAATATTTTTGTAAACCTACAATCTCACGTTTCCATAACAACTGATTGTTAAATAAAAACTATTCTGAAGTATATATATATATATATATATATATATATATATATATATATATATATTTATTTATATTATTTTCTGTGATTTATTTTTAAATGCTAATATTTTTCAAGGGATAATTAGTCTCTTAAAAAGGTCTTGGATGGAATGTATGATGTAGCGAGTGAATGTTTATCTAGTGGGATGCCCCATCCCCAGCTAGAACAAAATAAGAAATTAAAAAAAAAAAATGCGACTTAGATAATTAAAAGAAGACATTTTTAAAAATGATCTTTTGAAAAGATTAATTTTACAAAAGACTCGATGTCAATTTACTTTCATATTTAAATTTTTTTTTTAAAAGATGTCCATTAATGACAGAATGCATTTTTGTTAATGAAGATTTTTATTGATTTTATTCATGATTTTTAATTTTATTTTATTTCCAATTTTATTCTTTGCAAAATAATTTGAGGAGACATTTTACATTTTTTTTTTTTTTTTTCAAGGCAAGATGATCTTGACTTGAAAACAAATCGAAAACTATCAAATTTATTGCAGATACTTCCTTAATGAAAAAACAAAAACAAAAAAAAACTTTAAATGAAATAAAATTAGTGCAAAAGTTTGTCTAAATGAATTTACTGCCTAGCAAACTGGCTTACATAAAAAAAGAATTACAACTTTTATTTGAATCCCCAACTTCCATCATTTTTGGAGCGTCAAGATATGACGCAAATGTTAACTAAGTGCTTTTAGTTTTTCAAAAAAAGGTAGGCTCTCTCTACCTAGCTAGAAAACTACTCCCACCTGGCAGTATCCTACATGTCTACAAAACCATCAGTCTCCCATGCATGGAATATTGTTACCACATCTGGACAAATGCATCTGCCACTATTCTCTTTATTTTTCGACTCAAATAGGTCCCACACTATCTACCAAACTCCAACCTCTGTCCCATCACCGCAATGTTGTATCTCTGTGCCTGTTTTACAAGTACTTTGATGGAATCTGCTTTGACGAACTCATAGCACCTCACCTGAAGTAGAACTCTTGAGTAATTTGTAATTGTATTTTGAGTCCAGATTATTTGTATTATTCGGACTACTGTTCTCATCTTGAGTGTCATTTTCACAACGTTTTGTTGAATTCAGGAATTTGGTTAGAGTACTTGGAAAAATCAGTTGTAAAAGCATTATCCTCCTAAAGGTTCAATTCTCAGTATGGGTGATTGAAAAATATGATCACAAATAGGACCTCTACATAACTGACAGAATGGGAGCATGCTACCCCCCCCCCATGAAGTAAATCCGTCCAAATTCTTGAGTTCTCAGGAAACATTCCTGAGTTTGACAAGATACACCTGAAGAAGGTCGGAGGTTGCATCGGCTGAAACGTTGTGGAAATGACACTCAAGATGAGAACAGTAGCTTGAAGAATCCAAATAATATGAATAGCCAATCCTCATCTCAAAAATTCAGAAATGTGTTTTGAATATTGCCTGCACTGAGGATTGAACCTTCAACCTCCCAGAAGAATGTCACTTGGAACTGAATTTTACATGTATTTTGTGTCGTTTGAATAATTTAAATCCTCATCTCATAAAATCCTGAAACAAAAAGATCTTTTTCTTAGTTTTATTGCAAACAAGTAGAATTTTTTGTCTTTTAGAAAGTGTTTTCTTTTTTTCTTTTTTTTTTGCTTGCTTTTTTTCCACCCAAGTTATTTTTTGTTTTCCTTTTTTGTTTTCCTTTTTTTGTTTTCCTTTTTTTTTTGTTTTCCTTTTTTTTGTTTTCCTTTTTTTTTTGTTTTCCTTTTTTCTTTTTTTTTGTTTTCCTTTTTTTTTGTTTTCCTTTTTCCACCCCAACTGTAAATCTATGGTTATATTTTAATTTAATTTTTTAAAGTTTTTTTTTTTTTTTTTTTTTTTTGTGCCGCAGGCAAACGCCTCATCTCTGGATTCTCTTAAAAAATTTAATTAACTTTGCCTATAATAAAAATATCAAACTTTTATATTTAAATTCAACATTTCACAAAATGTGAGCTTTGTAAAATGACTCTGCATTGTACACACCTTAAAAATATTGTAAATTGCATGAATGTGCCTTTATTTATTCTCTTTTTACAGAACAGGAGACGTTGATTGTATGGTCACATTGATGATTAAAATCATGAGATGAATATTAACAAACATACTCAATTGTTATTTAATGTTAGTTTAGCACAACGCTTTACATGATGCGAAATTACTTCCTTTTGTCTTGGAGAACAGTGTAGTTTCTGTTCTGATATTACACTTTGACAGTATGTGCGCAGAACAGGAGATCCAGATGGTATGGTCACATTGAAAGAATGGATAAAACTTGTTATATTAATAAAATAGTTGAGATAGCAAATTCAGCTCACATGGAAGCAAGTGACAAAAAAAAAATATATATATATATTTTTGCATTTTAGGAATCTGAATCAGAATTCTTGAAACCATGGCAGTTACCGTATATCAGGTTGACAAAGTTTTTGCAGTTTTTAACTTTTAAATTCAGATTAACATATCTCGGCTCAAACAAAATTTATTGATCGAAATAAGCACCATCAGAATCAACACACTTTTGCCAACACAAAGCAAGTGTATTTATGCCAGTAACAAAAATCTTGTGTTCTGGTGGCGATGAAGTCACTGACGGCGTTTTTGATATCGTTTAGGTTTTTTAAGCATTTCTCATGCAGAAATGTTATGCTTGAAAAAGTGGTAGTCAGTAGGTGAGAGATCTGGGGAGTATGTTGGATGAGGCAGTTTTGTAGCTCAATTTGTTCAACTTCTGTAGGGTGGGTTTAGCAATGTGTGGTTAGGCATTGTTGTGAAGGAGAATTGGGTCTTTCTGTTGACTAATGCTGGGTGTTGTTGTTGAAGTTTCTGATGCATTTCATCCATTTGTTGACAGTACTTCTCTGCCGTAATGATTTCGTCTACATTCAAAAAAACTAATGAATGAGACGATCGCAGACCACCAAACAGTGAGCACGATCTTTTTTTTGGTGCAATTCTGACTTCGGGAAGTATTGTAGAGCTTTGTTAGCGTCTAACCACTGAACTGAGCATCGTCGGTTGTTGTAAAGGACCCACTTTTTATCACAAGTCACAACTCTGTCAAGAAACGTGTCGTTCTTGTTGCGTAAAAGAAGGGACAATGACATTTCATAAGTGTTTCTTTTGGTTGTCGTTTAATTCGTGAGGCATCCATTCATCAAGTTTTTTGTCTTTCCAATCTCTCTCAAGTGGTTGGAAATCGTTGTATACGTTACGTCTAATTCAGAAGCAAGTTCTTGGACAGTTGTACATGGATTGCCTTCAACTAAGGCTCTTAACTGATCGTTGTCAACATCCAATGGCCGACCACCACGCTCAGCATCTTCAAGACTTGTCATTGCCACGAAATTTCTTAAACCACTATTGTGCTGTGCATTCAGTAGTAGTTCCTGGGCCAAACACTTCATTGATATTGCGAGCTATTTCAGCAGCTTTCGGCCTAGCTTGAATTAAAATAAGAAACTTGTGCAAATTTGCTTTTTTTTTTTTTCCATCTTGCATTCAACATTCTGAAAAGAAGACATAATTATTTTAAAACGATTGTAATTTAGATGATTAGATAGAGCAAAAAACGCTGTTTAAATGATATATAAAGTAAAGGTATTATAACAAAAATTTATTTGAAAATGCATCATTTGAAATCAAAATTAAAACTTCTGCAAGAACTTTCTTGTCAACCAACTCTGTAATTGTGGTCTATAAACAACTCGTGAATAGACTCCCTTCATCTATATATATAAAAGCGAAAATGTGTGTATGTATGTTCGCTTTTTGGGTATGTCCAAGAAAGGTTTTTTTCCGAGAAGCGGTCGGTCAGCTCACAACTTAAAACTTTTTATATCACATATAAATCATAATATCTACGAGTTAACAACGGAGGTCGCCTGTCTATTTAATTTGCTCGTCGCATGTAGATTAGGCTTTTTCGTATAATAAAAGCGACATTAATTCTGGCGATATTTTTTCTGGTCACGATCGCCGGAAATGTCCGAAAGCAATCAGCTTTGATCAATGTGGAAATTTTCCTTATATCAGACAATTGCTATTGAATTTGGACAATCCCCTTGTTATGGGCAGTTCCCCCCCCCCAACATCTTGGGAAAATAAAAACGCGTTCCCGCAGTAAATAAAATACTACCCCGCAGTCAAAGTTGACCTCATTAAGTCATTAAAATGTGCACCTGCCAATTCTAAATAATTAAATAAATTCAAACGTGTTTCCGTTAGTATTTCATGGTGGTCCAATGGTTAACATCACACGTTTTTTTTCACACTTTAATTTCCAACTTTGCCTCAAGGGTTTGGGTTCGCGTTCGATCCTCATACTTACCTACCAAAATTTTTTTTTATTATTATTTTACCCCCCCCCCCCCCCGACACAAACACCCGGGTGTTTTGATTTACCCACAACCACACACACCTCTAAACACCCGGGCAACGCCTGGTATCCCCCGCTAGTATAAAATAAATATAATTGTTACATTTTCATAATCAAACTGTACGAACAAACGTTAAAACGAGGCGAGCACGTGGTTTCACATGATTTTATTATTCATGTACTTGTGCATTTTCATTTCGGTTGGCGCATCGTTCACTAACCTCTCACTCTTAGAATTCAAAAAAAAAAAGAATCGCCAACCTAATAGATCCCAAACTAAGGGTCCTGGATATGACCTTACACTATATCCGATGGTGAGGCTCATGCTTACGGGCTTTGGGAAGTGTGGAGCGACCCTTTAATTGCTATTGCTCCCAGGTCCACTCTGACCCGGAGTGGTAGTAACTGTTAGGGTCCCAATTATGGGTTAAATAGAAACCGACTTGAAAAAAATCAAATATATTCTATTAAAAAATTTTTTCTTCAAAATCACTGGATCTGGCGTCAAATAACCTGGAAAAACAACAAAAACAACCAAACTCCAAACTCCATCCCATTATCGAGCCGTGGCATCTTTGTGCGTGTTATACAAGTATTTTAACGTCAAGTCCTCTAACGAACTCAAAGCACTAGTACCTCCTCGACAGCAATATCCTTGGCAAACCCGACAAGCAGCAAAATCCCACCCCTACACTGTGGAGATCTCTAGATGCTGTAAAGTTTTCTGCTCTAATAGCTTTATCCCTCGGACTACTGCACTTTGGAATTCCCTCCTCTTTTCAGGGAAAAGGGAATTCCCTCTTCCCTGACTGTACTGACATGCAGAAGTTCAAGTGTAATGTAAACAGACATCTTGCTGGCCAACTACCTACATAGTACACCTGAAAATTATGTCCCAAATAGTAGCTCTTACATCCAAGTGGCAGTGTACTTTGTTGGAGGTGAAAAAATTGCTGCCGTATTTACAATGCAGTTACCTCCATCTTTTTTTTTTTTTTTTAATTTTAAATTTATTTTTTTTAGGGGGTTAGGGGTTAGTTTTAGTATTTATCCGATCGTAGATCATTAATTCCGGCTTCGTTTTGCGTTGGTTGCTGCTCGGCGCCATCCGCTTGCGATCTGTCATCGTATCGGTTGATTGTGGTTAAAAAGAAAAATGCCCAACTTTCATGTGAAATTAATTCCTCTATCTCTTATTGATTCGGAAATGGCAGCTGCTGCAGTTTAGTGTGTGTGTGTGTGTGTGTGTGTGTGTGTGTGTGTGTGTGTGTGTGTGCGCGCGTACGCGCGTACGCGCGCATGTCAAACGGAAGACACTGTCTTGTCTTTTGTTCTATTTGTTCTTGGGTGTCTTCTCAAACGCATCCGCGCGCACGCACGCACACACATACGCACGCATGCATATCTTTTTACATCCTGTTAAGCATGAGGATACGTTTAATTTCTATGTATAGAATTCAATCCCAAACTAATTAACCGATCATTATGCATTTCGATACACAGCTGTTAGACATAATGGTTGGTAGTGCGGGCTATATTTTGTTTAATTCAGCTCATGTAAAGATACGGATTGATAATTTTTTTTTAGATTATCCAGACTACTTTTCTCGTTTGCAATGTCATTCTTACAATTTTTTGGCTAGCGTGACCCCCCCCCCCCCGAGTTTCTTTTGGTGTTACTTAGTAAAGTCATGTGTAATTTTGAATGGATCCCTTTATTTAATCCCACTTGCTCTTGATTCATCAGCCATGACTGTAGAAGTAACCTCTAACCTTCTTCAGTTGTCTCTTATCGAATTCTGGGAATCTTCCTGTTAAACTCTGGGAATCGGCACCGAATTTTGAATGGAGCCTTTTATTTAATGCTTGGGGGGGGGCAGCATACTCTTGCTTTATCAGCTATGATTGTATACAAGTCTTAAGTAATTTATAAATTGCAGAAGAGTTTTGCATAAAATTAAATTTTACTTCGTACGTTTTTTGCTACGTAACAATTCCCTGTGGAAAATTCTAGTATGAATTCTGGGAGTCTTAAACCTATTTTGGATTTTTTTTAAAAGATCCCAAAATTCAAGTTATTACTTTTTGGTAACAGGCAATTTATTTTATTTTTATTTTTTTACTTTTATGCATGTCCAATCTTAAAAAGAAAGAAAAGAAGAAAAAAACAAAAAAAAAAAACAATCTACATCAATGATCTCCCAAAACACATACTTAAATCATTCGTTGACATCTATGCTGATGACACGACCATCTATGGCAACACATCAAAGGCCGTAAATGACAAAGTTCTCTCTAATTCTCTCTCCTCTGATCTCGAGCATGTGGTACAATGGGGGAAGAGGTGGCTGGTCACTTTTAATGCATCCAAAACCAAGCTTCTATCTTTACATCATCAACGCTCTGATCCCCATCTGGCATCAATTGAAATGGATGGCTCTCGTCTTGGGGAGGTTCCGTGTTTTGACAAGCTTCTGGGTTTGACCTTTATTCTTGATCTTAAATGGAACACATACATCAGGTCTGTTGCCAAGGATGCTGGGAAAATGGTGGGATCCTTCTACCGCTCCAGAAGATATCTCACTACTGATGCAATTCTCTATCTATATAAAAGCCAAGTACGTCCAAGGATGGAGTACTGCTGCCACATCTGGGCAGGAGCTGCTAAAAACAGCCTATCCTGCCTTGACAGAGTACAAAATAAACTTTGTGGTTTAGTGGGGGTGCCCTTTTCTCTTCCCTGCAGCCTCTCTCCCACAGAAGAGACGTTGCGAGCCTACTTTGTTTTATCGTTATTTCCATGGCAAGTGCTCCTCTGAGCTCCAATCTCTGGTCCCCCCTCGCCAATCTTTCACGAGGAACACCCGTTTGGCTGAAACTACTGTCAATAATTTTCCCCACTCTTTATCTGTGCCTAAATCAAAACGTAGATTCCATGAGCAAAGCTTCTTTCTCAGAAGTGCACAACTGTGGAACTCTCTTCCGTTTGCCTGTTTCCCACCTGACTACAACTTAGATATCTTTAAGTCCAACATAAACAAATTCCTGACAAACCGCCCCCTTAAGTAAGACACTCTTTCAAATCTCCAATACTAATGATTACTACAATACTATCTCATTGATTACTGTACACGCAATAACCCTTATCCCTGAGTGGCCTCCGGGCCTTGATAAGTGGTAACCCCCATGTAAAAAAAAAGAAGTGAAGCATGCATGATCCCCCATAAGTGCACAGTGAACGAGGCATAAAAAAAATGACTAAGTTCAACATTTGTCCCTCCTCCATTTAGTCCTGAAAGTCCACAGGGGACGTCAAATCTTGGTAAAAATAAACAAACGGTGCAGTTTTAAGCCTTAAAATATGTAAATTTGAGTTCTGCACCATGCAAAACAGGTCCTGGATATGGCCTTAAACTATATCCAGTGGTGAGGCCCCAGCTTGCGGGCTTTGGGGAGTGGAGCCACCCTTTAATTGCCATTGCTCCCAGGTCCACTCTGACCCGGAGTGGTAGTACCTGTTAGAATCCCAACTATGGGTTAAATAGAAACCAACTTGGAAAAAAAACAAAATCACTAGATTCGGCATTAAATAATCTGCAAAGGGTTGATATGCCATAAAACAACTAACCAACCATGCAAAAAAAGAAATGGCTAAGTCCATCATCCCCCCCTCATTTAGCCCAAAAAGTCCCCAAGCCTTAACTTATTTAAATTTGAGTTCAGCACCATGCAAAGCTGCTAAATAGACACACAGAGAAAATTTTGGACAAATATGGTAAAATAGTCCCAAAAATGGAGTGCTTGTATTAGCCCTAAAAGAGCCCCTGGGGCACACCCAAGAGTTATCGTGAAGTATAGACAAGCAAAATTATAGAGAAATCAGTTAGTTACAACTTTTCAGAAAGTTTTATAAAAATCCAAGGCATCAACCGTTTTTTAATAAGCACAAAGGTGTCAATTTTAGCCATTTTAACACGAAAAGCATCCCTAGGGGTCAACCGGAGTTAAAATCCATTGTTATTTTTTTACTATTATTATGTTTAATGTTTGTGCAAAATTTAAAAAAACTCATGACTGTTTAGCTTTGTTGACTTCTGCAGTAGACTCCATTCTTAATTTCCCAAACATAAACACATAATTCTTTCATGCCGGAAATCTTTCAATCATATGTAAATTTATAAAATATACTTCCTTCTCTAGCCATGTTTTCACCTCTTACGCCATTTAACACATAGCTCCTTTATGGCGAATTGTCTAAAGGAAAAAGACCCACAGGAGGACAGCGGAAACAGTTCAAGGATAATCTGAAAGTCTCCCTCAAACAGTTCGGTTTGTAATTCATGGGAAAAGCTAACCCAAGACATTTTCATGACTTCCTCCAACTCACAAAGGGGCTACAATTGCTGAATCCGCATGCAAAGAAGAGCGCAAGAGAAAACGTGATATTAGAAAAGACAGAGCAATCATCTCTAATACATAATTATCCCACAGGTGTCCAACATGCAGGAAATATTTCAGAGCTCGAATCGGTCTAACAAGCTATCTTCGAACCAATAGAACAATTGCATGATCGCAAGCTATGGGTGAACATCATCATCATCATCATATGTTCAGATAAAAGTAAAAAACAAACAAAAAACTGCAAAACAAAAGCCCACAAAGTTAGTATGTTCTTGATTAGCATTGGCCGATATGAATAGTATCTAAAATTTAGAAAAATAATTATTCCTTCTCTGAGGACCAACTGGGCCAGTTTTTATTTATTTTCTTTTATCAGGGGTAGGCGGTTTATCAGTGTTATGTCCTAATTTGGAAAGAAAATACCTCTCGAGCAATCTGTTATATAAAATAGAGTTGTCCAGGTGTATATCCTGCTAGAGAGGAATGGGCTGGGCTGGGCGGAGGAGAAAGGGTTGGAGAGAGGGAGAGATGAAACGGGGAGAGGGGGGGGCGAGGAAAGAGAGACGTAAAGAGATAGAAGTTTTACACTTTTGTTCCAGGCAACACCATGTAGCCTTGCTAGTTCTTTTCTAAATGGTATTGATCCTAAAAGACATTATTTCAAAAGGAATATTTTTATTGACAGTAAATCATAAAGATTGGTGTAGAACACACCGTGGAATTTCCATGGGGTCAAGCTAGTTTTTAGATAATATATAAGTATTTTTATGCCGCCAGTAAATGTAATTTTTGTTTAATGCGTACACTGCACTTGCTATGTTTAATGGAAGATATGTAGATATAAAATAAATGAGATTCCAGTTAGACAATCTAAATCCAAATGGCATTTCTTTTTGCGCGCGCGCGCTCGCGCGCGTGTGTGTGTGTGTGTGTATCGCTATTCAAATGATTTGATTAGATCTCTTTTGGGATGAGTAGTAATGTTTGTCTATGTGAACTTGTGTGTGTGTGTGTGTGTGTGTGTGTGTGTGTGTGTGTGTGTAGGTTCTAAATGCATGTATTGTTCAGATTGAGGCTTCTGCTTTCTAAATGCTTTTTCGCTCCCCCCCCCCCTAAAAGAACAAGAGAAAGTCACTGTCACCAAATAAATGTCATTCTCTTCTTTTTCTCCGTTTTTCCCCCTTCATTCTCTGCAACCATTTTATGAATAAAAAAAAAAAAAAATCAGCAGCAGCTATAAAAAAAAAAACTAAAAAGACAAATAAAAAAAAAACAGCCCCCCCCCCAAAAAAAAAGAAAAACAAAACTAAGAACTGACCTCGTTCAATTAAAGATTCAGTTGTGAGCAAATCTAAAAAAAAAGGTTCAGGAAGTATGGATTTTTGAATCTGGATGGAAGGGTTAGGATTAAGGTTTAGGGACAAAAAAAATCAATCTCATCTGGCGGAGATAAATAGTGATGATGCTGTGGACCTTATCTACTTCATCATTGACAGATGAGGAGGATGAGAATTTTAAAATCTTTTTTTATTGCATTAGTCACTGAATAAAAGGATATTAAAAAAAATAATAAACAAAATAACATGAAAAACATAAAATAAAAAAAAAATATTGTTCATTTTTTTTTTTTTTTTAATTTTGCATTTAAAATCATTTTATGATAAATTGTGATTTTGATTAACTTAAAAAAAAAAAAATTTTTTTTCACCTTGTTTTTCCTGGCCATGTTGTTTTCTCTCTTTGGGTCCAATTGTAATAAATATATATATATATATATATATATATATATATATATATATATATATATATATATATATATATATATATATATATATATAGTTAGTAAGTTATAAAATGTATATGGCGATCAAGCTACACTGAATATTCCGCGTTTCATCCACTCTAGGACTCTTCAGGCTTAGGCGCATGTTTACGATCCAACAGCCTCATCAGACTTCTGCAATAATATTGAGCACTCTCTTCAGGTTTTTACTAATTACCAGTTTTACCAAATATATATATATATATATATATATATATATATATATATATATATATATATATATATAAAGCTCCCCTCTTTGGTAGAGCACTCTCGTAAATTATCTTACTCGCTACTTAATTTAGCTGAAATAATGCGAAGCTCGCGATTTGTTTACAAACAAACGTTTGAGCCCTCTACGAGTAGCGGACGGATGTTTATTTAAATAATCGTTCGGACAGGTTAATTTCGGCCACTGATTCCGTAGTCAAGGGGTAGGACTGCCGACTGTCATCACGACGGTTCTAGGTTCGATCCTCGGCTTGGGAGAGGTGTTAGTCTAGCGGCACTGATGAGTTGTGAAACAACGAAACAGGTCTGTATGTCGATGACTAAAATATATTTTATATATATATATATATATGTGTGTGTGTGTGTATGATTTGTTTTATGAGAGAAATAAAAATCATTTTAATCACAGAAAACTGCAATTCACCGATCAAAAAAAGTTTTTTTTTTAAACTCCATCCAGTTTTTTTTTTGGGGGGGGGGGCAATATATTCCGAATAACTTTAGCAATTAGTTACAGCTTATTGTGAATAGATTTTTTCTTAATTTTATTTTTTCTCAAAAGCTAACATGTGTCGAAATCAACGCCGTATCTACATATTTCCAACTGAATAAAAAAGTTCAATATTTATTAAATAGAACTTAAAATATGAAATAAAAAAAACTTATACCTCTTTAAATTTGATAACGGTTTCAAAACTAGAGATAAACATATCCAGATTGTTTCACTTTTCTTGTACAATCTGGATATGTTTATCTCTAGTTTTGAAACACGTGTAAGACAAAAACTTAGTGCAAAACTGTTATTAGATGTAAAATGGTATAACTTTTCAGTTATTATTCTATATATATATATATAATATATATATATATATATATATATATAAACGCAAAGTTGTGTGTGTTGTAGCATCACAGTTAAATGGTTGATCTAAGAGCCAAAGTAATTGCAGATTTACAATCAGCATCTTCTATCCGATGTCTTCATTAATGTCAGTTCTTGAACCGTTTTTTAAATTTTTTGTTTAATTTTTTTTTATTTAAAACTAGAAATACCCGGCGTTGCCTGTTGCTACGTTAAATTCCTTTAAAAAAAAATAAAATGGAAAGAAACTGAGATATGTACATGCGGGTATTATGTTTTTTTCTAGACAGTTCATTTCTTGTATGTAAAAAAAAAAAAAAAAAAAAAAATACTCCAACTGAGATCGAAACCCTAACCTAAAGACATTGAGTCAAGTACAATAATCATTAAACCAGCTTTAAAGTGTTTTCACACCTTGTGAAACATTCGATAAAAAATCCGACTCCCCCCCATCCCAGTACCAATTTTGAAATTTTGACCCCTTAACAGCCCTTTTTTCCGGATGAAAACTGATTAAAAAGTTTTCCACATGTCTGAATACCATATATACCAAATTTATGGTTTTGTAGATCCAGAATTTGTTGAGTATATAAGTTGAAAAGTGTCCTCACACACACATTTTCACTTTCATAGATATAGATTGGGGGTTCTCAACCGAGGTCCTCATGGACCCTAGGGGTGCATGGAATATTTCTGCGGGTTCACAGCAAATAACAAATTGGGGGCCTACAATGATATTTTGGTGGTGCATGAATAAACCCAACTCATAATGGTTTTTATTAAAAATTTAATTTCTACTGTAATTTTGGTTTGACGTGAAAAAAGCTGAAGTAGAAATTCAAACGAATTTGAACGTATTTTTAGATTTCCAAAAAATTTCCATAAAATTGCCTTAAAAGCAATGAAAAGAAAAGAAAAAAAAATTGTTTTCATTAAAAAATAAAGCTTAATTATATACTATTACTTTGTTTATTAAAACCTTAACATTTATATTAGTGAAAAATAGAATATTGCTTTATGAGTTATGAGGGGGTTCACCAAGAAAAAAAAAGGGGCGAAAAGGGGTCCATGAATAAAAAAGGCTGAGAACCACTGATATAAATTAATAACAGGTGTGTAAAACTAACAAATATTTTGAACAATATAATTAATTGGATTTCTACTATTATATAAAAGGAACTGTGTGTGTTTGTTCTCTATGGACTCAAAAACGGCTGGGCCAATTTTTATGAAATTTCACATAAATGTATTTTATGTACCTGGCAGTATTCTTTGATTTTGTGTCGGAATGTCTTTGATAAGTTAACACCTTGCACAACCTTATATCACAAGTGCATTTGAAAAGATTTATTACCACACAAGCAGAAAGGTCAAGCATATAAAATCAACAGTAGGTTCTTTGATATGACAGGGATGCGTTTGAAGTGAATGTTTCTGTTTAAAGCACAATTAAAGCATGGTACTTGACTTTTGCATTTTTAATTTTAATGCAAACCGTTATATATAAAAAAATAATTTTAGAAAATTAACAGTAGGTTCTCTACAGTGCAATGTAGACTACTAGGTGTTGTCAACCAAGTCACTGTGAGGAGTCGCATAAAGCTGCCTCCTGGTGCACTGCAATGGGTCCCCAACTAGAGCAGGCAATCAATCGATTTCATTGATAATAAAAAATATGAGTGAAACATTCGTTGAGCATCATTCAATCCCGGGCAACGTCAAATTAAAAACTGCTAGTGAACTAAAAAGCATAAAAATAAGTAAAAAATAAAATATTTGCATTTTAACGAGATATCGAAAACAGGTTGTCTGTTTATTCAAAAAATTTTAATTTTAATAATGGTGCTTCTAAAACTTTTGCCAATTCTTAAAAAAAATATTTTTAGTCAACTCATTGTATTGGACATCGTCTTTTGATTTCTTTCTTTTTTTTCAAATAGAAATGGAACTTTTATTTTAGGCAAACTTTTAAAATTTATGCGTAGAGTCAAGACGCATCTTATGCTTTGTATTCCTACATTGAAATCCTAGTGCGATGCCTCCGTTCACTCTTGAAAGACAATGGATACCCCCTGTAACGGTAGCTGCACGTGTAATTGTGAAGCAAGAGTTGCACAATCTTCAACTCCACCTCTCCTGAATCAGCACTGCTTGATTCCAGTGGCAAGGAGAAGTCTTAGACGACTGTAAACAATGCCGAGATAAGCAGAGAGCACATACAGCAGCTGGAATTCTCAAATGGTCACCCATTTTAGTAATGACCCAGTTCAATGTTGCTTAACTTCGGTGATCGTACAAGAACCGGTGTGTCAACGTGATTATGCCGAAATCATAAACTGTTTATGTTAAAAAGATAAGATATTTTCGTTTAATTCATACGGATAACGCATTCGCCTTCAGTTTTAGTATGTTATGCAATTGTACGTTCAAATCTCAAATTTTTTTGATTTTTTTTTTTTATGCTGTAGTGTTCCAGTTATTTCCTGTCCGATTTTGACCATTATTTTGGATAATAGTGATGATCATTTTTATTCTAGTATTTAAAGATTTAAAAATATTTTTATTGCAATTAAAAAAAAAAAACAAAAAAACCCTGAACTGACGTTCAAAAAAAAAAAAAAAAGACAAACATAAAGTTGTTTTTTAATATGGAGAAAAATTTAGCTCTTCCAAAAGGAGGGGTATACTAGATCGGGACGAAAATTAAAATAATTGCCTCAGTCGAGAAGAATTTCTCCTACTCTGATGGAGGACAGAATAGACTTATTGTAACATCAGCACAGATATTACACTTAGTTCCTAGTCAAAAGGCCGAAGGTATCTCTCCAATTAATATATATATATATATATATATATATATATATATATATAATGTGTGTGTGTATATATATATATTTTTTTTTTTTTACATAAATTATTACTTAACTCTACTCACATAGTGAGTACTATTGGTGTCAAATTGATACATAATATATATTGTGTGTGTGGAAAATATTGAAGAAAGAATCAAGATAATGAAAGAGTTGTGAGTTGCATCAAGGCTTGTTTCTTTGTCAAAATGACTCATTGCTTGGGGACAAATGGTAAAAGCAAAGCATCACCAAAGGATTTTGGTCCTGAAGATTCCTTTAATTCAAACCCACACTCTTTCCCATCCCATCCCTATTCTTTACAATTTCTAATGGCAGCAGCAGCAGCAGCAGCAGCAGCAGACGTACTAATGGAGTCCGTGTTCCCAAGCAGCAGTTTTGCGTATTTGCAAAGAGCAATAAACAGAACAAAATCTATAAGTTGATGCAGTTGTCATAGCAATCGCAGCCCTGTTATAAAATTTGGCACATTCCATTAATGAATGTAATACCAATGGAAAACTGTCTTGGAGATTTTCCGTATCGCCTGCACCCCCGCCTCTTTATTTATTTTGCCTTCTTTTTCTACTCTTTTATTTTAAGTTCCTTTTGATTCTTTAAAAAAGCAAAAACAATTGGTATTCTCATCTTGTCACAACCTGGATCCAGTTAGATTAGTAAAAAAAATTTTTTATTTTTCTTTTTTTCTCATACTAAATTTCCATTGTTAACTTGCTTGTTATCCTGCACACTTTTCATTCGGGTGAGTTATATAGAGAAATGGTGAGATCCTATTTACTTGCCTCCCCAAGAGGCAGCCCCCACCCCACCACAAAAAAAAAAAAAAAAAAAACTTGAACTGACGTCTAAAAAAAAAAAAAAAAAAAAAAAAAAAATTTGTAAAATCCGACGGTGTTCTTATTTCCTTTACAAAGTCAGACACAAGGTTGTTTTTTAGCATGGGGAAAATCCAGCTCTTCCAAAAAGGAGGCATACTAGATCGGGATGGAATTAAAATAATTGCCTCAGTCGAGAAGAATTTCTCCTACTCTGATGGAGGACAGAATAGACTTATTGTAACAATAGAACAGATACTACACTTTGTTCCTAGTCAAAAGAGCTGGTGTTGACTGGTACTTCAGCTAGTGTCTCTCTCTAAAGAATTTTGTTAGACACAAGGTCAGTTTTTAATGTGGGGGAAAATCCTGCTTCTCAAAATGGGGCACTCTGGATAGGAACAAAAATAGAAATTGTCTTAGTCATGAAGGATTTCTCCTCCACTGATTGAAGACAGAAAAGGTGAAGTGTAGCATCAGAACAGATACTACACTTTGTTCCTAGCCAAGAAATTATAAAAGAAATTATCTAAATAATTAAGAGAGGGAGAAGGGCAAGGTCTCGTATTATTCAGACTTCTGTTCTCATCAGCTTTATTTTCACAACGTTTCCGTCGATGCAACCTCCAACCGTTTTTTATTTATTTATTTTTTTACATAGGAATCACCACTTATCAAGACCTGGAGGCCACTCGAGGATAAGGGTTAATGAGTGTACAATAGTTAATGGGACAATATCATAGTAATCGTTAGTAGTTGAAATTTAGTAAATTTGGATTACTTGTGGGGACGGCTCATCAAGAACTTGTTTACATTGGACTTGAAGATGACCAAATTGTAGTCAGTTGGAAAGTGTATTTTGTCAAACTCGAGGAATCTGCACAGAATTTCAAACGCAACCCTTTATCCACGGATGTAGCACGCTCTCGTTTCGTCAGCCATGGCTGGGTAGAAGTCTTGAGTAATTTGCAATTGTATTTTTGAGTGAGGTTCAATCTTCAACGAGACAACATTCTCATAACTTCATTGAACCATCTTCGTTTGACTGTCAATAAAAATTTTTTAATAAATGTTCACTCATAGATGGAGAATTGTTGCCACATTTGGGTTGGTGCATCTGCTACTAGTCTCTCGCTCTTAGACAGGGTTCAAAAGAGGGTCGCCAACCTAATAGGGCCCGCACTGTCAACTAGGCTTCAAACTCTGTCCGATCAATGAAATTTTGCATCCCTCTGTCTGTTTAACAAGTATTTTAATTGTGGGTGCTCTAACGAACTACAAGCCCTTGTACCCGCTTGAGGTACATATCTCTGACAAGCAGCAAAATCCCACCCCTACAGAGATACCTAGATGCCAGAAGGCCTTCTACTCTAACAGTTTCTTCCTTAAGACTGCTAGACTTTGGAATTCCCTTCCCGGTTCCTGCTTCCCTGACTGTACTGACATGCAGAAGTTCAAGTCTAATGTAAACAGACATCTTGCTGCTCAACTCCCTACATAGTATCCCTGCAAATGATGTCCCAGATAGTAGCTCACTACATCAAAGTGGTGCTGTGCCTTGTTTGGGGTGAAAATATAAAAAAAATAAATTAAAAAAACGTTCATGAGTACTTGTGACGACGAAAACAATGGAATTTGCAGTAAATAATACTTTCACTGTTAGAGGGTTTTACGTTTGGGAATGAAACAGTCGCATTTGCGAGTGTTTTTTTTTTTTTAAATGGCGACTATAAAAAAATGCTTATATTTTGGCAATTATTTTTTTTCTATCAACAATCTTCCAATACTCATTTACTTGGTGAAAAATGTTTTTTCAATCTTTGTTTTTTTTTAATAAAACGAGCAAACTCAAATTATTTAAACAATAAACTGTTTATTATTTTGTTATTTTAATGAAGCCTGTTAAAAAAAAAAAAAAACATCTCAAATTCGTATTTTTATATTTTTAAATTTCAACATAAAATTCGGTGTATATTTAGAATTATGCTTAAAAAAAATGCAGAAAAATCTTTGATGTATGCACTCGTCAGCGAATGAAGATGTCATGTTCCAAAAATCATGCGAGTTTGGCTAGTAACTTTTCTATTTGACGAGTAAACGAAAATATTTAGTTGTAAAAGGTCAACTGAAGATAAATTTGTCTGTAGAGCCCTGATTTATGACTTTTTTTTCATAAGATATCAATCAATATTAAGAATCTTTGATTGGATTTATTTCTACAATCTGTCAGGTGAGGTCCTTGCGTCTCATAATGGTGTATAATTGAAGATCAATTTCTCATCCTAACATTTAAACCAATTTTATTCAGCCATCTTTGTTGTCACATGAATAAAACAATGTTAGTAATCCTCGAGTGGCTTTCGGGCCTTGATAAGTGGTGACTTCTTTGTAAAAAAAAAATTTTTTTTAATCAGTTAATAAGAATGAACAAAAAAAAAAAGAAAATGTTAGAGCAGAGGGCTCTTGAAGGGGAAAAAATGTGATGATGCAAGACTTTTTCTACCCCCACCCCCTTCCAACACTGCTCATACCTAAATAATTCAGTTGCACTTTATTTTGAGTAAAAAATAATCGTTTTTTTTTTTAAAATGGTCTGAAAGAGGAAGATTTGGGCTGGTCATCTGAGATCATGTTGGTTGATTTAAGGCTTTAAATGGAGATTCATTTGGGTTTGTCCTGGATGATTATTTTGTAGACTTTTCTGAAGTGTCTGTGTTGGATGACACGGAACGTTCCTTTACCTCCTGGCAGAATGGCAGATGTCGTGTAGGCTGATTAATTTTATTTATTTTTTATTCATTTATTTTTTTTTTTACATAATGACTGTAACTATTGTGCCTCGTATCTTTTTTTTTTTTTTTTCTTGGTCATAAAACATTTATCAATAGACAGAGGCTACTAAACTAATTAGGGAATGCCTAAAACTTATGAACTTTACGATATATAATACAGAACTCTGAAAATGTGATGGTAATACATGTTCATTCACACAATTCTGAGGCAGCACGTTCAGGACTGCAGAACACAATGTGAAAAGAGATCACCAGTCATCTCTGAGCAAACACCAGCGTGATTACACAGAGGGTCTAATGTGGATGTATACCATTGCAGATTTGGTCTGTTCAGATGCAGCACAGGACGATATTTAAGCATTGCAGTGGAGCAAGAATCATGAAGTAATCTGTAAGCAACAAAAGCAACTGTTACATTCCAACAAGTAGACTATAGCAATGGCCAACGACTCTTTATCTGAGAGTACGTCTTTCAAGCTCCTTGGCTTAACGTTCACAGGAAACATGAGTTGGAACAATTACATCGAGGGCAATGTCAGGGCCGCTGCAAGGAAGGTGGGCTCTCTCTACCGTGCTAGAAAACTACTAACACCCGAAAGTATCCTGTACCTCTATAAGGCAACCATTCGCCCATGTATGGAGTATTGCTGTCATATTTGGGCTGGTGCATCGGCTACTAGTCTCTTGCTCCTTGACAGGGTTCAAAAGAGTCGCAAATCTGATAGGCCCTAAACTGGCATCTAAGCTTCAGCCTCTGTCCCATCGATGAAACGTTGCATCCCTCTGCCTGTTCTACAAGTATTTTAATGGTGAATGCTCTGAGGAACTGCAAGCACTTGTGCCCCCACGATGTGAACACCCTCGACAGACCCGACAAGCTGCAAAATCCCACCCCCACACTGTAGAGATCCCTAGATGTAAACGATCTTTCTACTCCGGTAGTTTCTTCCCCAGAACCGCTAGACTTTGGAATTCCATTCCAGGTCACTGCTTCCCCAACTGTACTGACATGCAGAAGTTCAAGTGCAACGTGAACCATCTTGCTACCCAAATCCTTACATAGTACTCCAGTAGTTGTTTCCCCTGATAGTAGCCCCCTACACCAAAGTGGCAATGTGCCTTGTTTGGGGTGAAAATGTAAAAAAAAAAAAAAAAAAAAAAAAAAAAAATCTAATCCAAGCAGATCATAAATTCCAGAGGGAACAGGGTCACAGCAGGGGATATGTAGTATATATCTGATGTGTCGTGTTAATGGTTGTGACAGTGAAACTAGAATTCCACCTCATCTTCAAAGCAACAATAAAAAAAAAATGCTGAACTTTTGAGACGAGGATTTGGTTGTTCGTATTATTTGGAGTCATCAGACTACTGTTTTCATCTTGAGTGTGATTTTCACAACGTTTCGGTCGATGTAACCTCCGATCTTCTTCAGATGTATTTAGTTATGGCTGATGGAACAAGAGCATGCTACCCCTGTGAAGTAAATAAAGGGTTCCGTTCAAAATTCTGTCCAAATTCCCAAGTTCGACAAGATACACCTGAAGAAGGTCAGAGGTTACATCGACCGAAATATTGCGAAAATCACACTCAACATGAGAACAATAGTCCGATGAATCCAAATGCGAACTAATTAAAAAAAAAAAACAAAAAAAAAAAAACGGATAATTTATATAAAACGCTTTAAAATGAAATTCTCTACTAAACCCGCATTTTTTTAACGTGTGGGAAGAATTCGTTAGATTCATCTTTACAAATCCTTTAGACGAGTTGAAACAAAGCGGGTTCTGCTATTTTGCTTTAGTTTACGAATTATCGAGTGTTAACTATTCTGTACCTTACTAGGTAATTTATTTAAACAATTACGCGTTTCTATTTAACCTGGCAATTTTAAAATGAAATTACTTTCAAATTTTGTCAAATAATAAAAAATGTACATCGACTGAAACATTGTGAAAATCGCATTTAAAGACGAGAACAGAAGTCGGATGAATCCAAATATGAATTTTCGATTTGGAACTTTGATATTCATTGGCTCCTGTTCCTAAACCAACACTCTAGGCCCTTATTAGTTCTGGTACAGTGCACAGACTGTACCACCTTCTTGTAGGGCTCGCCTTAGAGAGGCCATGAGTGTGATAAATCTGCTGTTCGTAAGGAAGAGAAAATAGTTCATATACGAGAAAGTTTGCATGTACACAAGCGTTAATCAGGCTGTGCCCATGTGTGTGTGTGGATTTTCAGTATTTACTTCAATAGTGCTCAATATGTGAGTAGAGCTAGGCAGTAAATTATGAAAAAATATATCAATTTAGCTACACAAAATTTTCATTGTTTCATCCATTAGTCGTACGAATCTTTAAGATTAAACTCAGAAAATTCTGTGAGCTTACTTGCCGTACATAATTTCACGACTTTATATATGTTTATATATATTTATATATATTTATATGTTTATATATATTTATATATGTTTATATATATTTATATATGGTTATATATGGTTATATATGGTTATATATATTTATATATGGTTATATATATTTATATATGGTTATATATGGTTATATATATTTATATATGGTTATATATGGTTATATATATTTATATATGGTTATATATGGTTATATATATTTATATATGGTTATATATATTTATATATGGTTATATATAGTTATATATATTTATATATGGTTATATATATATTTATATATGGTTATATATATATTTATATATGGTTATATATATTTATATATATTTGTATATGGTGCGGCATAAGTAAGGCCCTTTGTTTACGTCGACTTTTTGATTATTTTTTCAAATCCAAATTTAATAAAAGATTAAAAAGGCTGTTATGCCACACTCGTGTGTGCATACATATATATATATATATATATATATATATATATATATATATATAGTCATCCACATACAGTACTATTTTGCTGTATCACAGACCATCAGTGCAGCTAGACAACTACTTCAAGCCAAGCAGCTGAACAGCGCAACTGTTAGTTGCGATGTTCGGTTGCTGCTGTGCCGGTAGTGAATTAACAATGTTTTGAATGGTTGCCTGATGTAATCTATTTGATTGGAACAGATGTTCGACTGTTGCAATCAATGGTAATTTTATTCACCTAAATTGATGTGTGTATATATATATATATATATATATATATATATATATTGTTTTAATTTTCTAATTGTTATGCTTTTATGGGGATGGGGCATCCTACCAAATGCCAGATATTAACCCACTATTTATGTCACTCCAACCAAGAGATCTTTTTATACTTCTAACCGTTCCTTTACGTGCAATTGTTGTTATTTTTCTTGCATTTAGTTCATCAGCTATATTCAACAGTATTTTTATTTTAATTTTTCTTCATAAGTCCAGTTGCTCGTATAATTACTGGAATGTTGAAGATCTTCCTAAGATTCCAGTTTCTCTTCATATTGTACATAAGACCTCGGTATCTCGTTATCTTCTCAATCTCAGCTCTATTAAGCCCAGCATCATTAGAGACACTTAAGTTAATATGTAAATTAACTACTTGGGCAGTCATTACATAAATATTTTTTCTTTATGGATACCACGTTAATAGGGCACAAGTATTTACTCATTTTCGGAATTTCTTTCTTTTTTTTTTTTGTCAAAACAGTGTACAATTGTTTCAGCCCCCGATGGTATTGGCACATAATATATAATTATAATTTGCACAAAATTGGGCTTCATCAGCACTGATGAAATTCAAATTTAACGTGGTATTATTCAAGAACAAAAAATGTTATGCTGTGGATGGGGCATCCTACTGGATACTGGACATTCACCTGCTATTTCATAGACTCCAACTGATATATTTATTTTTTGGGGTTTGTATTACTGTACACATAGATTCGAAAAAGTTGTCAAAAAACAAATATATAACAAATAAATGTTATCAAAGGCAAGTTACTTTTCTACCAAACTGGATATAATTTTCGTGTTTTTATTCAATGTAACATGTTTATTCAGCTCGAAAAACATGCAGTGTTTACCGATATATTGGAAAATTCAAAATGGCGGCCAACTCTCTCTTAAACACGGTAAGTTCGGGAAAAAGTGTTATAAATAATAAACTAGACAAAATGCTGTTAGAAATTCGCTCAATATATATTACCGTGACATAGGTTGACATATATTTGGTGTTTTTTAATAGTATTTTGTCTAGTTTATTATTTATAACACCTTTTCTCGAACTTACCGTGCTTAAGAGAGAGTCGGCCGCCATTTTGAATTTTCCAATACATTGGTAAACACTGCATGTTTTTCGAGCTGAATAAATATGTTACATTAAATAAAAACAAAAAAAATATATCCAGTTTGGTAGAAAAGTAACTTATCTTGCCTTTGATAACATTTATTTGTTATATATTCGATCTATGTGTACAGTAAAACAAACCCATTTTTTTTTTTTTTTTTTTTTTTTTTAAAGTTACTATCCATCTATTTAAGCACAGAAATTGTATCTCTTTAGTTCACGTATGTGTAGCTGTAGGTATTTTAGGGTCTTCTTGTCAAAATCAAACTCGGAGCCAGATGACCTGGGAGGGTGGGGGGTTGGTGTCTCAAGAAAAAAGCTTAGGGGTTGATCCAAGCAACATGGAGAAGTTGTTGGCAGAGCTGTCTTGTGGCCAAGAAGAAGGTTGCAAGCGTTGACTTTTATTACCATCAGTATCTAATGA
Organism: Euprymna scolopes; assembly: GCF_053919585.1. Lineage (NCBI taxonomy): Eukaryota > Metazoa > Mollusca > Cephalopoda > Sepiida > Sepiolidae > Euprymna > Euprymna scolopes. The sequence continues at coordinate 27,064,879 of NC_136516.1, read as the reverse complement.
GACATGGCACCTGATTAGATAAACCTGAAACCAAGTTAAATGCTTGCACCAATCAGAGCCAAGCTTAAAAATCAAGCACAGATTTAAAATCGTCATGGTGGCTCGTGTCTATCCAGCGTTACTCGGAGTTTCTTTTTGTTTTTTTTTTTACTTTTATTTTCATTCCAGACCTTGTTAGGCCATGCGCATGCATATCTGTGGAAGAGAAATCATGAACTGATTTTTCTTATGACCATTTAATTAAAAAAATTTTTTGTCCCAGTTCAGAGTTCACTTTTTTTTTTATCTTTTTTTTTTATTTTAAGCTAGAGCTCCCATATTAAAAACTGACCTTGTATCTAACTCTGCCCTCATGGATAGGCAAATAAAAAGCAACTATAAATAGAAATGTATTCTAAAGATTTTTAATTTCATAATTTTTAAAGTTTTTTATAATTTTTTATTTTACGCTTATTATAAACTAGCTGGCTGACTGGTGTTGCCTGGTCGTACAATATACTTAAAGATGATATTTTAATTTATGCGGATTGCGTATGTATTATTATAGAATCAATCATCTATTGATTATTATATATTATGAGAAATTATTTGCCTGGTGGACTAATTTGCAAAAAAAAAAAAAAAAAAAAAAAAATTATAATGCTGTTCATCAAATTCCATCTGTGTTTACAATATCACGTCAGCTGATATTGACGATTTTAAGAATAGTTTTTCTTTTATAAATAAAAATGAAGAATTTTTACAGGGGGTTATTTTCTGTTGTAACATGAAATATTCCTCTGTAAAAATTCTTTTTTTTTTTTTTTTTTATCTATAAGAGAAGAAAGACTATTTTTAAGATTGGAATTTTTCGATTTTTTAATACTTATCAAATGCATTTCTATACAAAACTTATCTAAGAAAAGTGCCAGAAATATAAATTACCTTTGTGTGAAATTTGCAGAAGATAGGCTCAGCTGTTTCAGAACTTATGAGGAAGGAACACACGCACACACACACACAGTGACTTCTATATAATAGTAGAGATAGAAATAATAAATATTAAGTCAATTTTCTTAGTTTTGAAAAAAAAAAAAAAAACAGAATAGAAGTTGCTTATTTGGTGCTTATTCAGATTGGCACTTTTTATAACAATAAAAAAAAAAAATGAAGAAAAACTTATATTGTATCTACTTGTCATGGAATGAAGAATTTTATGTTCCAAAAATCACAAAAATTGGTCAAATGTTTTTTTTAATTATTTCCGGAAAATAAATTTGTAACTTTTTTACCGATAAATGACAGATGAAGCCATGTTTTTCTAAAGAATATAATCATGGGAGGTAATCAGTGATTATTTTGGTAGTTTCTATGTGCATTAGGGTTGTCTGCCCTTGTCCACCGATCCGTTGGACGCTTATATCACCCTCATCAAAATAGTAAAATTTGATTATTTTGAATAAAAAAAATATACTTAATCAAATTATGTGATTTTTGGAATTTTTCATCTTCGTTCCATGACTGGTACGTACATCATTTAGACATTTATGTATTTTCTTCAATTTTAAATGCCGCCATGAGTGCCAATAAACACTGTTTATTTCAAGAAATGTTGTTTATTCTCATTAAAAGCATATCGATCATTGATAATTAAAAATATTTTCTGGAATGTTAAAATATTCAATAATCCAAAAAAAAAAAAAAAAATCTAGGCACATTTTTAAAGTTTTCACCTAATTAGAGGAAAAAATTCTACTAAAAAAATGTTTTCTTTTTTTTTTTTTTTTTTTTTTTTTTTTTTAATAAATAAAAAATGTAAAGATCTGATATTTCGGTTTTCTTGTTTTGCAGAAAAAAATTCTGATATTTTCGGAGTTGTTTGCGCAGAAATAATTAAAACACAATTTCATTGCATTATTTCTGAGTGACCTGATTAAAAAAAAAAAAATAAATAAAAAGTTCCTCCTTTTAAAATAAATAATTTTACGTAGCTTAAAAATGAGGGTGGAGTATAATGTGCCTGTTTTTAAAGTATTTCAATGGCATATGCTCTGACGAACTCAAGCACTAGTAGCCCCTCGATGACAATACTCTCGACAAACTTGACAAGCAGCAAAATCCCACCCCTATACTGTAGAGATCCATAGATATCATAAAGCCTTCTACTTGAATAGCTGTTTCCTTCGAACTGATGCACTTTGGAATTCCTTCCTAGGCGCCTGCTTCCCTGACTGTACTGACATGCAGAAATTCAAGTGTAATGTAAACACCCATTACAAAGGGGGTCACTACATATCAAGGCCCAGAGGCCACTCGAGGATAGTGGTTAACGTGTGTATTGTAGTCATTGGGACAGTTGCGTAATAATCGTTTATAGAAGTAATTTGGTATAATTCGATCATTTACAAGGACGACTGAATAAGAACTTGTTTACGTTGGACTTGAAGATAATGATATTGTAGTCAGCTGGAAAGCAGACCAGCAGAACAGTTCTACAGGCAGGCAATTCTAAGGAAGAAGCTCTGTTTATCTCGCTGCCTAACTCCCTAAATAGTATCACTGCAAATCTGGGCCCAAATAGTAGTCCCTCATGACCAAGTAGCTCTGTGCCTTGTTTGGGGTGAAATAACATTTAAAAAAAAACAAGTTTTTTTTTATTTAATTTGATATCTAAAATAAATTATTTTTTTCTTTTTTGTTAATGGAAATCACCTCAGACACTGCACAAAGCCACTTGGTGTGAGAAGCTTTAAAAAAAAAAATACTACTTCAAAGTTAAAAACAAGCCAACAATGAGTATTAGAATTAATAGTATAGTTTCAGCTTCAGACATACAAAATTTTTAATGTAAAAGAGTGACATGAAAGGGGAGATAATTCAAACCTTTTTTTGAGGGGTGGGGTGATAAAACATGTTAAATCTGATTTGTCCAAATATGGACATAAAACAATATGACCTAGAAGAGTTTTTTTTTTTGCAAGCACATACTTATTTAAGATTTTTTTGCAAATTAAAAAAAAATTCTGCATGATAAGGGTGGTAAATACCCTTAACCCATCTGACTAGCTGCAAAATCCAACCCCTTCACTGTAAATGTCTCTAGATCTTGCTGCTCAACTCCCCACCAGGTAGATTCTTTACTCTAATAGCTTTTCTCAGACCACTTACCTTTATAATTTGCTTCCTGTTTCACTGATCGTACCAACCTGGAGAAATTTATTTGTAATGTGAACAAATACCTTGCTGCACAACTTCCCATCCAGGTTGCCTTTCCATAAATCTGATCCCTATCATGGTAGCCCCTTATACACTTCAGTGGCACTATAGCTTTTGGGGTGAACAAAAAAAATTGAATTTTTTTTCTCTATTCTTTTTCACCCCTAAACAATGCATATTGCCACTTGGAGCATTAAGGATCACTATTTCGGATCGTGTTTAACAGGGAACTGTAGGGAGTTGAGCAGCAAGATATCTGTTCAAATTACATTTAAACTTTTGCAGGTTAGTTCAGTCAGAGAAGCAGGAAACATGGAATCTTAAGGAGGCTTATTTCTGTTCAAATTCTAGAAATGACCAATGCTTGTTAACAGCACGAAATCAATGATAAACGGCTGTTGCGATAACGCAAAATGATACGCTGTGGTTACCAAAAGGAGCAAGTAGTACTGGAAGAAACCTGCTGTCACTCAGACTCCAGGGAACAACCAGTGATAATAACGTGTGTGAAAACGTTTAGTGAGTAACTTCAATAACTAATACTACTAATACTGATGATATTACTACTACTACTACTACTACTACTACTACTACTAACTATTACTGATATTACTTTTTTATTTTCTTCATTCCAAACAAGGCATAATACCACTTTGAACATAAGGGACTACTATTTGGGATTGTGTCTGATCGGGACTGTAGGGAGTTGAGCAGCAAGATATCTGCTCACATTACTTTTAAACTTCTGCATGTTAATACAATCAGGGAGGCAAGAAATAAGGAGAGAATTCCAAAGTCTAGCAGTTTTGAAGGAAGAAACTAGTGAAAATGATTTGTGAATAACTACTATTACTAATATTGCTATTATTACTACTACTATTACTATTATTACTAATATTACTATTATTACTACTACTGTTACTACTACTACTAATATTACTGCTACAACTATTATTACTAATATTACTATTGCTATTTCTACTATTACTACTAATATTATTACTGCTACTATTACTGCTATTACTACTATTATTATTACTACTATTATTACTACTACTATTATTACTACTACTATTATTATTACTACTATTATTACTACTACTATTATTACTACTATTATTACTACTACTATTATTATTACTACTACTATTATTACTACTACTACTATTATTATTACTACTATTATTACTACTACTATTATTACTACTATTATTACTACTACTATTATTATTACTACTACTATTATTACTACTACTACTATTATTATTACTACTATTATTACTACTACTATTATTACTACTACTATTATTACTACTATTATTATTATTACTACTATTATTATTACTAATAATATTACTACTAATAATGACCACTACTTTTTTTTTTATTTACTCTTCACTCGAAACAAGGCAAAATGCCACTTCGCACATAAGGACCTACTATATGGTATTGCTTCTAACAGACTGTGGGGAGTTGAGCAGCAAGATGTCTGATCACATATTACATTTGTTCTTCTGCAAGTTAGTACAATCAGGGAAGCAGGAAACGGGAAGGGAATTCCAAAATCTAGCAGTCTGAGGGGAGAAACTTCTACAGTAGACGGTTTTCCAGCACCTAGGAATCTCAACTGTGAAGGGGTGGGATTTTGCTGCTGCTTTACTATTTATTATTGATTGAGAATCGTTGAGTATTGCGTACGCTGGATCCGTATGTTAGAAAGCTATTGCTCCACTAAGTGAATGTGGTGTTTTAATCTCACTGCCAGCATAATAAATGGTTAATAGAAAATGGTTAAAATAAAAACGGAACACCCGTCCCAGGACGAGTAAAATTAAATTTTCCATCACATTTATGTCCCCTTGCAAAGGTTGAAATCAAAATATGATACTAAACCTTATGTTTAGAATCCTTATTGTTATCAACATTTGTTATGTGATTTTGATTCTAGACAGTCTAAGATTTAAGGCTGATGCTTAAGAGGCCTTAAGAATAAATTGAAATTCAGGAAAACTTGCTTAATTGGTGTCTAATGAATGTAGATAAAGTTTAATCCAAATCTGAAATATTTTAATTTTCAAATGGGAGGTATTGTTTATGTTTCCCTAAAACACTTTAAAAGACTTTAAAGAAACTGAAATTTGGAGAATTAATTGATTCTTAATGCCTGTTCTTTAAATTTTACCAAGATCTGAAATATCTGAATTTTTATGACCCCCCCCTTATACCCCATTTGCATAAATCTAAGTTGAACAAAAAAAAAAAACTCACTCTTGCGCCTAAATTCATAATGACCAGTTTAGGAATGGATCGTGTATATAGATATATAAGCGCGCACACGCACGCCTAACTTTAATATCTATAAATGATATTTCTATTTATATATAAAAAATACTGAGCCAATACCCAAATGGATAATCTGGTTACTTCTAAAAACACAAAAGAGAAACTTCCAGAAATTTCTGGTCATTTGTAATTTTGAATCTTGTCTCAAAAATTTGAATCTGGTCTCAAAATTTTGAATCTGGTCTCAAAAATTTGAATCTTGTCTCAAAAATTTAAAAACGGGTCTCCAAATTTTTAATTCTTCATTCACTCGAATAGTGGAATAATCGCAGTCTGCAGCTTGTAAGCTTATGTAGTAGTAAAATGCAATCAATGAATAAAAGCATTTGGATGAACTGCTGCCACAAACTATCTCTCTCTCACTCACTCGCTCGTGCACACACACACACACACACACATATATATATATATACACACACACACACACACACAACACGCGCACGCGCACGCGCACACACGACTGTCATCCGAAGCAGTTAAATCTATTTCTTTTCTTTTCGCCTTGTCAATTTCATCAATATCTGTGCAGTCATCCATCTTGTACATTCCTGTTTTTGCATGAAACCATTTTTTTTCTCCTCTTCGTTCTTCTTGATCATAAAATAAAAATGTCTACTCACCTATTCTAAAATATCTGCAAGTTTCTGTTTTTAATAAAAAGATGCAACCCGTTTTTTTTTTTTTTTCTTTTACCGTCATAATCAATCGGATCAAAGGAAACTTTGCATTTCCGGTGGAGTCAGAAACTACATCAGATACGTTTAAAAACCATGCATGATTAGAAACTTAATTGTTTGAGATGTAATTGATTTTTTTTTTTTTTTTTTTTTTTTTTTTTTTTTTGGTAAAATCCTAAGAAATATTAAATTGTTTTTTTTTTTTATGTTATGAATATGATTATGCTTCGGTTCCTCCTTGCAAGAATATGATTGATTGGTTAAGCCATAAATACTAACTGGTAGACCACTGTGGGGAGATGCCGAAAGCCTCACGCTTAAGGATATACCAGCTCCAACCAACAAAACCTATTCAGTAAGTCAACTTGATTATTCGAATATTGTAGCCAAGATCATTCAGCTAGTTCAAGCCAATATATCCCATTTGTGGGACATCCAACTAGGGATTTTATCCTCCCCCCCATCAACAGATATTAAACCATTTCTGTAATGATCTGGTCTCTGTTGATTGTGATGTAATGCTGTTCCTATGCAGTTCTAGGAGGTCCACCCTCCCAGACTTTTGTCTTCTCTATTAGAGAAGGAGTTAGTTTATTGGTAATCGCCCAAGGTGCCCTTACCAGAAATGTCGATGAGGCTACCCGGGCATTTCAGGAGCGCTGTACCAAACTTCTGCCAATCTAAAGACTTGAAACTTGATATATAGGGGATTCGGACCTGTGGAACAAATTTGATTCGTTTTTAGCCGGTAAAAATAGTGTCAAAATTGTAAAAAAAAAATTTAAAAAAAAAATGAAACTTTGCACGTGTCAGTCGACTATACATGTTATTTGTACACAAGCACAAATATACATTTATACCTCTTTAAAATGCTATTTTTTTAGTCTTTATGTGTGTTAGGACGCAGTACAAATGGTAATGAGTAAAACTGGATAGCTACATGTTTTGGTTTCGATTCTAACTTAGGGCACTAAAGTCTTTTTTTCTCTTTTGAATGACTATTATATATATTGGGTACAATATAATTAAAGGCTTCCTTCAGTCTTGACAGACTATGGATACCCACTGTAAAGGTGTCTGCGCATGTAAAATATTAGCGAAAATTGAATTTTGCCAAAAAAAAAATTAAAAAAAAAAAAAACGAGTTCTACTTGTATTGACGGACTATTGTTCTAATCTTGAGTGCTATTTGTGCAACATTTTGGTTGGTTTGGCCTTCAACCATCTTCAGACATGTTGATTGTTGTTTGGAAACGAAAGCAGACTAAGCTTAGAAATTAATAGCATTTGGGAGGCTCTAATTGTAGAAAAAACAAATTGTTCACCCTTAAAATTTTGGCAATTGAAGGGAGATAATCCCCATTGTCGATTTTTATTAGAGTTGTCACCCCCCCCCAATCAATGGTCCTCCTTCGCCAAACTTTCACAAGAAACACTCGTCTCCCACTCTTTATCTGTGCCTAAACCCAAATGTAGATTCCATAAACAAAATCTATTTCTTAGAAATGCATGCCTGTGGAACTCTCTTCCGTTTTCCTGCTTTCCAGCTGACTAGAATTTGATTGTCTTCAAGTCCAACGCAAACAAGTTCTTGATGAGCCGTTCCACTTAAGGTACCAAATTTACCGAATTTCCATTAACGATTACTATATTGTCCAATTGACTACTGTACACTCTTAACTCTTATCCTCTAGTGGTCTCTGGGCCTTGATAAGTGGTTATGCCTATGTAAAAAAACCAAAAAAAAAACCTTTGGCCATTTTAGCAAAACTTAATTTTCGCTAATTGTCGTTGAAAACTTTTCATTTCAACATCTCTCTGTTTTCCTTACATAGTCTGTTGTAGACACAATCTCAAATCGTAGCCTCTCACATCCAAGTGGCAATATGCCTTGTTTTTTGTAAATATGTTCCTATTTACAATGCCTCCCCACAGGACAGTTAGACACCAGGATCGTTTTTTAACGTGGAGAAAGGAACAAAAATAAAAATTGTCTCAGCCATGAAGGATTTCTCCTCCACTGACAGAACAAGAAATTGAAGTGCAGCATCTAAAGAACAGATACTACACTTTGATCTTATCCCGAAGGCCAAGAAATGTCTGTTTTTTGTAAATATGAGTTTAAAAAGGAAAAGAATTTACTAAATTATTTTTAGATCACTGATTGTCTCCCCTTGTTTGTGCTTATTCTATTGTGATAACATTCTAAGACCAATTCTGTATACAATTTCTTTTTTTTTTTAAATCTTTTCAGATTCTGCTGTATTTGGTCCAGCTTCAGTGACCAGTGGTCTGACCTTTCCGCACCTGGCTCATATACCAAGTGCTTTTTCCATGCTAGGTCATCCTCCTGGTTTTCCTCTACCACCATTTGGGGGCTTGGGGGCTCTAAATGATGGCCTCGGCAATCCCCTTAGGCACTCCCTCAACCCAGCCGCAGGTTAGTTTTTTTCAAATCAACTGCATCATTTTTGTTGTTGTTTTAAAATATTTTTTCTGTTTATCAGTTTGTGATTTTGATTGAATGCAATTTTCACGTTACAAAAGAATTTTATTTAGAAAAAAAAAAAAAAACTTACGAGGACGCGTTATCTCAAGAAAGTTTTGCATTTTTTTTTATAATTTCAGTTTTAATTTCATGTAATGTTAAAAAATATTTTAATGACGAAGTAAAATTTATTTGATATACGTTTTAAAAATATTTGTATAATATTTCATTTAACATTTTTCCTATTTTAGATATAAATTTTTTAAAATTTTATTTTAAAAAAATTTTCTAAATTTTATTTTAAATTTTTTTAATTTTATTTAAAAAATTTTTTTTATTTAACAATGAGTTTATATTTTATTTAAAACATTTTATATTTTTAAAACATTTTATATTTTATTTAAAACATTTTATATTTTATTTAAAAATTTTTATTTTGTTTTGAAAATTTAGTTTATATTTTAAAAAATTCATATTTAAAAGAACTTTATATTTAAGAATTCTTTTAATTTATTTAAAATAAAATTTATTTAAAAGCCTGATTACAGTTTTGTTAAAAAAAGTATTTATAGTATATATCTTTATTATTTAAAAAAAAAGTTACTCTACAAAATATTAATATACTAGCATGGATACCCGGCATTACCTGGATGGACATGGAATTCAGTTTGGACAGAGCTGCTATACTAAAGATATTGAGCCCCCCCCCCCCTCCGGAAAAGAACGGAATCGCCCAATTCCCCACTAGATATTTCGGCAGCCCGTGCGCTGGACCCTTCCCCCCGAAAAAAAACAAAAAAAAACAATCAAAACAAATTTTCTTTCAATCAAAATAACAGCGATTGTCTGTGCAACTGCAAAAAAAAAAAAAAAAAAAAAATTAGCCACAGACAGGCTCGAACCTGACACAAGGGCAAAGGAAAAACATTAATGGCAAACGCTTTTGCTCCTCGGACCACAACAACTTATGACATCATAACTCTTCAAAATAATGTTTCTAAACATACTTTCAGTTTACTAATCGTGCATGACTTGCAAAAATGGCGTCGTGAAAAGTGACCTCTTGGCAAAAAATAGTCCAGTTGACCATCACAGAATTATTTTATTTTTTTATTTTTATTTATTTATTTATTTTTTTATAGATATTTCGGATACGCGTCCAAGAGGTCGCTCTTTTAAATGGTACCGGTTTCGACCCGGTCTGATGCGGCTGACAAAAGATTTTAGTGGACATACAAACGCGCGAGCGCGCGGTGATTATTTACAAAATTTTCCATTATTAAATGTTTTTTTACTTTAAGGGATATATTTTTTTTTGTTGAGTTGCAAAAACAAAACGCCTGTGCTATTACAAAAGCCATCAAGAAGAGGAAGAGTGCGTTTTATTGTCATAATAGGTCGGTAAGCAATTATGTTTAGTCCAGAGACACCATTGGTCGACGGGGGGAGAAGGGGGGGGGGACAAAATTCAATGATTACAAACCTGATATTGTTTAATGGAAAATATAAAATATTAAAAAAAAAATGTAGCTTTCTTTCCCACATTAGTGCTGCAATAAAAAAAAAAAGAAAAAACCTATTCACACAAGATTTGTTTAGATATTTTCATGGCAGGTGCTCAATTAAGCTTTTATCTACCCCTCCCCCCCCACCCCCACCCCCACCTTTCGCTTTCTATCTCTCTAACTCTTTCTTTCTATCTAGCTCTCCTTCTCTCTTTCCTTCGATCTCTCTCTCTTTCCTTCGATCTCTCTCTCTTTTTCCTCTCTCATCTCTCCTTTTCTTTCTTGACCCTCTAATATATTTGTCAGACATATACACAACACACAATGTCTCCTTTTTAAAAATTTTATTTTTGGCCGATTTATTATCCTCTCTGTTGCCATTATTGAACCTCTGACGAGATGAGTAATAGCGTTGAAATGGTGAGTTAAAAAAAATAGGAGGCTTTACTTTTGGGACTTTTAATAGCTCTACATACTGTGACATGCACAAGTATTGGATGACCCGTGTGACCCTATGGATTAAGCACTTTTTTTAGGGGAGGGGTTTACTTCAACGCTTTTGAACTTATGCATATAAACACAGATATCTATATAACCAATATTTATACACACACATATCTATATATGTGTGTGTATGCATAGTTATACACACACATATATGTGTGTATGTGTATGCATAGTTATACACACACACACACACATATATATATATGTGTGTGTATTTGTGTGTACACATATGTGTGTGGGTGTCACCATGAATGTATAACCTCTTTTTTGTAAACTAAGCTCTCACTCCCTCTCCTGCAACTGGTTCAATATAATAGAAAGCTACCCAACTGACTTTGTTTCAATGTTTTTGAAATAAAATAATGTAACTACCCTGATTGGATCCCTAGTGATCCAAAAGAATAAATATGGAGGGAGGGTGATAAGGATGCGCTTCAGAGAAAGAGGGATAAATAAAGACCTGGTCAGCTTGTAAAACGAACGTCAAACCATGTTTTTGAGTTGTCAGTCATTTTTTTCTTAGAAGAGAAATGTTGTTCCAAACAAAATGGCCGCATCAATCCAGAGAAGTTTTGAATTGTGTAAAAGCTTGCAGACGAAGACTTGAGTTTCTGGTAGGTAGCTAATCGGAAGAAGTTCTGAGACAGAGCAGAGTTATATGCAGGAATTCTTAAGAGATGAGATATTATTATGGAGTGATTCCGGTTTCTGATTGGTTGGTAGCAGAGCATGTTTCCATCTCATTGGTCAGATTTTATTATCCCTGGTTATAAATATAACCTCTCAGTTGTACCAAAAATATATGCAACATTATGTATTTAGTTGGATGAAGTTTTAACGAGAAATACAGGGTAGAACGATAAAGAAAGCAACACTACAGTTTTATTTTAAAACTTATTTGAAAAATCAATTCAGTTAACTTTATTATTTAGTAGAGCTGATATCTATTCAATGTAGCCGCCTTCAGCCTCAATCACTACTTCGATACAGGTCTGGAACTAAGTGCATACCTTTTCCACAAGCACTGGCAGGATCAATAACCATGGGTCGTCCGATGCGTTGAGCTGTGTCCTGTTCTCAAGCGTTGAATTTTAGAATTTTATTAATTGCTTGCTAAGTTACCATTGCTGAATGGCATTGTCTTTAAAATTCCTACTTGTGAGACATTGACTTGGGGTTATTCACTGGTTGGATGACCGCATCCCTTGTCGAGACGATGTAAGTTCATTCTACAGTTGGATTTTGCCGCGGTTTGCCTGATCTCTGTTAGGTAATAGAATTTCTTGTGTGCAGGGCGTTTTTTCAGTTGGCAGTGCTTGCTTCGCATGCAAGACGCTCGGGTTTCGAATTTTGGGTTCAGACATGTCTAACTGATGAACCTGAATGAGGGCAAAACTCGAGTCTTGGACTACCGGTTTGTTGGCTGTCATGGCTTTTCTAGACTGCAACGTTGTTTGGCTGTGGAAATATATATATATGCATTTCGGCGTGGTTCAGAGGCTAAGGAATAAAGGTGGAGAATTGTATGTTTTGATTTCGATTCTAGCTGATGGAACCCAAGTCATATATTTAAAAAAAAAAAATATATATATATATATATATATATATATATAGTGCAAAATTTTGTTGAAAATTCAAAGACTCACGTTTTCTTTTTATAACCTTCGTTTATTTCCTGGATTTTTTCCATTACAGCTGTTTCATTGATGAGTTGGCAATTTTACGATTTATGTTTCCATAAAAATATCCTGTCCTCACCAACTTCTTCAAATGTTTATCCATTAGATTTTTACAACAAATGGTATATTTTTAACATGCTGGACATCGTAAAAGGATTTCCACAGCCATGCTCCTCACTTCCTCCATCTTTTGGTGTTATGTAAAGATAGTTTTCTGTTTTAATCCATACTAATTTTTAGTTTTGATCTCACTACTATATATTAGGTTCAATATAATAATCAAGAGATAATTGTCTCTATAAAAATAAATACGTAATCTGCATGAATTATAATATCATATTTAAGTGCATCTTATGACCGGGCAATGTCAGGCAGCCTGTTAGTTGATGTATAACATTAAAAATCGTGTTGATTCTTGATCATGTTCAATGATAAAAATGCTTTGACTTTGTAGGGATTTGTTGTGTACTTCTGAAGTTTTAGCTGGGCATACAAAAATTCAAATATGCAGACAACTGTCCTTTATATAATAGGTTATTTAAAAGTAATTTGATAGGAGTAAAAAGAATAAATGTTTATTTGGATTATTTGGACTTTCACATAGAAAAAAAAAAAAATTACCGCCATCTTGTTTAAATCAAAATGGAAAATTACCTCCATTTTGAAGTCTCCTGTGTCTTACGATCATTTTCATCAAATTTTATTTTTTATTTTCTTGAGTAAATAATTTTCTACCTTATCGATTGTCGTAATTTTTGGATATAATCATCTTAAAAATACGAGGAATACGTAGATACCGTTGTTTTCATGTGAAATTCAGTTTTACGATTTCCGAAATTTCGTCCCAATAGTGTAGAAGCGACAAACATCCTCTTCTCAATTTTATTTTTTTTGCGGACTATTAGTCTCATCTTTATTAGTTGTTGTTTTTTTTTTTTTTAATTTTTTTTTTTTTTTTTTTTTATTTTTTTATTGGTTCACAACGTTTCGGCCAACTTCCTCTGGCCTTCGTCAGGTGGTAACCGCGACGGATAGGAACTTCGAATCTCCTAACTGCATTCTCAGCCATCACTGCCATCCGTAGTTGTTGTCGTCTCACCACACTTTTGACCAATTACCTCTGGCACGCTTTGGGTGAGATTGAAACCGCTATCTTCAGACAATGCTCATCTGGAACCGTAGGCCAGAGGAAGTTGGCCGAAACGTTGTGAACCAAAAAAAAAAAAAAGATTTAAAAAAAAAAAAACAACAACTAATAAAGATGAGACTAATAGTCCGAAATAAAAATAAAATTAACATAAAATGCTCATCTCAAAATAAAAAAAATTCCAATTAAGGAATAATATATATATATCCTCTTCTCATTTCCGAAATTTCGTCCCAATAGTGTAGAAGCGACAAACATCCTCTTCTCATTTGGATTATTTTGATAATGTTTCGATTAACGTTTCGCTGTTATTAAGGTGCATTTGTTGAATGTGCAGATCTTTATATCAAATTCATATTTGTTGAACTTGTGACTAATCCACGGAGGTAACATGTTCTTGTTCCCTCAGCCATAACTGGGTAGAAGTCCTAAGTAATTTGCAATTGCATTGTGAGTGTTGCCTTTGGCAGTCGCCGAAGATGAGAGGATGAAGTAAAAAAAAATGACAGCATTGGGGTTAACGATTGTAGGGGACAGTGTGATTTCTCAAAGACAGCTTCAGCAAAACTAAATTCTAAAGAAGAAAAAAAATAGAAAAAAATCTTTCAGTTTCCACACATTAAAATATACAGATCGGTAGAGAATTTAATTAAGCCATGCTTCTTTAATTTTTTTTTTAAGTTCTCAACTGTCAATTATTCCGTACTTTACTACGCATTTTTTTCTTTGTAATCAGGAAAAAAAATGTAAATTCATTTTCATTTTTTTTTTATGACTGTTTAAACGTGTAATAGTTCTTGTATTTCAGTGAGTAATTCTTTGAAATTCTGATGAATCTTCTCGAGTTAATGGCAAGTTTTCTCTATCTGAAATGGTTTAAAATCTCAGCGATGATAGATTTTGTTACGTTTTAACTAATGCGTTCTTTATTCTTTCTCAAATTCATCCAATCGGAAAGGAAAAATCCTCATCCTAATATTATCATTCGATTCCTCGGTGTCGGATTCGCATAAGTCATTTCATTTCAGTTTTCTTTAAGAATTTGAAAAAAAAAAAAAAAAATTGTCTGAAACATTTTTTTTTTTTTTTAATTTATATGAACAAATCTTCATGTTTAGTTCATATAAATTTAAAAAAAAAATGTTTCAGACAATTTTTTTTTTTTTTTTTTTTTTTTTTTTAAATTTATATGAACAAATCTTCAGGTTTAGTTATGTCTTCGTAAAACAATTTATGCCTTTTTTTTTAACATGTGTTACTCACAAATGCACACATACATACACACACCTTTCAATAACGCACCGGTTACCTGCCCTGTCGTGATCTTTGTTTTGCCCAAAAGGTGACGTTTTTTTATGTTCTGTTCTTCTCTTTCCTCTTTCTCTTCCCCTTGCTTGCCTTCAACCTGTCAACAGATTTCTTATTGGTGATGAACTCTCCCCCCCCCACACACACACACACACACAATGAACATTTTATCTACATACATGCTAGTTCATATATATACAAACACTCTGTAATGTTTGTATAATTTCTGTGTAAATAATTTCTCCTGTACATTTGTAAATATGATGAGAATAATGGAAATAGTATTCCCACAAAATAGAGAAATAAAAAGGAACAAACTGAGTTATGTGTTCATCAATGTTTCTCCAGAGAAAGTCTTGAAATAAAGACGAAACGTTGATGAACACATAACTTCGTTTGTTCCTTTTTATACGTAAACCAGCAGGGGTGCCCGGCATTGCCCAGGGTGTTTGGAGGTGTGTGTTGAGAAGAAAAAAGTGTTTGTAGGCAGGCTCGAACCTGTGATCCGAAGGCGGAAAAGTGAAAGAAACCCTGAACTCTTACCACTACGCTATGACACCACAGGAAGTAAAAAGCATTCAAATTTAGCGATGTCAATCAAAAAGTTGTCAACTCAATTAAGTTAAGAATCATAGGAGTCAGCGAAGAAATGAAAATGGCTTTTAAACCTGGCCTGGGGCCAGTCAAGCTTTCGTTTTCTCTTGTGGTATTTATTTTCTTCCCCACGAGGCCGTTCCCCCGAAAAAGGGGGAATTCTGGCAGCGTCCAAATGAATAGCAATTGTCTGATATGAGGGGTTTCCCCCACATTGATAAAAACTAATTGTTTCTGGACGTCCCTGGAACGAAAGCCAGGAATCTGCCTTCACTTTCGCTTAGTTTTTTTTTTTTTTTTTTTTTTTTTTTTTTTTTACAAAGGCATCACCACATTATCAAGGCCCAGAGGCCACTCAAGGATAAGGGTTAAAGAGTGTACAGTAGAAATTGGTCAATATAGTAATCATTAGTAATGAAAATTTGGCAAATTTAATAACCTATATGGAACCGCCCATCAAGAACTTATTTACTTTAGACTTGAACACAACCATATTGTAGTCAGCCGGAAAGCAGGAAAACGGAAGACAATTCCACAGGCGTGCAGTTCTAAGAAAGAAGCTTTGTTCATGGAATCTACGTTTAGGTTTAGGCACAGATAAAGAGTGGGGGAAATTATTGATAGTGTTTACAGCTAGACGAGTGTTTCTTGTGAAAGTTTGGCGAGGGGGGACCATAGATTGAAGCTCAGTTGAACACTTTCCATGAAAATAACGATACATCAGAGACAAACTCGCAACATCTCTTCTGTGAGATAGAGGTTGCAAGGAGGAGAAAAGGACATCTCCTACGAGGCTACGAAGTCTATTTTGAACTCTATCAAGGCAGGACAAGTCCTTTCTAGCAGCTCCTGCCCAGATGTGGCAACAGTATTCCATCCTTGGACGTACCTGGCTCTTATATAGATAGAGAATAGCATCAGCAGTGAGATATCTACTGGATCGATAGAAAGATCCCACCATTTTTCCAGCGGCCTTGGCAACAGATTTGATATACGTGTTCCATTTAAGATCAGGAGTAATGGTCAAGCCCAGAAGCTTGTCAAAACTTGAGGCCTCCTGAAGACGAGAGCCATTCATTTCAATTGATGACAAATGTGGATTAGAATGTTGATGATGTAAAGAGAGAAGCTTGGTTTTAGATGCATTAAAAAGTTTCGCTTTTATACGAAAAACACAAACACGCAAGGGGAAGGAATAGCGTGAATTGTGTAAAAGTCGCTCAAATAAAAGATAGACGACCTTTGTTCGCAAATCATAGATATTATAATCTAGGGAGTATCTAAAAAATAATAGCCCTCCCCTCCCCCGAGAACCCCGGTGAAAAAAAGACTTACTGGACATACAAAAACGCTCATAGCCGTTTTGCCTTTTATATACTAGCAGGGGCGCTCGGCGTAGCCCGGGTGTTTGGTGGTGTGTGTTGAGAAAAAAAAAGTTGTAGTAGACAGACAGGCAGGCACTAAACCCGAAGCTGGAAAAGAAAATGAAAGAAAACGTGACATTTTATCACCGAACCAGGAAGGGAAAGGATTGAAAAGCGTTCTAATTTAGCAATCAAAAAGTTGACATGCAGAAAGTAAAAGTTATAAGTGAATGATTTAACGCAGGCGATCATGCAGTTAAGTTTGGCTGTAAGCCAGTTAAACTTTCAGCTTCCAGCTCCCCCAAGAGGGTGGTGGGGGGGCTCTGTCAATTTCTTAATGAATAGCAATTGTCTGATATGAAGGGGATTCCTCACAGTGATTAAGGCTGATTGCCTTTCAAGACGTGCTGGCCACGAAGGCCAGCGAAACACGTTTGTTTTGATTCAGTTTCGCTTTTATACGAAAAAGCCAAACAAATATGTGAGAGGAAGAAATAGCACGAATTTTGTAAAAAGTCGCTCAAATAAAAGGTAGAGAAGATCTCCTTTTGTAAATCGGAGATATTATAATCTAGGGAGTATATAAAAAGTTCTAAAGCATAGTACCCCCCCCAAAAAAAAACATGCACCGCTTTTGCCTTTTATATATATATATATATATATATGTAAATCTGCTCTATTTCAATGTTTTTCTTAAATGTATTCGTAACACATGTTTATTTGTTGATTGTTTTATTACATTGTCCTGATTACAAACGACGACCTTCGACCTATTAGTAATCAAACATGTAACCTTCTCAATAGCCGGTTCCTCAACGCAGCCTACAAAGTGGGGACCCCAGTCTATAACCGGGTAACTAAACAGCTCCACCATAAATGAAATGCTATTTTATTAATTATTTTTATAAGAAAACCAAGTGTGATTTTTATTTAGAAAATATATTTACAAAGGAAGTAAATCTTTGCTCTTGGTTATCTCCCTTACCTCAAAGAGTGTGTGCGTGAGTTATCTCCTCCTGCATCACCCAGACAGGGGACATTTGAATTGGGCATATCTTTTTAGTGGCTAACAATTCTCATTGCTTCAAGAAAATTTGGAAAACGAATTCTAATCTGAAATTTATTTAATTTGGAACAATTTATCAAGTTTTTCAACAATACATATACTTTAACTATAAAAAGGATTTTGAATAATATGTACTTTATTTTTTTTTTTTTAATTAATACCAACAAAATATTTATCGATTAAAAATAAATAAAATCAATTTTTACTTTTTATTGGTTCCCCGACAAAGGAGGGATTGGACCTAGTAATTCACTGCCGTTTGCACTTTTCTCAATAACCAGACCTTGGATTCTTGGAAATTTTGCACAAACATTAGTCATGGTGAAAGTAAATTTTTGCCAGAACGAGTTTTCTGAGATAACTCTGGTCGCCCCACTGACATTATAGAGGTAAAATTTCCCTAAAATTGTTCATCTATTCATTTGCAATTTTCTCAATTATCACAACTTGGATATTTTTGAAATTTTGCAGAACCTCAACTTGGAAGGTTGAAGTCAGATTGGTGTGTGTGTGTGTGTGTGTGTGTGTGTGTGTGTGGCATTATTGTAATTCGTGGTGGGCCACACATCAAGACAAATGTAATTGAAGAATCATGTTCGCAAATGTTCAAAGTGATGACCATTTTTATCCAGCCAGCACTAATAATGCGCACGAAAGGATTACAAACATCAAGTACTTTTATTTTTTATTTTTATTTAATTTATTTTGTGACACCCTGTATTTTTAACAATTAAAAAGAATTTACTTAACTTTAACTACGTATTATAATTCTTTCACAATTATATACTCCCCCCTTCTTAGTCTTGCAAAAATATGCAACGGGGGGTGGGGGGCATAGTTTTGCAAGTTTTATTCAAATGAAAATTCCATTGCTGAATAGTCTAACATCTTTCCAATATGGCCGACTTCCTTTACGATTCTGGTCGCTTATTTACAAGACATTTTTTTTACTTCTGCTTTTACACCCCCACCTCTTTTTATCTTCCATTTTAATCATCCATATTGGAAGATCAAGAAAAGGACAAAAGAATTGAGAATGATGTTCGTCATTGAAATTAATGCAGACTTTAAAAAAAAAAAAACATAAAAAACAAAGGTTTTTAATCTATGCACATAAACTTGAATTTTTTTTTGATTTGATATTAAAAACCTACCTTTTCTACTTAAAAATTATTAAAACCAATTTAATATACTCAGTCATGGATATGCGAGCGACTTCATAAAGGTTAATTGATTTGCATGTTCCTTTGGAACTTTTATTAATTATTTTTTATGGTTTCTTATTGGATGATTGGTTTCATTTAACTTTTGCGCTCAGTTTTATTTATGCATAGTTTTTACATTGTGCGTAATTGCGTAGCATTTAGGATAAAATGTTCTAGCATACACACGTGTGTGTGTGTGTGTGTGTGTGTGTGTGTGCGTGCAGAGCGGACTCTACCAAACTCCTCTCTCAATTTTTGTCTACATACTTGAAATATAGGGAATTTGGAACTGTGGAACAAATTCGATTTGGTTTTTAGCTGGTAAAAATAGCTGCTAAGAGGTCAAAATTGAAAAAAATAAAATAGAACTATCTGCTCATGGCTGCCGAAATGAAAATATGTTATCCCTGTAGATTAAATAAAGAGTCTCGTTTTCTATGTAGATTCCAAAATTCAACAAGATACACCTGGAGAAGGTCAGAGGTTAGATCAGCCAAAACATGTGAATAAAACTCAAGACGACAACAGTAATCTGAATAATCCAAATAATACGCTACTTCTGTAGCAGTAACAGCTCACAATTTAAATGCGATATTCGTTTTCAGCACACCCGAAAACCTATAGAAAACTAGTTTTTCAAAGTAGGTTTTGTGTTGATCTACCAGGCCACAATTACCAAATAAACACCACTCCCCTTAAAAAAAATAAGACACCTCTCTCCCCTACAAAAAAAAAAGATGGCTATAAAGTGGGTGTTCATTTTAGGTTAAATTAATATAGAAAAGTGATCCCCCACTTTTTTAAAACTATAATTTTTTTCATATCTTGGAAACTACTTGTTTCCTGGATTTTTAAACGTCATTTTCGTTTTCAGCACCCTCGAAAACCGTTAAAAATGGTAATTTTAAAGGATTTTTTTGTGGGTGGAAAGATACTGCACCTTTATCAATATTTCAACCATAGTCATTTGTTTTCCTAGTTTTGCATATGAATTACAAAATATCTGATATTTTCCCCAAAATCTCCAGCCTTGATAGAGGGGAGACAAAAACTTGTTGCCATGATTTCAAATAATCCGAAATAACAGCAAGGGGAGACTTGATTCCAAATATTTCTCATGTTATATCTCCCCTCTTTGGTTTTCATACATAAAGTAATTTTCACAGTGTATAAGGTTTATTTGTACCCTATTTCCAAAAGAGGGGAGATATAACATATAAGAAATATTTGGAATCAAGTCTCCCATTGCTGTTATTTCGGATCATTTGAAACTATAGCAGTAAATTTTAGTCTCCTCTCCATCAAGGCCAGAGGTTTTTGGAAAATATAATATATAATATTATATATATATATATATATATATATATATATATTAGCAGGCTGCCTGGTTTTGCCCAGTCAAAGTAAAGTACACTTAAATATGATAATTTATTAATTTATGCAGATATCATATTTATTATAATCAATTCTCTGTTGATATGCAATATATATATATATTAGTGATTTCAAAAGTTAATAAATGTATATATGACTTGGATGCCATCAGCTAGAATCGAAACCAAACCATTTAGTCCAGCATTATTCGCTACTGTATGATCTAAAGACAGATGGCTATCAAAACTTAAAAAATGAACACAGTTAGACGTTTAAATGTATATTTGCAATTTTGACCCCTTATTTTTACAGGTTAAAAACCAAACTGAATTTGTTGCGCAGGTCTGTATCTTCTTCATATCAAATTTCAAGTCTATAGACTAAATATTGACAAAGTAGTTTGGTAGAGACCGTTCCGCACGCACAATCCGGTGTTGCCCGGTCGTAAAATATGCTTAAATATGGAGTTTTAATTTATGCAAATTTTGTATTTTTTTTATTACGGAGCAAATTCTCTTGATTATTGTATCGCAAAATACACATGAAACATCACATGGTATCGATGTAAAAAGTGACTTTGGTGCCATCTGCTGGAATCAAAACAAAGGTCCTCAAGGATAAAGTTTACTATATGAGCAAAGTCCATACACAAAAAACTTTTAAAAAATAACGTTAAAGGTATAAATGTATATTTCTGTGAATGTGGAAGTAATACGTTACGCCTTACGTGAATGTGAAAGTAATACGTTATGCCTTACGTGAATGTGAAAGTAATACATTATGCCTTACGTGAATGTGGAAGTAATACGTTACGCCTTACATGAATGTGGAAGTAATACGTTATGCCTTACGTGAATGTGGAAATAATACATTTTGCCTTACGTGAATGTGGAAGTAATACGTTATGCCTTACGTGAATGTGGAAGTAATACGTTATGCCTTACGTGAATGTTTTTTTTAGTCAATAGAATTAATGTAATAAAAAAATCAAAATTATGCTCATGACAGACCGAGAGATGAAATGTTTAAACTTATTTTCATTTATTTTTGTTTTACTGGAGACAAGATTTCCAAGTTGGTTAACATGTTGGTTGACTATTTGGGAATACCATATTTATTAATCATCCGACCTGCTTTATTTTTTTTTCCTTTTTTTAACGTTTTTCTGTATTGAATGTTTCTGTAACCCCTCCCCCTCACAGTACACAATATTTGATGGCTTGACAATGTCTTTGTCTTTTTCAGTTGTTTTATTGTCATGAGAAACAGGAAGTAATCATTTTGGATATCTGTTTTGGAGTCTGTTGAAATCTATAATCACATTGACAGACTAGTTCCACTAAGATCATTAAAAAAAAAAAAATTGTATATACACACACAATCTATATAATTATAAAACTCAAATGATCTTGTAACGAGTGTTGTAAGCCAACATCCGGTTTACGACTTCCGGTTTCGCATACGTACATAAACATAAACCCATAACAGTGTAAACAAATGAACACAAGTCGCTGGACCAGTTTCGTTCAAACAAACGGACGTCCTTAGAAAAGCGAATATCTTAAATTTATTCAATAAACAACTTCAAGATATGGGAAGCAAACGAAAAACGTGATTACAAATAATACGTATAATCATCAACCTGTTTCATAAATATGATATATATTATACTAAATAACCAACACGACAATAAAACGTATTGTTTTACTGTGTACGTTTTCAGTGTCTCAATTTTTTTTTGCGTTTATATTATCCAAATAAACAATTGTTAATACTTTCTGCTTTTTTTTTTTTTTTAATTTTTTTTTTTTTGTTGAAAAGTTATTTTAACGCAATTTTCTTACAAATAAATCTACTTTAACCCGTTGACAATCATAAGAGCATTTTACAATGGCGATTTACCCATCGTCTTCCTCTTTGTTTAATTTATTCTCCATTTTTTTTAATACACTTTTCTTAAACATTCATACATTTTCTTTTACACTACCAACATAAATAACTCCAAAGATGTTTTTTTTAAATTGCGTTACAAATAAATAATCAACGCAACAATAAAACATTGTTTTACTGTGTACGTTTTTAGCATCCCAATTGTTTTTGTTTTTTTTCGCGTTTAAATTAAAAGATATATCAAAATTTGAATTTAACTATAATAAGTATTATGGTATTCGTTCAGTGCACATAAAAGTATGGCACACCACTTATAATTCAATGGTTGTAAGTTTTTTTTTTTTTTTCAAAAATAACGATTATAAACAGAACACTCATAGAAATCTATCTATATTCTTTTTTTATTTTAATATACTTTCATAGAAATGTTTCTGTTATGTGACAAAAGCTATTTTCTTTGCATCACAAGTGTCACGCTCATACATTAATTCCATAGCTAATCTAACATACTGACCCAACGGGTCATGGATAGTTTACTTTTTACTAAAACGCTGGGGAATTAAGTGTGTTTAACTCCGACGTGAATGTGGTATTGTAGTAAATGGTTCCAAGAGTAATATCCAAAGTATCTCGTTACAAAATTACAAAGACCCTGTATCCCCCCTCCCACCGGCTTCTTACAGGGCTTCATGCCTAAGTTTCTTGTATGTGATTTTTAAAAAAATTTTGTTATCAAAAACTAAATTTTGTAAGTTTCATGCAATAAACTATATAAGATCATTGAAGTTAAGCAACGTTGATCTTGTTCAGTAGGTGATAATTTGGGAAACCACGTCTTAGTGGCTTTGCAAGACAAGGATCGGCGGCCAACCTCCAGTTATAATTAGCAATCCGAATGTGATCTGTGTCCACCAGACACTGTCTGGCAATGACGGATTGAAAATTTTTAGCCAGTGTTTTAATAATTTTTCATTTATAATTACATGGTTAATTCTTCTGCATCTAATTAAGAAAAAAAAACCCAACTTTTTAACGACATTAGGTATAAAGTAAGTTGGTGTGAAAAAAGATTGTTCAAACATTTAGGGTGGAACGATAAATTTTTTGCCCTAAAGAAAACAACACTACAGCTTTATTTTAAAACTTTTATTAGAAAAAATCAATTCAGGTAACTTGATTATGTAGTAGAGCTGACATCTATTCAATGTAGTTGCTTTCAGCCTTTATCACCACCTTGATATGGGTCCGGAACTGGGAGCCTTTTCCACAAGTGCTGATGGGAGCTCAGCGAATACTGGTGATCAGACTGGCTTTGGTGGTGTGGGAGGTCATGTTGGTGATGTATGACCAAACATTGTAGTCCTGCAGGTCCAGTTCGGAGGAGGAGGGTGGCCAATGAGAGGAATGTACAAAGTTGTAGGATTCTTTCTGGAGCCAAGCCTGGGTTTCTTTAGATATGTGGCCAGTGCTGAGTCCTACTGCCACGCCCAGGGTCTACCAGCGGCCACCTGATTGTACTAGGGGATCACTACACTCTTCAACACATCCAGGTACACTTTGGTGTTGACTTTCAAGCCGATTTTGAAGATGTGAGATTGCATGATGTGGCTTTCACTTGAAACGGTACCATAAAGACCATAACCATAGCCGGAAACTTCATTGAGCTGTGCCCTCAAGTATTGAGCTATCCAGATTTGCATATTGAGGGTGCTGGTAATGATCCTGTTATCATAATTTGGGTCAGTAGAGAGCATGAGTTGTACAGCGGCGCATCTCTGATCTTGCTCGTGAAACATTGTGACATTTTCAGACATAGTAGAAGGCTCCTATCTCTCTTGGGATTTGTATGCAACTGGTCAACTCGTAGATGGTCTGCAACAAAAAAAAGAAATGAAGCATAAAACCTTTTTTATCCAAATTACTGGATTTAGAATTAAATAATCCAAAAAGAGTTGATATGCCATAAAACAAAACATTTTTTGTGTGTGCATCAAATATTTAAACGTGTTTTACAATTTTTTTCTGTCCCCCTTTGGAAATTACAATCGATCAGCAGAGAGAACCTGGCTAGCCAGATGGACAGTTGATTGCTTGCACCAATCGGCACTGAGTTTATAAACCAAAGAGATTGAAACATGTGAACCACGAGGTCTAACATTTGGGGTTTTTGATTTCCAGTCAGCAGCGATGGTTTTAACTGCCAACACTTTATTCTCATTGCTTCAAGAAAATTTAATTCTGAAAGGGGATTCTAACCCAAGATGGTATGCAAAAAAAAAAAAAAAAAAAAAAAGTTTTCCTCTATCTGTATGCCAAAAACTTTTGTTGGACGCATCGGACCATGACAAAATTGGTATCATTAGAAAGATCGATCTCTCAGATGAAAAATATCTATAAATGGCCAAAAAGATTAATTCTGTGCTGGTCAACTGGACCATTTTTTTTTGCAAGGAAAGGTTAATTTTTGTGTCTACATTTTTGCAAGTCATATGTCTAGCAATCTCAATGTATGTTTATAAAACATTATTTCGAAGGCCCGTCATGTCATAAGTCGCCATGGCCGAGGCAGCACGTTTTCTTTTTTCACCTCTTTCTTCTCTTTTACATTACAGGTTCGAACCTGCCTACTGTGGCTAATTTTTTTCTTTTTCCTTTTTTCTTTTTCTTTTTTTTCTTTGTTATTTTGATTGAAACAATTCATTTTTTTTTTTTTTTTTTTTTTTTTTTTTTTAAACGGGTTATTCAATAGCCTTAAAATACCACCTCTCTCCACCCGAACAATGCCGGGTAGCCATGCTAGGCAAGATATAAAGTATAACCCCCCCCCCTTTTTTTTTTTCAAAATTATTAAATTTGTCATTAAATAATGCCATAAAACAAAACATCAAATATTTAACCCCATTTTACATGATTTTTTTTTTTTTCCTCATTTTAATTTTTTTCAGCTTCCTTGCTTCACACGTTTGGCAGCAGTCCGATGTTTAACTTGGGCTCCGGAAAATCATCCGTGGCCAAGTCAAGCTCCTCGAGTACAACAAGCACGAGCAGCAGCGGGAGAAGCAGTTCTGTGAATCGTGGCGGTCACCCGTCTGTAACAAGTTCTAGTGCGCAGTCGAAATCCAAACACAGGACAAAACCCTCTCATTCCCAGTCGCCCACAGTGATGACATCATCTATTAACTGGGACCCCGCAGGTATCCTGTCAGCTCAGGTGTCGCGGGTCTCCTCTTCCTCCTCCTCCACAACAACCATCACCAACAGCACCAACACCTCCTCCCCCTCTTTGTCATTCATGCAAGGGCGAAAGACGGCCACCTCCAACATCATCACTCCTACGACCAGCGCCAACAACAACACTAAAGCAACAAACGTTTTGCACCCAACGCAGGCAGGACAAAGGAATAACTTTGAAACGGTGAGTACTTTTTTTTTTTTTTCGGGGGGGGGGGGGAACTACATTTCTTATTTTGTCATTTTAATTTTAATCTTTTATCTTTATACCATTACGAGGTGCCTTCAATAAGTTTCCGGATTTTTTTTTTTGTTTTGTATGGTCACTTTTATTGATAATACACAGATAAAACTCTAGCCCTCCCCCCCTCTTCGAAGTAATCTTCTCCGACTGCAATGCACTTGTTGTACCGTTCCAACAACTTCTGGAAAGCCCCATGGAAGTCCTTTTGGCGTGATCGTGTCGATGACTCTCGCCACAGCCTTTCATTTCAATTATCTCATAACGACAGCCTCTAAGGTTTCCTTGAGCTTAGGGAATAATCAAGTCACAGGGAACAAAGTCTG
Source organism: Euprymna scolopes (assembly GCF_053919585.1). Lineage (NCBI taxonomy): Eukaryota > Metazoa > Mollusca > Cephalopoda > Sepiida > Sepiolidae > Euprymna > Euprymna scolopes. The sequence continues at coordinate 27,038,739 of NC_136516.1, read as the reverse complement.
GACTATTGGGAGGGTGAGGAATTGTCTTGATGCCCATCTTGGTTAAATATTCTGTGACAAGGATAGAGCTGTGGACTGGTGCATTTGTGCAAATCTTCTGCATTTTCAGTTCCACGCGAATAAGTGTACGTACAGTTCCCACACTGACATCAAACTGTGCACTTATTGTCTCTATAAACACACAATGGTCCTTATCCATGAAATTCTTTATTTGGCCAATCAACTCTGGTCTTCTAACTTCCTTGCTCCTCCCACACTTCTCATCATCCCTCACAGGCTCTTATGCCACTCAAAAACTGGTTTGATTCATACAAGATGATTCAGAAGCAGACTGCATATTTGAAATTCACCAGCTGTGAGAATCAGGCTTTAGTAGCATGTATTCTAATTCTTGCTCTAGCTGTTCATTTGGTAGCAGGTTTGCAGAGTCGGATGGTAAAAGTCAGACTCCAACGTCCACTCCTTTGATATTTCCAACTCCGACTCCCACTCCTAGACCCCTATGTGGAAATCTATTCTGCAGATCCATATACTAGCCTCCCACATTTATTCAGCAAACATTTTATCAATATTTTTCATATATTTTACGTTTAACATTCACTTGTATGATAAATATACTCACATATAAACTCAACCAACTTTATAGAATAAGTTAAGATAACAAAGGGATAAAAAATTTACAATTAAATTTTATTATGCTATCAGTTCAAAAGGGAATACAATATTTAGGGATAGAGAAACCTCTTTAGGCCATGGCATTTCAAAGCCAAACACTTCTCATCAGAAAAGGGGAGTAAAGACATTATACAGAGAAAAAATTTTTTAAAAGATAATATTGTCTTTCTGGAAAGAGGATCAAAGGAAAAACATGAAAAAGCTATAAAGGGCAATAGTAGCATGGGTTGCTTCTTATTGATTTAGGTCAATTTTTTTTTTTTTTTCAGATAAGATTGTAATGCCGGATCGATCCTAGACTAATCCAATTGCTAAATTCCATTTGATTCAGGAACCGGATAACTTTCGGATTACAATCTGACTGTTATCTGATGTAATCCAGTGATCTCACTCAAAGACAGAATTCTCATCAATTTTGGGTGACATCACAAACAAAACGAAAACAGCTGTCCAGATAGAATTTGCAGTGATTTGATGGACAGAAATATCTTGATGACTTAAAAACATTGCAGTGCAGTACAAAATATATATCTTCGAAAATAAAAGCAAAACCAAACAAAAACTGCTAAATTGTGCAACTGTTAAAAAAAAAATTTATTGGACTTAAAAAAATTCCAACTCTGACTACTCTTAGAAATTTGACCCCCCCCCCCAACTCGGACACCGACTCTGCAACCCTGGAAAATTTAATGGTATTGCCATATTGACAGAATGGACGAGAGTCCTTACGTTAGTAAAGATAGAACAGTTGAGTTAGCAGGTTCAGTTCACAGGGGAAAGCCTAAGAAAAGATAGGGCGGAAGTGATTAAAATGGACTTGAAAGAAAGAAGGATAAATAAAGACCTGGGCAGAGATAGGTTAAGGTATACCAGCATATAAAAACGTCCGTTAAACCAAATATGAAGACGCTGAAATATTCTTTTATTGTTTTTTAAGACCAGCTTATAAATATATTTCGATTGATGTGAACTGCCTTTCTTTATAGCTGAAACATGGATTATTTTTTTTAATTTTTTTTTTTTTTTGAATAGAAAAGAAAATGTTCGTCCCCCACACCATCTGCTGGAGCACGGGGAGGAACAGGTGTTTTTGTGATTGCAAGAATTTAGAGCGGATGAATTAAATCAGAGAATGTTTGCCTAACTAAGGAGTGTTACCTCTGTCAATTACGAGAAAGAGTCTATCGGCCATGTGTAAGCACAATGTATTGTATTATATGGCAGTGAAACCGGCTTAGTGAGGGTTGAAGATATGTGTTGCATGGAGAGAAGATGGAATAAAAAAATAAAAACAGACTTAGTTCCATGAGGAAGGTTAAATCTGGAGAGCATGGGAAGATGTGTGTAGAACAGCAGACTTTGATGGTATGGCCATTTTGAAAATTCTTGGGTTTGTAGGTGTAGAACAGTTGGGGTAGCAGGTTCAGTTCATAGGAGGAGAAGGTTGAGGAAAACAGGAGAAAGTGAAAAGAATTGAGAGAAAGAGGGATAAATAAATACCTAGCCATAAATTTATTTATCATATATGACGCGTGAGAGTTGGGAGTGCTAGTGAAGGGTTAAAGGGCTGCTGAGCACGCCAAATTCTTGACGAAGAACATAGATAAGAACCTAAGAGAGTGTTACCTCTGTCAATCGAATCTATCAGCTGTATGTACTGTGTTGTATGCGAGTAAAACCGGCTTAGCGAGGGTTGAGGATATATCAAAATATACTTAGAATTTATTCTGAATGCCAATAAGCTAACCATAACCATCGCGTATTATCAGTAATCTAAAAGAAATATTTTATATATTTTTTTTTTTACTCATGTTCACCCCTTACAAAGCATATCGCCACTTGGACGTAAGGGGCTAATATTTGGGGCCATGTCTAGGAAAGATTTGTTTATGTTACATTTAAACTTCTGCATATCAGTACAGCCAGGCAAGCAGGCAGCAGGAAAGGAATTCCAAAGACTAGCTGTTTGAAGGAAGAAACTATTAGAATAGAAAGGTTTCTGGCATTTAAGGACAACAACAGCGAAGGAGTGAGCTAAGCGGATTTGTCGGGGATATGTACGTCGAGGAGGGGGGTACAAGTGAAACGAGTTCATCAGAACACATTCCATTAAAAATAATTGTAAAACTGGCACATTTTGTTTATTAAGCTCTTTTTTTTTTCTCTTTTGTATAAATCTATCATATTTAAACGGGTTCACAAGCGGACGTCGTTTTTTTTTTTTTTTTTTTTTTTTCTGGCTCTCTATCTGTCTATCTCGTCGGCTCTGTTTTCAAATAACCCTATGTCAAAGTTGAGTCCTGAATTCTCCCAAACAGTGCACAGTTCATAACATGTTCTGTTATTTAATATTTACGTCTTTCGATCAAAAGACCATGGGAATTACCCCCCCCCCCCCAAACACACACACATACACAACTCTCGTCTAATTTTTCAAGTTCGCAAACGTGAACAAAACAAACAAAAAATTTTCATTCTAATGTTTTGTTGATATTACCTTTTCTCTTTGAGAAGGGGGATTAGTTTATTGTTAGTAGCCCAAGGTGCCCCTTTCAAGGAATGCCGACAGGGCTGCCTAGTCACGTTTTGCTGGTCAATGTGCTCATCCTCCAATCCCACTTTCTGACAGTTGTCACATTTCTCACTGTGGAAGAGAAATAAATCCTTTAAAAATCTCCACATTTAAAAAAAAAAAAAAAAATGAATAACAATAATAATGCTACTTATCAAGGCCAAAAAACACTTAAGGATAATTTTAACTAGATTAAAAGAATAATATTGTGATTTATGGAATAAACTTTTTTTTACAAAGCATTCACTGCTTTTCAAGACCCAGAAGCCACTCGAAAGCTCAGTGTTGGACGTATGATTTGATTCCGTGTTGCAAATGTGTTTTTTTTAATTTGTTATTTCTTTAGCAATATCTTGAGGATGGGTTGGATTTGGCATTAAATAACCTGAGAAGGGTTACTGTGCCGTTAAACAAAAGCAACCAAATCAAACCGCATATATTCTATGTCATATCCTTCGTGTTCATTGGCAGCAATTCATCTCAAACGCTGTTTGTTCTCGTTACAAGATATCCTCTCTGCAACAAACTCCCCTCTCAATATCTGATATAAACTTCGATCTAATATAAATACCAAATATTTATATATAGATATTTTAATCCCAACGAAATAAAAAAGCTCAATTATATATATTAGTGTTGGGACGATTATCAGGCCTCAAAAATATCCAAACATTTTGGGGTATTAGAATTGGAAAAATTTGTGCCTTTTTTTCCGATGCCAAAAATGATTCTTTTCATTGCTTTTATTTATTTTATTTAAAAAATTTTTTTTTTTAACTTACGTTATCACAGCTCATATTAATGACGAAATGATAAATGTGTATGGATTTTAAACTACCAGTAAAACTAAAATCTATTGATCATCCCCATAAGTGAATTTTTACATTTAGAAAATTATATGTACAGTTTTTGAAAAAAAACAAACCCCAATTCTATGGAATCTGAATCAGGGAATTTAGAACAGAATCGGTAATTGTATCAAAATCAGAAAGAATATTGGAATTGTCTCATCATTCTCTCTCTCTCTTTTTTTTTTTTTTAAATTCAATTTTCACCCCAAACAAGACACAGTACCACTTTGGAGTAGGGGGCTACTATCGGGGACATAATTTGCGAGGGCATTATGAAGGGAGATGAATGGCAAGATGTCTGTTCACATTACACTTGAACTTCTGCATATCAGTACAGTTGGGAAAGCAGAATCCCGGAAGGGAGTTCCAAAGACTTGCAGTTCTGTGGAAAAAACTATTGGAGTAAAAGGCTTTCTTACACCTAGAGATCTCTACTGTAAAGGGGTGGGACTTAGTTGCTTGTCGGGTTTATCGGGGGTAGTCACGTCGAGAAGGTACAAGTGTATGTAGTTCGTCAGAGCATTCACCATTAAAGTACTTGTAGAACAGGCAGAGGGATGCAACATATCGTCGATGGGACAGAGGCTGAAGCTTAGATGACAGTTCAGGAACTATCAGGTTGGCAACTCTCTTTTGAACCCTGTCCAGGAGTGAGAGACAAGCAGCAGATGCACCAGCCCAAATGTGACAACAGTACTCCATACATGGGCGAATGGTGACTTTGTAGAGGTACAGGATACTTTCAGGCGTAAGTAATTTTCTAGAGACCCCAACTTCTTTGCAGCAGCTTTGGCAATGCTCTCACTGTATCTATTCCAGTTCATGTTCCCTGTAAATGTTAGGCCAAGGAGTTTAAAAGAAGTACTTTCAGGCAATGTGTTCTTGGTGGTAGAGAAGGTTTCTTGTAGTTATTCATATATATATATATATATACACACACACACCCACACCCCGGTAATAATCAAGACAAATGCAATGGTATAGTTAACAAAAACTAAGTATGTTGCAGAAGTACACGTCATGATTCTGAGACCATAGCTGTCATGAATCACAGTATTTACTTTTTCATTGCAGAAAGATGTGACAAAAGGTTGGAAAGAGGAGTCCTGTCACCTTTTAAAAATTGTCTGGGCAACCTTGTCGACATTCCCCGTTTGGAGTGCTTCAGACAGTAAATAATACACTTTTTCCATCTCAAAGAGAGGAGTCGAAGCCTGGGAGGATTAACCTCCTAGAACGCACACCTCAGCCTGACTGAAATGTTCCAATTTCGGTAGGTCTGATTAAGATTGGAAACTCAACTGGCATAGGTCTGTAATTGCGGTCAAGTGACAAATAAATGCCACAAAAGCGCTGCTATATTCAGATGTAACTGTGTTTGTCTCTGGGTTAGTCCATTTATTCCTGAGATAGGTAGGTTAGCTTATCCCATAACAGTAATAAGATATAGATAATAGTGCCTGAGAGCATATTGAAAAGAATTTTTAAATTTTTTTTTATTGACAAAAAGCCAATATTTGTGCCCGGTTTTTGCTGAAGATAAAAAAAAAACTGGAAAAACAACTTTTAATTTTACATGCAAAACCGTTACGTGTACCATGGCAAAATAATCTGGCTGCGTTGTTTTTTTGCATCAGCCCTTTTCGGTAATTTTATGTCATTTTATTCATAGTTAAGTGGTGGTGGTGGTGGAGGAGGTGAAATATGGGGTTCATACATTTTTCTTCAGATGCATTTTTGCAGATTTGAGAATCTTGTTGAATTTCTGTAGAGATTTTCAAACTGAATCTACTATTTAATCCGGGGAGGGGGGTAGATTGTTCTCGTTCTATCAGCCATGGTGTCGGGAAATTGTTACTTAGAAATGATTACTAATTAACGCCTTTAACCATTGCGCCACGTGTAGACTAAGAATAACCTAACACTTAGCACTTGTACCTAGTCATAGCCGATGGAGCAAGAACAATCTACCTCTGTGGATTAAACCTGCATTTAATTCAAAATTCAGTACGGGTTGTGGAAAGATGAACCTGAAGGCTGGTTAGTTCTCTCGCATTGCAAGAACTTCAACACCAGGGTTGGAAAATCGGATTGGGAAGTCAGCACCTCCGAGGACGGGCACTGTGACCTGCAAAAAGTGCCTGGGAAGCCTCGTTGGCATTCCTCAATGAGGGTGTTTCAGGCGATTAGCAATAAACTAACCCTTTTCAAAGAGAGAAAGCAAAGCCTGGGAGGGTGAACCTCCTAGAACTGCACAGAACTAAACTTCCCAACCTCACAAAATCAACAGGGATCAGATCATTAGAGGAATGGTCGAATCTCTGTTGATTTTTGGAGCCAAGGATAAAAATCCCTAAGGGAGGGAGAGACTAGCGGTAGATGCACCAGTTCAAATGTGACAACAATACACCATGCATGGACGAATGGTGGCTTTAATTAATGACATTGTGTGACCACTTCTCCTGTGTACGCACATATTTTTATCATCTTCTATTAATTTTTTTATTGAAAGAAAATATGCAATCGATTAAAGTACTAAAACTCGTTATATTTTACTGGTTACCTTACCTTTGAAAAAAAGCAACCTCAAATTATATATATATATATATATATATATATATATATATATATATATATATATATACACGCACACATACATAAGAAAAGACAAAAGGAATAAATAAATTAAACATGAATAAATTATGAAAAAAAATGATAGATTTACTGGTTTCATTTAGATTAATGAATGAAACTGGTAAATCTCTCGTTTTTGATGATTTCTTCATGTGTAATTTATTTCTTCTTTTTGTCATTTTCATACATCTTGCTCTCATGCCGTTTTATGATTTACGAGGTGCCTTCAATAAGTTTTGATAATTTTTTTGTCCGGCCACTTTTATTGATAGTACGCACATGAAACTCTAGTTCCCTTCGAAGTAATCTCCTCCGGTTGCAATGCACTTGTTGTACCGTTCCAACAACTTCTGGAAGCCACATGGAAGTCCTCCTGTGTAAGCACGTCAGTAACCCTCGTAACAGCCTCTTTCATCTCCTCAATTGTCTCATAACAACAACCTCTAAGGTTTTCCTTGAGCTTAGGGAATAACCCAAAGTCACAGGGAGCAAGGTCTGGACTATAGGGAGGGTGAGGAATTGTCTTTTTTTCCCATGACAATGTCTTTCTTTCTGATCTTCCCTGAGCACACTTGGGACAAACTTTGCGCAAATCTTCTGCATCTTCAGTTCCTCGCGAACAATTGTGTGTACAGTTCCCACACTGACACCAAACTGCGCACTTATTGTCTTTATAGACACACGACGATCCTCATCCATGAAATTCTTTATTTGGCCAATCAACTCTGGTGTTCTTACTTACTCCTCCCACACCTCTCATCATCCCTCCCAGACTCCCTGCCTTCTTTGAATCTCTTATGCCATACAAAAACTAATGCTCGATTCATGCAAGATGGTCCAAAAACGGTCTGGGTTAGCACTGTAGAGAACGCACCGAGAAAGTTATTTTTTTATACATAATTTTTATATATAATTTTTAATTTTTTTATATATTTTTAATTTTTTATAAAATTATTTTTTTATATATTTTTAATTTTTTATAAAATTATTTTTTTATATGTAATATTTAATTTTTTATAAAATTATTTTTTTATATGTGATATTTAATTTTTTATAAAATTATTTTTTATATATAATTTTTAATTTTTTATAAAATTATTTTTTTATATATAATTTTTAATTTTTTATAAAATTATTTTTTTATATATAATTTTTAATGTTTTATAAAATTATTTTTATATATAATTTTTAATGTTTTATAAAATTATTTTTTATATATAATTTTTAATTTTTTATAAAATTATTTTTTATATATAATTTTTAATGTTTTATAAAATTATTTTTTATATATAATTTTTAATTTTTTATAAAATTATTTTTTATATATAATTTTTAATTTTTTATAAAATTATTTTTTATATATAATTTTTAATTTTTTATAAAATTATTTTTTATATATAATTTTTAATTTTTTATAATATTATTTTTTATATATAATTTTTAATTTTTTATAAAATTATTTTTTATATATAATTTTTAATTTTTTATAAAATTATTTTTTATATATAATTTTTAATTTTTTATAAAATTATTTTTATATATAATTTTTAATTTTTTATAAAATTATTTTTATATATAATTTTTAATAAAATTATTTTTTATATATAATTTTTAATTTTTAATAAAATTATTTTTTTTATATATAATTTTTAATTTTTTATAAAATTATTTTTTTTATATATAATTTTTAATTTTTTATAAAATTATTTTTTTTATATATAATTTTTAATTTTTTATAAAATTATTTTTTTTATATATAATTTTTAATTTTTTATAAAATTATTTTTTTATATATAATTTTTAATTTTTTATAAAATTGTTTATATATAATTTTTAATTTTTTATAAAATTATTTTTAATATATAATTTTTAATTTTTTATAAAATTATTTTTTATATATAATGGCTTGAATTTAAGTTTAAAATGAAAAAGTCAAATATCATGCTTTAATTATGCTTCAAACAGAAACATTCATTTAGAAAGCGTCCTCATTATATTAAAGAATCTATGGCTGATTTTATATGTCTGGCCTTTTGGCTAGAATGGTGATAAAACTTCTAAAATGCACTTGCTGTATAAGATTTTTACTTGGATCAAAATCTCCTGCTCCTTCTTTCAGCAGAATTGGTATTTATTGAAGACATTCAGATACAAAACCTATTAAAAACACTGCCAAGCACATAAAGTACCTTTTTGTGAAATTTCATGAAAATCAGCCCAGCCATTTTCAAGTCTATAGAGAACGAACTCGTAGACAAAGTTCCTTTTATATAATAGTAACTAGCCTGGGTGCCTGACGTTGCCCGGGTGTTTGGAGGTGTGTGTTGAGCAAAAATTAAAAAAAAAAAGTGGTAGTAGGCAGACAGGCTCAAACCTGTACCGCGAAGAAGGAAAAGAACATTTAAAAAAAACAAAAAAAAAAACGTTGCGTCCAGTGCCAAACCGGAAGTGGCGAAGGTTTAAATTAAGGCTAGTCAATCGAAAAGAGGGGATGACTTTCAAAAATATCGTGGTGAAGGAATTAACGTTTTTAACCAATTTTTTTATATTTGTCGTCTGAAAGGCCGAGCTTCAAAACGATACAGACCCACACACGCACACAAAGTTCCTTTTATATCTCATAGTAGAGATAGCAATAATATTAAAAAAAAGCTCAAAAAAACATGTGAATCTGTGCAGAATTTTGAACAGAACCATCTATTTAATCCAGCTTGTTCTTTATATTTTGAGTGCAAATAACGCTCAAGATGAGAATGATAGTCTGAAAAGTCCAAATGATACAGAATAATCAATCCACATCTCAAAAAATTCAGAAACATAAAATTGTTCTGTTTCTTGAATTAATTTTAACTATCCTGGGACGGGTATTCTTCCAGTTTCATATAACAGTATAATAACAACGGAACTTTCATATGCGGAAATCCATGTGTGATAATTCCCAAGCTTTTGCAGGCAGGAAATCATTTGAACTGTGTGACCTCTGCTTGTCACTCAAATCTGTTGAAACGACCGAAAATGAAAATATGCCCTTGATGTTAGGTGACACTTCGTTGTTGTACATTTTCACTTGTCGACATTAGCTTTCGATGGAGAAGAATCTGCTGATTAGACTTTTTTCTTTTTTCATTTGAATATAGAAAAAAAAATGTACAACAAAGGAAACAATTTTTTTTTTTTTTTAAATCTGAATATATCTAATAAATAAAGTAAAGCCAGTCGGTTCCATAATGATTTTTCTTTCCTTCTGTGAGACTATTGACCAAAGTTTGAGGAATTAAAAAAAAAAAAAAAAAAAAATAGAGATGGGGGAAATAAGTTTATCAGCAGAACCAAGGTATAGGAAGTTGTTCACCAAGGCACACAAAAGAAGGCTGAAATAGGATTGTTAATCAAGATTTGGCAGTAACGGAAACAAAAAGACCAAACAGTAGAGGTTAATATGTTTAGAGTTTATTTGCAGGCAGTTTTCGGAGTATCAATAAGTTTTGCAATAATTGAAGACAGTTGTGAGTTTGACACAGTCGATGACATTAAATAACCCTGAAATGGGTGGACATACCACAAAACAAAACAACCAAACCAAACCAAACACTATGAAAAATTTTTTAAAGATATATAGACCTTGAAGCATAAAAACTTTTTCCAAATGAACACCCGTAATAGTTAACATTTAAATATACTTTTTTCACATCTGATTTGCTAAAGAATAACCTTAACCTTGTCGTTTTTTTGTTTTTTTTTTGCTCATTCTCTCTTTTTTCAGGAAAAGAATGCGTCACCTAGAACTTCACCAACTTTGAAGAAAAGCTCTGCCACCCTAAACCCTGAGCACCAAATTGATGGTACAAAGAAAAGACTGATTGCTGACCAAATACGGCAAAAAATGCGAACAATCATGACGCCGCTGCAGACACCAATTTACAAACCTGAGAAATATCGTCCCCGGGGCAAAGGACGGCCGGTCAAGAGTCCGCAAGCACTCCCTACTCATATTGGAATGGTCAGTTGATGTTTTCGTTTTGGTTAATTAATCTTCTGCTTGCGTTAAAAGAGAAAGATATCGGTGTGTTAAACAACGAAGAAGAAATTTTGGTACAAGTCCAAAGTGCAACGTAATAGAAAAAAAATACAGAAAATTTTTTCTGATGTATGTACCCGCCATGAAATGAAAATGCCATATTCCAAAAATCACATAAATTGACCAATTTTTTTTTTTTTTTTTTAACTAAAAAATAAAATTTTATAAGAAAGTGAGACATTGTACCTATTTACTATGCCTCCCCACGGGACAGAGTTAGACACCAGGGTCGTTTTTTAACGTGGAGAAAAGGTACAAAAATAAAAATTGTCTCAGTCGTGAAGGATTTCTCCTCAACCGAAAGAGAACAAGAAATAGAAGTGCAGCATCTGAAGAACAGATACTACACTTTGATCTTGTCCTGAAGGCCAAACAAAGTGAGACATTGTATGTTGATCTGTCATGTTTAATAAAAAAAAAAAGGGAGACAACTCAATTCAAACTACAAAGATCAAAATCAAAAACATGAAGGAAAAAATAAATAGGCTAGTTAGAATCAAATATGAGGGTCGTTCTAAAAGAAGCCTAATTTTTTTTTAAGTTTGAGCTACGAAGACTGGAATAGTACTATTAAAATGAGTGACCCTTTATGTTCCAGAATTTATTTTTCACTCTAATTTTGATGCTTATCCATGACTGGTTGTTTAGAGTCTCACACCATCAATACCTGCTACAGAGAGATGAAACTTTCAGATCATATATGCATGAATTCTGTCATCATAACAATGCAATTTACAATCCTGTCTGATCCATTCTGGTGGAAAAAAAAAATAGGAGGCATTACTTTTGAAACCTCTCTCGTATATGTACTTATTCTGAATTTATTTTTTGTATTTAGCATAATTATGCGTTCTTACTACTAGTGCACAACCCTTGTATATAAAAAATCACATAGTGGGAAGATAAAACAAAAAAAATGGATTAGTTTAAATTAGCGATAGGATGATTCCGATATTTCCCTTGATTCCAATACAATTACCGATTCAATTTTGATAAAATTACTAAATATTTATCTATTTTAAAAAATTTTATTTATTTTTTTTACTTTTTATTTTTTAAAATTTTCAAATCGGCTTCAAAACCCATGTAGTTGCGTATATTTTCACAAATGCAAAAATACACTTGTGGGGTTTGATCTATAGATTTCAGTTTTAAAATCAATAAATTTTTATTTCATCATTGATATGAATCATGGCAAATTACAAACTAAAATAAAGAAATAAAATTGCATCGGAAGAGAAAAATATAATTCCTAAGATCATTCTTAGACATTTATGCTGACTGCACTATCATCGATGGCAACATATCAAAGGCTGTAAATGACTAAGTTCTCTGAGTCTCTCTCCTCTGATTTTGAGCATGTCATACAATGGGGAAAAAAGTGGCTGGTTACTTTTAATGCATCTAAAACCAAACTTCTATCTTTACATCATCAATGCTCTGATCTCCATCTGGCATCAATTGAAATGAATGGCTCTCATGTTGCGGAGGCTCCATGTTTTTACAAGCTTCTGAGCTTGATATTTACTCCTGATCTGAAATGAAACACGTACATCAAAATCTGTTGCCAAGGTTGCTGGAAAAATACCGGAATCCTTCTATTGCTTCAGTAGATATCTCGCTGCTGATGCAATTCTCTACCAGTATAAGAGCCAAGTACGTTCAAAGATGAAGTACTGTTGCCACATCTGGGCAGGAGCTGCTAAAAGCAGCTTGGAGTTCAAAATAGACTTCGTAGCCTAGTGGAGGATGCCCTTTTCTCTTCCCTGCAACCTCTTTCCCCCAGAAGAGACGTGAGCTTGTCTCTGTTTTATTGTTATTTTCATAGCAAGTGCTCGTCTGAGCTTCAAACTATGGTATTGCCTCGCTAAACTTTCACAAAAAACACTCGTCTAGTTAAAACCACTATGAATAATTTTATCCACTTTTTATCTGTGCCTAAACCTAAATGTAGATTTAAAAAATTGTTTTTTTATTACATTTTCACCCCAAACAAGGCAAATTGCCACTTTGGTGTAGGGGGCTACTATCAGGGGCAACAACTACTGGGGTACTATGTAGGGATTTGGGCAGCAAGATGTCGGTTCACGTTACACTTGAACTTCTGCACATCAGTACTGTTGGGGAAGCAGGGACCTTGAATAGAATTCCAAAGTCTAGCGGTTCTGGGGAAGAAACTATTGGAGTAGAAAGATCTTTTACATCTAGGGATCTCTACAGTGTGGGGGTGGGATTTAGCAGTCTGTCGGGTTTGTCGAGGGTGTTCACGTCATGGGGGCACAAGTGATTGCAGTTCGTTAGAGCATTCACCATTAAAATACTTGTAGAACAGGCAGAGGGATGCAACATTTCGTTGATGGGACAGAGACTGAAGCTTAGATGCCAGTTCAAGGCCTATCAGATTGGCGACTCTTTTGAACCTTGTCAAGGAGCGAGAGATTAGTAGCAGATGCACCAGCCCAAATGTGACAGCAATACTCCATACATGGGCGAACGGCGGCCTTATAGAGGTACAGGATACTTTCGGGTGTTAGTAGTTTTCTAGCACGGTAGAGAGAGCTCACCTTTCTTGCAGCGGCCCTGGCAATGCCTTCAATGTAATTGTTCCAATTCATGTTTCCTGTGAACGTTAGGCCAAGGAGTTTGAAAGACGTACTCTCAGATAAAGAGTCGTTGGCCATTGCTTTAGGTGGTAGAGAGGGTTTCTTGTAATTATTGAATGAAACTAGTTTAGTCTTGGCGGCATTGAACGTGACCATCCATTTTTGTCCCCATTCCACTACAGATTGGAGGTCTTCCTCTAGTGTTTCTGCCATTTCTTTAGAAATGTGTTCATTCGTCTTCCTGTCGTGCCTGCCATAGAGTGTAGTGTCATCAGCATATATACCCATCTCAGAGGCAATTTTGTCGGGGAGGCCATTTATGAATATCAGGAACAATAGAGGTCCAAGGATAGAACCCTGGGGCACTCCCGCATTTATATCATATTGTTTAAGATGTACGACCGTCGAGGACAACCTGGATTTTTCTCTTATCTAAGAAGATTCCATGAACAAAGCTTCTTTCTGAGAACTGCACACCTGTAGAACTCTTTCATTTCCCTGCTTTCCAGCTGACTTCAAAAAAAAAAAAAATGCTCGTTAACCCTTGTATTCGAGTGGCCTCCTGGCCTTGATGTGGTGATGCCCATTAAAAAAAAAAATTTTTTTTTTCAATATTCTATGTGTAAAAGTGTATAATTGTGTTGATACTGAACATTGGGTGTGTTAAATAACGCAGAAGATATTTTGGTACAAGTTGAGAGTTCAACCTAATAAAAAAAAAATTAAATGAAAATATACAAAAAAATGAATTTTTTTTAAAAGCAAAAAAGGAAATCAGTTGCCAGGCAGAACAAATTATAGGAAATGTAGTTAGTAGAAATGGGGGGGAGGGGTCACAAAGGTACAGAAGGGCATCTGAAATAGGATTGTTAATCAAGGTGTGGAGTAACATGGACAAAAAATTGAACAATGCTGGTTGATATATTTAAAGTTCATTTACGGACAGTTTTAGGGTGAAAGTAAATTTTACGGCAGTTTATGACAATTTATTAACAGTTTTAGTTTGGGACAGTGGAAGGTAGGTTATGGCCTGAACCCAATCAGAAGAGCTCAGTGAGGAAGAGCCGATACAAGGAAATGAATTGATCAACTAACTGACGAACATGACTTTGACAGAAAACTAAGATAAGGCCGTTAGCATTCAGAGAGTTGATGGTGTCACACACGCACCCAGAGTGCAACTTTTATTTGCAGAATGTGTCAGAGTTTGTGTTGTCTGTGAGTTTTCTTTTGCGTTGTTGCCATGGCTAGAAATAGAAGATGAAAAAGAAGCCTATGGAAACGGCATTAGAGACGGCAAAATTGTTGTCAAATAGGGGAGCACGTGGTTGCACAACTGTATTTATTACATTCTTTTATTTTCTGAAAAGAGTTGTGTTTGAAGGCTACATCAATTCGGTTCATAGGACACGAGTTAGCATGCTAACTCATGTCCTATGAACCGAATTGATATAACCTTCAAACACAACCCTTTTCACACTATGCGCAATGCTTCAAGCAAACTAAAGTATCCTTCTCGTTCATTTTCTTTCTTTTCTTATTTTTTCAACAGGAAAGTTTTGATTCTGAAAGCGTCGGTGGTCTAAATGCTGATGACCAACCTTTACCATTGGTTAAAAAACCCGCTCATCAATCAAGTCGGGTGGAATCTCCGCCTACAACCTACACGCCACTCAACCTAAAGACCACTCCTACTCCTCTCCCTTCTGAAGTTCAGACGAAAAAATTTGAGGTATTTTATTACATTTCTATATCCCATGTATATACTTTTCAAACTAGAATGAATTGATTTTAAAAAATTAGATTTTTTCAATGTAACTTTAACACACACCACATTGTTTTGTTTTTTCTGAATAATTTTTTTATATAAATTATAAAAGAACAGATATAAATTCACTTGCACATTTTTTGAAAATTAAAAAATAAAAACTATAATAAAAAACTTAGTCTCCTCTCAGCATGACTTTTTTTTTTTAAATATTTGGAAAGGAAATAGTTTTAATGATTTTTAACTAAAGAGCGACTATAAACGGAGGTAATTTTTTCTCATTAATGTTTGCTATGATTATTTCTTTCTTTCTTTTTTTTTTGTAACACTGGACGTATGAACAAGTAAATTAATATTTAGATAAAAAGTGTGCATTTCTCTAAAACTAATTAAACACAGATCAAGTAGATGATATTGTTCAAAAAAATTAAATCTAAAGTAAATAAGTGTATTTCAATAAGTTTATGGAGGACCTTGTTTTGAGTTCTAGTTTTTTTGGGTGAGATCTTTTGAGATGGCCGGTTTTAAAGAAGCATTTTTAAGGAAAAGCTTTAGATAATGCTCAGGTGTGAAAAATGTTTAAACTAAATAAAGCAAACAGATCACAAAAAAGTGTTTTAAAAATGGAAATCTACATAGACAAGAAAACATAGAATATATTATATTTTGAGTTCATTACAGAACAAAGAGGAATTCATTAGCTGAGATATTGAAGAAGTCCCAATTGATCATTCAAGAACTGCAGAGTATCCATAGATCTTAAAAATCGTAATCAGAACTTCCCAAATCAATTCTACAAATTACATTGAAAAGTTATTAACTTTTATGGTTGAATTAATTCACTCAGTTGTAAATAAATGAATATAACGGCATAAATAAAGTGGGAATTGATTTAAACACGCCTTGTACATATTAGTTTAGTATCTCAGTAGATGCCAGATACCTCCAGATTGCAACTGTCGATTGATTACATTCAGTATGCCACCATCTGTCTTAGAGAGTGGAGGATTTCGTTTGTTGTCATAAACATTTTTTTCAAGCACTGGATAATAATCAAGGTAAGTTTATGAAATGCAAAATTTCTCAGTGATAGTTTAACTATTGAACTTCATAATTTTTTTCCAGTTTGAAGACAATCATAGTATCATTACCCTTTAAACTAAAATTAACATATTTTTTAATCATCTACATCATAATTTAGGTCATAAAATTAACAATAAATATTTTTTAATCATCTACATCATAATTTAGGTCATAAAATTAACAATAAATATTTTTTAATCATCTACATAATTTAGGTCATAAAATTTACAATATTTTTTAATCATCTACATCATAATTTAGGTCATAACGTTGTTAATAAAAATCCATGTTCATTTTCTTCTCGTAGAAAATTCAATGAGAAATGTCAGAAGTATTAAAATAAGTTTGCGTTTTTGTTCAGCAGACGACAGTATGAAAGAGTTAAGGAGTTGTCATGAATGAAAAACCATTCTTGAAATAAAAAATGTACTTCCAGCCAAGAAATATGACCTCAAAAAATTCAGTTTGAGAAACTTTTCTAAGCGAAGACTTAATCCAGTCATGATCAGCAGAATCTTATTCTCTCATATCAAGACAGAAAATTATCACTGAAGAATTCAGAGATTCAGTATATTGATTGGTTTGTTATATCATCACCATGGTTATAAAAAGAATCGTCCAAATCTTTGTAGTTATACCCTTCTTTAATATGCCAAAAATATTGTCGTCTGTGTGCTCATGTGAGGTGAGAAATACTCTTAAGCCCAACAGAGGTGAGGGAAGCTGACATAAACTAGATGCAAACTCTGTCATGGATTTTGGCTCAGATTGTTTATCAAAGGAAAATTCTGGCTATTTCTATGCACTCAGAGTGGATCAAAATGGCAAATTTTGTAAATTCAAATACTCATTTGATCGGCTCAAAATATCTTCATTAATTCAGAGAAGTTTATGCACAGATATGTCAACCACTCTGTTTTAATGATGACGTCATCGTTGATGGACATCCATCCAATATCACCCAGTCTTGACACCACCTTCTGAAAGCTTTTATTTATTTTTTTTTTTTTAATTTTTCATTGGTACCCATAAATTTTAGCTCCCAGATAAGATTTCAGCCAGATTGGAGTAAGAGAATCCAATTTTAATAAATAGGATTTTTTTTTTTTTTTTTACTAGGGGATCACCTCTTATCAAGGTCCAAAGGCCACTCGAGGATAAAGGTAATGAGTGGCAGGTGAGACTACATCATGATGATCAGTAATGGTGGAAGATATGTAGAATTTGATTATTTAAACGGACGGCTCAACAAGAATTTAGATGTGAAAACTTCCATGTTATAGGGATGGATACATTTATGGCCTAAATGGATAATTTTTAGTTTCAGAAATGAAGATTTTCAAAAACAGCCGATGTCTTGCCCACATACACTCCTAACTGATTTCTAGCTGAAATTGGAGATAAATCTTGCTTTTGAACCAAATTTTATGAAGTATCCACAAGAAAAAATTTTTGGTAATGGTAATTTTTGAATGTGGCATGAGTGATGTCATCAGTAATACGGGACAAGTAAAATTGACTGAGTTTTAAAAGTGATATAGGTTTACTTAAATTTTTACATTAAAAAAAAAAAAAAAAAAATGGATACTTTATTCTGAATTCTTCTTACACAATCACACTCCATAAAAAAAAATTACATGTATTGATTTTTTTTTTTTTTTTTTTTTTTTTTTTTTTTTTTTTTTTTTAGAATGGTGATGAAAAAGATGGAAGAATTTCCTCGAATGGTCAGCAGAATGAAACAGCCACCGCCGCCGCCAGTTCTAATAGTAGCAGTTCAGAGTCTGACTCTGAATCGGGATCAGGTGAGTTAAAAACAAAAGGAAAAAAAAACAACTTTGAACTTAATTTTCTTTCTCGCTTGAACCATGGTAAGCATGAGTCAAATACAACTTTGAGCTTTTTCTGAATTTGAGTGGTTTGGCGTGAAACAACTCACAATGGTTGATATGCCATAAAACACCAATAAACCAACTAAGCTAATAACTTTATATAAGACGTAAAATTTTTTTTTTTCTTTTTACAGAAAGTGACAGCTCCGATGGGACGGACAGTGAATCTGAGACCAACAGTTTAGAATCAGATGATGATGAGCTATTAACTCGTGACAGTGAAACGAGTGTAACTTCTTTGTCAACTGGTGATAAACGCTCGGCTGATACTAGCGGAACTGGCTCAGACAGTATGTAGTCTCCTTTTCTTTTTTTGTATACTTTGATTATAAATATTGTATGTGTGTGCGTGTGTATGCATATATATATATAACTACTAAATTTACTCACATAAAATTACTATACAAAAGTATAGATTTATGCGTAAACTTTTAAGTATTTACTTCAAAAGTGCTCAATACATAGGTAGAGCTAGTTAGTAATTTATAAAATATATATGGCGATTAAGCTACACTGAATATTCTGCGTTTCATCCACTCTAGGACTCTTCAGGCTTATTCAGTGTAGCTTAATCGCCATTTATATTTTATAAACCACTATATATATATATATATATATATATATATATATAATTCATTCCAGGTTAATATTTTCCAGAGGTAAAGCAACCAATAAAGATTTAACGAGGTTAATACAAGAGTGCTCAATACCGAAGTAGAGCAAAATATACTTTCTATTTGTTTTACATCAGCATTGATATATAAGTACACATTCATGAGCATGTTTCGGTGAGCCAGTAACTCGAGACCTCTTCAGTCTAAGCTTTTGTATAAGCAACATCACCTAAAGAGGTCTCCAGTTGCTAGTAACTGGTTGACTGAAACATGCTAGAACGATTTTATATAGTAGCAGCAGTGAATGCGTGCAAGCTGTGAGTGCCCCGTGTGAGAGAGAGGGGTGCTCAGTTCTGTTGTGATGTCTAGGTCAAGTAGGGGGTGAGAGGGGGTTAGAGTTACGACAGGTATTTGAGTGTGGTTTTGCTGCATTGGTATGTGTATATACATATATATATATATATGTCAACAAGGTTACCTATTGAAACAATAAATCTTGATGCAGGAAGAAACTCAAACGCTAACAATGTACTCTCTCTTCAAATGCAACATCAATATAGTCCGCCTCTTAGAAGTCAGACTTCCTGCTATAGGCTGTCATCAAATGAAGGTCTCTCAATGTGATGACTCGTATCATCAGCTCTACCATAGTTATCAGACTGATACCATTGATCTTTATGGAGCTTTTTCAGTCTTAGTGATCGCCTTGCTCATTGCCTGCAATCCAATCACCCTGCCGTTGAGCACGTATCGACTTAAAAAATTCAGTCTTCAATGTTGACATTATTGCCATCTATGTTTTCACACTTAAGAATGGCGATCTGAAAAGAAATCGAAAAGGCTGAATTTATGTACATGCACGTTTATTTTTACAAAGTTTTTCGAAGACGAACACAAAAGAGGAACATGGTACACAATATTATATACAAGTTTATGCACAGACAGTTATTAAAAATGCATAAGTAAATATCACATTTCAGTTGTATTTTTCTGGGAGTCTTTGCAACTGATATCAATAGAGTCTAGATGACTACAACCACTAAGATACCTGATATCAGGGTTTGTAAAAGCCATATAAAGTTTGACTGTGTCTGATGGCTTTAAACGCTAAGCCAGAAGAGACTGAGAGAGCCTTATTTTGAATTCCACGCATGCATGGAACAAATTTTTTTAGTTTCTGGAAAGGAAAACCTATTTCTTTAATGTTACCCAGAATAATCCAAGGGAGATCATTCAGATAATACTGTGGTAAAAATATTTTCTTTGAATTTCTCAATTTATTTGAACTTTTGAACCCCATCTTCCATTTTGAATCTCTTTTGATCCACTTTTTCTCCCCTTTTAAGCCACATTATTTTTTATTTTAATTATATTTTTCAGCTTTCCTTTGAACCACGTTCCCTCCTCTGTTGAATCACATTTTTTCTTCGTTTGAATCACCCCCCCCCCCCATTTCAACCAGCTTCTTTTTTTTTTTTTTTAACTCCTTTTGAAGTGCATTCCTCTTCCCTTCATTTGAACCAATTTTTCCTCTTTTATTTGAACTATCCCCTGTTTGAACAATTTTCTTTTCTTTCATTTGAACCACTTTTTCCTCCCTTCATTTAAACTTTTATTTCTATTTTAAACCACTTTTTCATTTTGAACCACTTTTTCATTTTAAGCTACTTTTTGTCTTTTGAACCACTTAACATTTATTTTATTTTTATTTTTAACAGTCATTTTATGGCTAAGCTATCAAATTCTAATTTGACAGAAAATCTTTTTTTGAATAAATTGACATTTTATTGCCATTATAGCTCCAACCCCAGTGAAGAAGAAGCGGAGAGTGATTGATGAGAAGGAGTTACGGATTCCTTTAGAACATAGTTGGCAACGACAGACCAAAATCCGAGGTATCGGCAAGCGTGGAATTGTGGGAGACGTTCTTTATCATGCTCCTTGTGGTAAAAAATTGCGCACTTATCCTGATGTCATGAAGGTAAAAAAAAAACATTTCATTTTCTTTATGCACCTTTTATTTCGGTAAAACTAACATCAAGTGTTCTTAATATGCTATTTCTTGTATTCAGTTTTATATTTGGTCTTCCTTGAAGGTCCCTGTTGCTCAACATATGCTCCACTTGAGTTATTGTACCATTTACTAGTGTATAGATCTATTGGAATTGGAAAAATTTCAGTTAAATTTCTGATTCCAAAAACGATTCTTTTAATTCTCTTAATTTTCTTTTAATTTTGGTATTTATAAAATATTTGATTTCAAACTATGTTTAAATCTAAAAAAACAATATATAATATAACAAGTTATTGTAAAAATGTAAAGGTAAAATAGCTAAAGTAAAAATGGCACATAAAAATGGCACAAGTGGATAAATAGGAAAAAAAAAAAATGGCACAAGTGGATAAATATACATGAAAAATTTAAAAGTTCTGCACAAGTACCATTTGTTGAATTAATGGCAGTTTCATTCATCTTATGTCGCCTTAATTTAGTTATGTTTCTGTTATAGCCAATATATAAGGGATATCTCATATTCTTCCATTTAATTCAAGATATCAGGAAGATCTTTAATGACTTCATAAGGGATGACAGCATTCAATAAAATAGTTCATAGGCAATCCATTACCGGAAAGGTCATGAGTCATCAAATATAGAATGGGAACCTTATTAAATGAAATATTATTGGTCCCCCTTATCCGTCTGCACTTTTCTCAATAGATACGCATTGGAATTTTTTGAAATTTTGCACAAACATAAAACATGATATGAGTAAAAAAGTAACACAAAGGATTTTCCAGGAACACTCAGGTTGTCCCCCCCTCCCCCCCCAAAAAAAAAGTGCCTTTCGGGTTAAAATGGCTAAAATTGACACTTTTGTGCTTATAAAAAAAAATTGATGCCTTGCATTTTTATAAAACTTTCTGAAAAGTTGTAACTAACTGATTTCTATATAATTTTGTTCGTCTATACTTTGCGATAACTCTTGGGTGTGCCCCGGGGACTCTTTTAAAATAAAAAACATTCCATTTTTAGGATTATTTTACCATATTTGTCCTAAATTTTTTGCGTATGTCTATTTAGCAGTTTTGCATGGTGCTGAACTCAAATTTAAATATGTTAAGGCCTTGAGGAATTTGGGGTTAAATGGTGTGGGGTGCAAATGATGGACTTAGTCATTTCTTTTTTTGCATGATGTAGAACTCAAATTAACATATGTTAAGGCCTAAAACTGCACCGTTTGTTCATTTTCACTTGGATTTGATGTCCCCTGGGGACTTTTGGGGCTAAATGGGAAAGAGGAGCAAATGCTGAACTTAGTCATTTTTTTATGCCTCATCCACTGTGCACTCACGGGGGACCACGCATGCTTCACTTGTTCAAAAAAAATAAATTCAGGTAACTTGATAATATATATTTTCCTCTTAATTTTTTCGTTCATTTAATTAAAAAAATTAAACGTGAATATTACGAGGATAGTTACATAAGTAAAGCCTCCTATTTTTTTTTTTTAACATAAAACGTTAAAGAGCTATGAAGTACTCTGCTTTTGATGCACATCCATGATAGAGGTTGCTTTCTTAGTCTCACACTGTCAATATCTGCAACAGAGATATGAAACTTACAGATCACATTTGCTTTAAAAAGACTCTCTCTGCCCCGACCTCACACTGGTCATAGCCAGCCATTCGTTGCCTTCAACTTTATACATCCACCTTCCCTGACATGCACTTTGCTTCTCCCTCGACCATTTGGAGTATTTTCCTCTCCTTTTCCTATGACGTAAGCTCATGCACACCTGCTAATTTGTATACGTGCTTTAACGGCTGCTGCTGCTAATATTTTCGCTAGCAATCTATCCTTTGACTTCTGCTGATATTTTCACATGTGCCCACACACGCTCTATATTACACAAGACCAACAGTTTGGTTTTTCAACAGCCCCCACCCCCAATCTATTGTCTTCGCTGCAGCAGAGGATCTATACATCTCTGCTCCTGTATAGTAACCTTCCAGAATATCCAGAGAGCTAACAGGTGCTACACTTTGCACAAAGGGGATGTGGGACTGTGCAAAGGCAGGGACATTCATCTCCCGAAAGTATTATACATTTGTATTTTTTATTTTAATTTTTTATTCATTTTTTTTTTTTTAATAGTTTTAACTTTTTATTTTATTTTATTTTTTTGAAAAGTCTAAATTTTTTATTTATTTTATTTTTTTTAAGAGTTTAAATGGCTTTTTTTATTTTCACCCTTTATCTTTTCATCCTTTTTCTTTTCCAGTATTTGGAGAAAAATGGCATCACAGATTTGTGTAAAGAGAATTTCTCTTTTAGCACGAAAGCTCCAATTGGCGAGTTCCTTGAAATGAGACCAGGAGAAAATGTAAGTTGAATATCGAAAATTTATTTAAAAAAAAAAAAAAAAAAAGTACCAGGAATTTTATTAGTATATCCATATTCTGAAGTGTGAGTTAAGGATATGCGTTGCATGGAGAGAAAGGATATGAGAATGATATGATACATGTGTAGTATGTTTCTTAAAAACAAGCTTAGAATTGATGATCCTAGAGGAAGGTTAAATCTGGACAAAATGTAGAATATTTTGATCATCACTTTGGTCTTTTCTACACGGAAATTTCCATGTCATTGACTGTTGAGATCTTGTCTGTTCTTTCCTCTTGTTACGTTCGTGTAAGTTCGTTGATTTTTGTCAGCAAAATGGAAGTTTAATTTCCAGTTTTTGTTGCTTAATTTTACTGTTACACACCATGTCATTGGATCATTTTATGTTTAAAAATAGCAAAAAAAGAAACAAATTTTTTTTTAAATTGTTATAATCTTTCATGGCTGTGAACTTTGGTCAAAATCAGCCCTTTTCCTCTTTTTTCCTCTTTTTTCTCTTTTTTTTCTTTTCCTCTTTTTTTCTCTTTTTTCCTCTTTTTTTTCCTCATTTTTCTCTTAAAAAAAAAAAATAACGTATAAGAATGTATACAATTAAAAATGATAAAAATATACAGAATTAGTCTTTATCTGCACTTTTAATAACAAACGTCAAAAAATAAGTTTTTATTTTATTGGAAATTTTATGAGAAATATGTTTATAAAATTATAAAAATAAAACCATTTTTTTTTTAAATTTTAAAAGTAAAACATTTTTATTTGAATTGAAGCCTCATCACCATGACATCCTTGTAAATATTGCTCAGCATAAATGTTTCCTTTTTTTTTTTTTGTTCCTAGAATTACGTGTTATTGTCTGAACATGAGGTATTTGACAGATACACGCAGGTCCAATTCAACCGCAGTCGGAGACGCAGGCATCTCGACCCTGAAGCAGCAGCGTTACGAAAGAAGAAAAAAGAAGAAAAAGAAGGTAATTTGGGGTCGAATTGTATAACAAAGGAAGCTACTGACCTGTATACAAATGACCAAGCCGTGGCGCGAGCGTGACGTCACAAAAATGATCAAGCCGTGGTGCGAGCGTGACGTCACAAAAATGATCCATCCGTGGCGCGAGCGTGATGTCACAAAAATAAATGGATCTACAGACATTGGGATCGGAGGACGAAAAAACCAGGGGAGAAAGTGCATGTCAGCACGAAAGGCACTCTAAACAAGATTCAAGACTTGTTAATCCTCCGAACATTTGCAAGGTTGTTGGACAACCGTTAACTGTTGAACAAATTACATACATATAGCTGCAGACTAAAAAAAAACAGAGAGGGAAAGGCAAGAATCTGAGCATAGTCTGTTGGTTTTGCAAATACGTGTCAGAGGCTTTGTGTTGAAACTATCGGCAATACATACCCACACAATAAATTTTTTTTTGTTTGTTTCTTTGCGATACTTTGATACACAATTTTGAGTCCGTGTTAAAATGTAAAAAACATGTTACAGTTGAAATTCATAATTGCTTAATTCTATAAAATCCTATAAAGTGTATGTATGTATATATATATATATATATATATATATATATACATATATACCTAGTTTTGTAGAAATGCAGATGAGTTAAGGTTCTTGTCCAGGATTCCCCCGTATTAAAAAACAAAACAAAAATGTCTTATTCCAAAAATCAGGTGAATTGATCAAGTAGTTTCATTTTTAATTAAGAAAATAAGATTTTATAAGTAAGAAAAAAGAGACTGTATCGCATAGTCATCTTGAAAAGACAAGGTCAGATAACTCTACAAGAATTCAAACTCGTGAGATCAGCCTAGTAATGCCTACGATTTCCCATAAGTCAATTAAAATAGTATACAAATTATTTTCTTTATAAAACTAAAACTACTTGATTAATTTACATGATTTTTGGAATATTATATTTTCTTTCTGTATTTTTTTTTTTTTTAAATAGGAATTCTGAACAAGAACTAAAGACAGTTAAGCATTCTTAATTTTAGTAATTTTGTAGGAAATCTTCAATATTAAAGCATAAACCAGTTTTGTGCATTGATGTAAAAATGTTGTTGATTTGATTTTGTGGTTTTTATTTGTAGAAGCCGTACGACAAGCAGCGGAGTTGAAAATGCAAAGAAAAATGGAACGTCAAAAAGAGAAAGAAATGGTCCAAAATGAGAAAAAAATTAGAGGTAGAAACAATTTATTTTATTTATTTATTTTTTCCATTTTTTTTTTTCATTTTGTTTTATTTTTTTTTTAAGCGAAGATTAATTTTATTCATTTTATTTTCCAAGTTTTTATTAATTTCTTTTCTAAATTTTACTTTTTACATTTGTTTTCTGTTTTCCTTTATTTCGTTTTTAAAATAAACATTTTTTTCGATTTTGTATTTTTCTCTCCGTTTCCAATCTTTTCACTTATTATTTTATACGTTTGTTCCCTCTTCTTTTCCCTCTTTTCCCCCCTCTTTTTCCCCCTCTTTTTTCTCTTTTTTTTCTTTTTTTTTTCCTTTTTTCTCTTTTTCCCTCTTTTCCCCCTTCCCCCCTCTTTCCCCCCCTTCCCGCCTCTTTTCCCCCCTTCCCTCCTCTTTTTTCCTACCCCTTTTTTCCTATTCCCCCTCTCTTTTCCCCCCTCTTCCCCCCTCTTTTTTCCCCCTATTTCTTCCCCTCTTTCTTTCCCCTCCTTTTTTTCTCTTTTTCACTCTTTTTTCCTTTTTTTCCCTCTATTTTTCTCTTCCATTCATTTTCCAATTTATTTTCTCTTTATTTTATCTATTTTTTTTTTATTTTCTTAAATACCCTGTATAAAATAAATTTTCATTAAAATACAATTTATTTCTAGTGAATAGAATTAATAATTAATGTTCTAAGGAATTCAATTTAATTCCTTGATAAATAAGTTTTGTATTTTTAATTTCATTTCTTCAGTCATAAATCAAAATTCATATGAAATAAAAATCCTTAAATGTTTTTCTGATTTTAATTGTTAGGTGCTTATTCATATCGGTACTTATAGCGATAAACAAAAATGAAAAAAATAAAAACCTTTTATTTTGTCATGGAATGAAAATTTTATATTCTAAAAATCACAAAAATTAATCAAGTATTTTTAAAAATTTATTTATGAAAAACAAATTTGCTGTTTTTACCAATAAGTGACAGATGAAGCCATGCTTTTCTAGAGAACGTTATAAAGGGAGGTAATCGGTTATTATTTTGACGGTTTCCACATGTATTAGTTGTCTGCCCTTGTCCACCGATTTGTTTGATGCTTTTTTTCACCCTCATCGAAATAGTAAAAAAATTTATTTTTTTTTAATAAAGAAAAAAAAAAAATACTTTATCAAATTCTGTGATTTTTTTGGAATTTTTCATCTTTGTCCCATGACTAGTACATACATCATACAACATGTCTGTATTTTTTAAAATTCTAAATGCCAATCTGAATAAGTACCGTTTTTATTTTATTTTTGTGGTTTAAGAAACTTAATTTAAGAATATTTGTTTTTTTTGTCTTTTTTTAAACGTTTTGTTTTGAGGATGTGTGAAGTTGGAAAAAAAAATTGATTGAAAAATCAAATTATGGAAGTAAAAAAAAAAAATTGATTGAAAAATCAAATTGTGGAAGTAAAAAAAAAAAAAAATTGAAAAATCAAATTGTGGAAGTAAAAAAAAAAAATTGATTGAAAAATCAAATTGTGGAAGTAAAAAAAAAAAAAAATTGATTAAAAAATCAAATTGTGGAAGTAAAAAAAAAAAAATTGATTGAAAAATCAAATTGTGGAAGTAAAAAAAAAAATGATTGAAAAATCAAATTGTGGAAGTAAAAAAAAAAAAATTAACTCATAATTTCTGGTATTTTGTGTTTTGTCCATCTTTTTTAAAAAAACGAAATTTAACTTTGAATTTTCCAACTATGATTTGTTCCTGTTATTTTCTTCTAGAAAACGCGTACCAAGCCGTACGCATGGAAAACAACGTAGGTTCGTTCCTCTGTTTGTAAAGTCGCTTCAGT
Organism: Euprymna scolopes; assembly: GCF_053919585.1. Taxonomy (NCBI): domain Eukaryota; kingdom Metazoa; phylum Mollusca; class Cephalopoda; order Sepiida; family Sepiolidae; genus Euprymna; species Euprymna scolopes. The sequence goes on along the minus strand of NC_136516.1, from coordinate 27,011,547 downwards.
CTGTTTGACAATTTCAGAAAAAAAAACATGTTAATCTTTTGCAAATATTTTGGGAAAAGGGTTTTTAATTTGAACTCTTCTAAGATTTTTGGGTGTAAAAAACATTTAATTTGTGTAATACAACATAACCGTTTCCCGTATGCATTAAAAGCCACCGTACTACTATGTTATAAAAATGAAAAAAAATATTGAATTTTAAGTAAGAAATTGGTACCTAGGTAATTATCATGTCGCAAATAGTAACATATCCAAAAAGTTATGGAAAACGATAAGGTAGAAAAATAATTATTCACAAGAAAAAACATTTGTAAAATCTAGCGATCTGGTTTCAAAATATAAACTACTGATTTCAATTGGAGAGTTAACAGGGGAGGTAATTAAGTTTTCAATTACTCACAAATTCAATCAGTTGGTTTTTTATATATATAAAAAAAAATTCACAAATTATGTATATCTGTTAAGTTTATTTTTGTTTTCTGAATAAATTCTGTCTGCTTTCAACTGAGTTACTTTTCTTTTTGCTTACGTCAAATGACTCAATATGTCCGACCCAGCATGTAATCTTATCAAAATTTTTAACCCGTATCGGAACTGTTTTTAATAAACAGTTATTTTTTTACCTTATTGTTTGTCATCATTTTTGGACGTGTTACTATTTGCAACATGACAATTATGTAGGTACTGTTAGTTTTACTTGAAATTCAATATTTTTTCATTATTATAATAGAGAAGCACCGAAGCCACATACACAACTTTTAACTTGCATTGCTCACTTGAAGCAATAAACACCTTTTGTATATTTTGGCTGTTCAAATTATAAAATCCTATCAAATAACAAAATAAGATACAATTACTTTGTATAATAAAAATGAAAACCTTCTTTTTCGGCTTTACTTTTAATTTGATGCCTTAAACTTAGATAATGGATATGGTTGGACAATTAACTGCCAATTTTTGCATGTAGCATTGTGTCCTATTAGCAACAACACTCGTTGCAATGCTTATAGATACTAACTTGGGTGCCCGGCGTTGCCTGGATGTTTGGAGGTGTGTGTTGAGCAAAAAAAAAAGTGGCAGTAGGCAGGCAAGCAGGCTCGAAGGAGGAAAAGAACATGAAAAAAAGAAAAACATGATGTCTTTGCTGTTGCGTCCATTTCCAAACCAGAAGTGGCAAAAGTTTAAATTAAGGCTAGTCAATCGAAAAGAAGAGATGACTTTCAAAAATATTGACGAAAAAAGCGCCTGTCCTCCTTGTAGAAAAGTGTCCATTTGATGGTGAAGGAATTAATGTTTTTGGCCAATTTTTTGATATTTGTCGTCCGAAGAGTCGAGCTTCAATACCGATCTTATTAATTTTATTTATTGCAGACTATTATCCTCATCTTTGGCCGAAACATTGTGAAAAAAACTAAGAAAAAGATGAGGATAATAGTCCATAATAAATAAAATTAATAAATAAAACTCATCTTAATAATGAATTCCAATTAAATAATATATACAATCTTGTTGAAAGTTTTAGACATACATACATACATACATACCTACATACATACATACATTTAAACAGACAGATGAGATTTATATATAGATCGTACTATATGCAAAACTAGTTTTATTTTCAGTATAAAAGATAACAGCACAAAAATGCACAATCAATTTAGCATGAGAAAATGACCATTCTTCATGAGTGGAATGGTCGACCTTATAAATTCAAGATGGCCGCTATTACAATATATGAATTAGTCGAATCTTATAATTTCTTATAATTGATGCCCTCGTTCACTCTCAAGAGACAATGGACACTTCTGTACAGGTAGCTATGCATGTAATTATGAGGCAAGTGTTGTGAAATCGCCAACCACACCTCTCCTGAATCGGCACTGCTTGGGGTCAGTGGCAAGGAGAGACCGAAGAATGACCAGATACAATGCTGAGATAAGCGGAGAGCATGTACAGCAAACCAAATGGGTACCCACTTTAGTACTGACCAGGCTCAACGTTGCTTAACTTTGATGATCTAATGGGAAACCAGTGTGTCAGTGTGATTATGTTGTATAATTTATTTTGATAGTCCGACGTATATGCTACAATTCTTATAAACATTGTTTGGTCATACAATAACATGTTAATTTACAGTGTCAAAAAAAATTAGGGTTAATGTTATTAATAGGGCCAGAATAACAGATTATTCTCAGTACCTTTTGACTCGTGAGGATACATCTGACATAGTTAGACATAGTTAATCAACTGAGAACCACCTCACTATATATAAATACATTTAAGATATCAACATATATATCCTAGAGTCAAAACAACGAAAAGAATATTCTGTTGTCCTTGCCCTAGTTATTAAAAATCTGATGTTGAAAAAAACCTGTTAAATGAAGATGAATTTAACGATGGTAAATTTTTCATAAGTGTCCACTATATGGTTGACACTGTTGATTTGTAATGTCAACCCAAAATTTGACCCAACAAATCATTATTAGGCGTGCGATATTATTTTGCTATTTTACCAATTAACTCCTGAAATATTTTCATCCCTCCCTCATCAGTGTATGTTGTTCAAGTCTCTATTCCATATTTAATACTTGATATCCAACACTTGGAGAGAGTTCAAAGACTGGATACTCAAAAGGTACAAGACCTATCACATCTGTTGTACAAATGCCGACTCAAAAGTTTAACCGTTTCTCCCTTGAGTGCTGATGTTTACGCAGTGATATCATTTTGGTCTAACCCTAACCTTAACTCTAACCCAACCATTATGATTTCACTCAGAATCTATGATTCACTTTTGCATCTGAAATAGATCAACGCGGACATTGCCAGAAACTGTTGTATCCCCAATTTTGCTTGATTCAGAGGAGGACTGCTTTATCAATCAGGATACCTGAAACTTAGAATGCCTCCCTCCCCTCAGTTTTAATATCAGAGTTTTCCTTCTTCTAGATGGAAGACCTGACAAGATTTATGGGTTCGTTACATTAAGAGGGGTAAAGATGTGCCTGGTTTTTACACCAGGTATTTCTCCCCCCCCCCCCGCATGTATGAAAATATTAAATATCTAACTTTAAAGTTTTGCTCTATTCTGAATAAATAAGCGTAGGATTTGGAGATAGATTTCCTTCTTACATTAAGTTTTAGCAAATGCACTAACAATGAATTTGGACGTTTGAGTCTGCTGTGTAAATTTCTACCCCTCTCCCTTTCCCTACATGGCAGTTGAAGTTTTACATATTTATTTACTTATTTTTTGCCATATTTATACCTTTCAAATTTAGTTATGGATTTTTTTTTAAGAAGAAACTTGCTAATTTGGATTATTTAGGTTAGTTTTAACTTGTATAATTGTAAAAATTGGTTGTGGAAAGTTTTCTGGTACCATCTCGAAGAATCTGTGGGAGATGAAAAACAAAAACCCTTACCCAAAAAACTTGCTTTTTTTTTTTTCTATAACTTTTTTGTGTTTGCTTCAAGGTAAACTTTTTTATGAATATTTTTTTGCCTGTTTATGTATTAATACGCTTGTTTTGTTATTCTTGTCAGAGCTTTTTGTGCTTGTTTAACTTTTATGCGTAAATTTTTTGTTGCAATTTTGTGTTTTAAGTATTCATATATTTGACTAATTGAACCATATCAATTTAGCCATCCATTTTTAGTGCCAATATATTTAACTTAATTGAACCATATCAATTTAGTCATCCATTTTTAGTGTCAATATATTTAACTTAATTGAACCATATCAATTTAGCCATCCATTTTTAGTGTCAATATATTTAACTTAATTAAACCATATCAATTTAGCCATCCATTTTTAGTGCCAATATATTTAACTTAATTAAACCATATCAATTTAGCCATCCATTTTTAGTGCCAATATATTTAACTTAATTAAACAATGTCAATTTAGCCATCCATTTTTAGTGCCAATATATTAAACTTAATTAAACCATATCAATTTAGTCATCCATTTTTAGTGTCAATATATTTAACTTAATTGAACCATATCAATTTAGCCATCCATTTATAGTGTCAATATATTTAACTTAATTAAACCATGTCAATTTAGCCATCCATTTTTAGTGTCAATATATTTAACTTAATTAAACCATATCAATTTAGTCATCCATTTTTAGTGTCAATATATTTAACTTAATTAAACCATATCAATTTAGTCATCCATTTTTAGTGTCAATATATTTAACTTAATTGAACCATATCAATTTAGCCATCCATTTTTAGTGTCAATATATTTAACTTAATTAAACCATATCAATTTAGTCATCCATTTTTAGTTTCAATATATTTAACTTAATTGAACCATATAAATTTAGTCATCCATTTTTAGTGTCAATATATTTAACTTAATTAAACCATATCAATTTAGTCATCCATTTTTAGTGTCAATATATTTAACTTAAACCATGTCAATTTAGCCATCCATTTTTAGTGTCAATATATTTAACTTAATTAAACCATATCAATTTAGTCATCCATTTTTAGTGTCAATATATTTAACTTAATTGAACCATATCAATTTAGCCATCCATTTTTAGTGTCAATATATTAAACTTAATTGAACCATATCAATTTAGCCATTCATTTTTTGTGTCAATATATTTAACTTAATTAAACCATATCAATTTAGCCATCCATTTTTAGTGTCAATATATTTAACTTAATTGAACCATATCAATTTAGCCATCCATTTTTAGTGCCAATATATTTAACTTAATTGAACCATGTCAATTTAGCCATCCATTTTTAGTGTCAATATATTTAACTTAATTAAACCATGTCAATTTAATCATCCATTTTTTTGTCTCCTTATATTAGATTCAGAACAATCCACTGATATCACTCTAGGAATACAAATAGGACTTCACTCATTCTCATGATGATGATGGCGTCCAGTTCAAACTTAAACTGGATAAGTACCCAAATATAGACCATATATATTTGATAGATAATCGGGTGATGGGAGTGGGAAGGGTTGGACATTTAAAGTTCTTGATGAATTATAAAATTGAAAGAATTAATTTTATAGATATAAACTTGATATGTAAATTACTTAATGCTTAAAAGCTTTTTAGCAAATTATTTACTTGTCCGCCATCGCGCCTTTATTACTTTAAGCTAACGAATGTTTTGTTTTAATATTTTATTCTTTTATTTGTTTTTATTCAGGGGAGATAACCTGACCCTATTAATGTGCGTAAAATTTTAATTATAAATTTTGAAGTTATAAAGAAAACGATAGGTACTTTATCTCTAAGTAAACGTTTATTTCCATTTTGCGTATTTAATGCTTAGCAATATATCTGCAGGCGCGTTTATATATTAGTGATCGGATCATTCTAATATTTCTTGATTTTGATCCAATGGTAATTCACATTTCAGTACTTAAAAACCTAAATATTTAGTTATACAATTTTGTTAAAATATTTTTTTAAACATTTTTAAATTACGATAAAAACCCATGTAAAATGTCCATATATTTTTTTTGCAAACATAAAAAAATACACATGTCGTGCGGGGAGAAGGGCGATATATATATGTTATAGATTTTTTCTTGAACTTGAATAAATTTTTTTTTCTAAGTTGAAAAATTAATGTCCGCATTACAATTTTTACCACATTTTAAGAATGCAGATTGAAAAAAAAAAATTCTGTTTTAATTTTTATTGTAGGCTCTGAAATTTTTGTAAGGGGTAGGGGGGATTATTATTTTTCTTAGAAATCGTCAATTTAGTTGTAAGAAAGTAATTCATTTCATTTTGAATCCTTTTTTTTTTTTCTTTTGCACACCTGCGTGCCCATGAATGTGATTATAGTCGTGAACTTACAAGTAATGATTAAAATAAGAAAAATTGTCGTATCTCCGTTGTTTTTTGTTCAGAATTTTATATTTGGATGTCAAAGAAAAGTAAAAAATAAATAGCAAGTGAAGATATTAGTGATTATGTTAAGTACTATGTGGCTCTTATTTCATTCTGGTTTTACCCTTATTATAAAATTTAATGAGTGGTTTTATAGAGCTTGGAACGGATTAGACAATTTACATGTAAAACGCCTTACAGGATACAAAAATTTCAATATAGGAAAGCCAAGTCAGAACCAATTGATTTTGTATCTACTATCTAACTATTTATCTTTCTTTCTCTCTCTCATATATATATATATATATATATATATATATATATATATATATATATATATACTTGTTTATTGTTATATAAACATGCTCACATCCCGCTGCTACAAATAGCCACTTGTTTCAATCAAACAACAGATATCATCAGGCAGCGACTTGACAATTCAAATGTAGCAGCGGGATGTGAGCATGTTTATATAACAATAAACAAGTATTATCAGCTCTTTTTATTGAGCACTATCTAACAACCTCGTTGAATTCATTAGTCCATTAGCTTTGAATATAAAAAAACCCGAGTATATATATATATATATATATATATATAACTTTATTCGATTGGCAAAATTTTGGAATAATTATAAAAAAGTGAACCATATCGTAAATTCAATCAACTAAAAAATGGAAACCGGGGTGAGGAAAAGAAAAAAAAATAATTTTCAGACTTATGACCCTTGAAAATGTTTGTCTGAACGAAAAGCGCTTTGGGTATATTTTAACGATCTTTTTTTAATCGACTTATTTATTTTATTTAATTGTACATATAACTTGCCCCATTATATATATAATTTTTTTTTCTTTTCCTCACCCCGGTTTCCATTTTTTAGTTGATTGAATTTACGATATGGTTCACTTTTTTATAATATATATATATATATATAAATAATTAGTATAAAAATATAATTATTGCACATAAAGAGACAAAATGGGACAATACAAAATTTACAAATGACAGCAAGTATTTATTTTTTATGAACTGTTTAAAAATGCTAATTAGGCATTCAGATGATTTCTTTTAGATCATTCGTCGTTTCTATAGAGTATTTCAAAATATTTAGTTTTCCATTTGTTCATTTCAATTTTTTTGTTTTTCATAATTTGTTATTTGTTTGTCTCTACTATAAATATAGAGTATTTCAAAATATTTAGTTTTCCATTTGTTCATTTCAATTTGTTTTGTTTTTCATAATTTGTTATTTGTTTGTCTCTACTATAAATATAGAGTATTTCAAAATATTTAGTTTTCCATTTGTTCATTTCAATTTTTTGTTTTTCATAATTTGTTATTTGTTTGTCTCTACTATAAATATAGAGTATTTCAAAATATTTAGTTTTCCATTTGTTCATTTCAATTTGTTTTGTTTTTCATAATTTGTTATTTGTTTGTCTCTACTATAAATATAGAGTATTTCAAAATATTTAGTTTTCCATTTGTTCATTTCAATTTGTTTTGTTTTTCATAATTTGTTATTTGTTTGTCTCTACTATAAATATAGAGTATTTCAAAATATTTAGGTTTCCATTTGTTCATTTCAATTTGTTTTGTTTTTCATAATTTGTTATTTGTTTGTCTCTACTATAAATATAGAGTATTTCAAAATATTTAGTTTTCCATTTGTTCATTTCAATTTGTTTTGTTTTTCATAATTTGTTATTTGTTTGTCTCTACTATAAATATACAGTATTTCAAAATATTTAGTTTTCCATTTGTTCATTTCAATTTTTTGTTTTTCATAATTTGTTATTTGTTTGTCTCTACTATAAATATAGAGTATTTCAAAATATTTAGTTTTCCATTTGTTCATTTCAATTTTTTGTTTTTCATAATTTGTTATTTGTTTGTCTCTACTATAAATATAGAGTATTTCAAAATATTTAGTTTTCCATTTGTTCATTTCAATTTGTTTTGTTTTTCATAATTTGTTATTTGTTTGTCTCTACTATAAATATAGAGTATTTCAAAATATTTAGTTTTCCATTTGTTCATTTCAATTTGTTTTGTTTTTCATAATTTGTTATTTGTTTGTCTCTACTATAAATATAGAGTATTTCAAAATATTTAGTTTTCCATTTGTTCATTTCAATTTTTTTGTTTTTCATAATTTGTTATTTGTTTGTCTCTACTATAAATATAGAGTATTTCAAAATATTTAGTTTTCCATTTGTTCATTTCAATTTGTTTTGTTTTTCATAATTTGTTATTTGTTTGTCTCTACTATAAATATAGAGTATTTCAAAATATTTAGTTTTCCATTTGTTCATTTCAATTTTTTGTTTTTCATAATTTGTTATTTGTTTGTCTCTACTATAAATATAGAGTATTTCAAAATATTTAGTTTTCCATTTGTTCATTTCAATTTTTTGTTTTTCATAATTTGTTATTTGTTTGTCTCTACTATAAATATAGAGTATTTCAAAATATTTAGTTTTCCATTTGTTCATTTCAATTTGTTTTGTTTTTCATAATTTGTTATTTGTTTGTCTCTACTATAAATATACAGTATTTCAAAATATTTAGTTTTCCATTTGTTCATTTCAATTTGTTTTGTTTTTCATAATTTGTTTGTTTGTCTCTACTATAAATATAGAGTATTTCAAAATATTTAGTTTTCCATTTGTTCATTTCAATTTGTTTTGTTTTTCATAATTTGTTATTTGTTTGTCTCTACTATAAATATAGAGTATTTCAAAATATTTAGTTTTCCATTTGTTCATTTCAATTTTTTGTTTTTCATAATTTGTTATTTGTCTCTACTATAAATATAGAGTATTTCAAAATATTTAGTTTTCCATTTGTTCATTTCAATTTTTTTGTTTTTCATAATTTGTTATTTGTTTGTCTCTACTATAAATATAGAGTATTTCAAAATATTTAGTTTTCCATTTGTTCATTTCAATTTTTTGTTTTTCATAATTTGTTATTTGTCTCTACTATAAATATAGAGTATTTCAAAATATTTAGTTTTCCATTTGTTCATTTCAATTTTTTGTTTTTCATAATTTGTTATTTGTCTCTACTATAAATATAGAGTATTTCAAAATATTTAGTTTTCCATTTGTTCATTTCAATTTTTTTGTTTTTCATAATTTGTTATTTGTTTGTCTCTACTATAAATATAGAGTATTTCAAAATATTTAGTTTTCCATTTGTTCATTTCAATTTGTTTTGTTTTTCATAATTTGTTATTTGTTTGTCTCTACTATAAATATAGAGTATTTCAAAATATTTAGTTTTCCATTTGTTCATTTCAATTTGTTTTGTTTTTCATAATTTGTTATTTGTTTGTCTCTACTATAAATATAGAGTATTTCAAAATATTTAGTTTTCCATTTGTTCATTTCAATTTTTTGTTTTTCATAATTTGTTATTTGTTTGTCTCTACTATAAATATAGAGTATTTCAAAATATTTAGTTTTCCATTTGTTCATTTCAATTTTTTGTTTTTCATAATTTGTTATTTGTTTGTCTCTACTATAAATATAGAGTATTTCAAAATATTTAGTTTTCCATTTGTTCATTTCAATTTTTTGTTTTTCATAATTTGTTATTTGTCTCTACTATAAATATAGAGTATTTCAAAATATTTAGTTTTCCATTTGTTCATTTCAATTTTTTGTTTTTCATAATTTGTTATTTGTCTCTACTATAAATATAGAGTATTTCAAAATATTTAGTTTTCCATTTGTTCATTTCAATTTTTTTGTTTTTCATAATTTGTTATTTGTTTGTCTCTACTATAAATATAGAGTATTTCAAAATATTTAGTTTTCCATTTGTTCATTTCAATTTGTTTTGTTGTTCATAATTTGTTATTTGTTTGTCTCTACTATAAATATAGAGTATTTCAAAATATTTAGTTTTCCATTTGTTCATTTCAATTTGTTTTGTTTTTCATAATTTGTTATTTGTTTGTCTCTACTATAAATATAGAGTATTTCAAAATATTTAGTTTTCCATTTGTTCATTTCAATTTTTTGTTTTTCATAATTTGTTATTTGTTTGTCTCTACTATAAATATAGAGTATTTCAAAATATTTAGTTTTCCATTTGTTCATTTCAATTTTTTGTTTTTCATAATTTGTTATTTGTCTCTACTATAAATATAGAGTATTTCAAAATATTTAGTTTTCCATTTGTTCATTTCAATTTTTTGTTTTTCATAATTTGTTATTTGTCTCTACTATAAATATAGAGTATTTCAAAATATTTAGTTTTCCATTTGTTCATTTCAATTTGTTTTGTTTTTCATAATTTGTTATTTGTTTGTCTCTACTATAAATATAGAGTATTTCAAAATATTTAGTTTTCCATTTGTTCATTTCAATTTTTTGTTTTTCATAATTTGTTATTTGTTTGTCTCTACTATAAATATAGAGTATTTCAAAATATTTAGTTTTCCATTTGTTCATTTCAATTTTTTGTTTTTCATAATTTGTTATTTGTTTGTCTCTACTATAAATATAGAGTATTTCAAAATATTTAGTTTTCCATTTGTTCATTTCAATTTGTTTTGTTTTTCATAATTTGTTATTTGTTTGTCTCTACTATAAATATAGAGTATTTCAAAATATTTAGTTTTCCATTTGTTCATTTCAATTTGTTTTGTTTTTCATAATTTGTTATTTGTTTGTCTCTACTATAAATATACAGTATTTCAAAATATTTAGTTTTCCATTTGTTCATTTCAATTTGTTTTGTTTTTCATAATTTGTTATTTGTTTGTCTCTACTATAAATATAGAGTATTTCAAAATATTTAGTTTTCCATTTGTTCATTTCAATTTGTTTTGTTTTTCATAATTTGTTATTTGTTTGTCTCTACTATAAATATACAGTATTTCAAAATATTTAGTTTTCCATTTGTTCATTTCAATTTGTTTTGTTTTTCATAATTTGTTATTTGTTTGTCTCTACTATAAATATAGAGTATTTCAAAATATTTAGTTTTCCATTTGTTCATTTCAATTTGTTTTGTTTTTCATAATTTGTTATTTGTTTGTCTCTACTATAAATATAGAGTATTTCAAAATATTTAGTTTTCCATTTGTTCATTTCAATTTTTTGTTTTTCATAATTTGTTATTTGTTTGTCTCTACTATAAATATAGAGTATTTCAAAATATTTAGTTTTCCATTTGTTCATTTCAATTTGTTTTGTTTTTCATAATTTGTTATTTGTTTGTCTCTACTATAAATATAGAGTATTTCAAAATATTTAGTTTTCCATTTGTTCATTTCAATTTGTTTTGTTTTTCATAATTTGTTATTTGTTTGTCTCTACTATAAATATAGAGTATTTCAAAATATTTAGTTTTCCATTTGTTCATTTCAATTTTTTGTTTTTCATAATTTGTTATTTGTTTGTCTCTACTATAAATATAGAGTATTTCAAAATATTTAGTTTTCCATTTGTTCATTTCAATTTGTTTTGTTTTTCATAATTTGTTATTTGTTTGTCTCTACTATAAATATAGAGTATTTCAAAATATTTAGTTTTCCATTTGTTCATTTCAATTTGTTTTGTTTTTCATAATTTGTTATTTGTTTGTCTCTACTATAAATATACAGTATTTCAAAATATTTAGTTTTCCATTTGTTCATTTCAATTTGTTTTGTTTTTCATAATTTGTTATTTGTTTGTCTCTACTATAAATATAGAGTATTTAAAAAATATTTAGTTTTCCATTTGTTCATTTCAACTTTTTTCTTTTTCATAATTTGTTATTTGTTTGTCTCTACTATAAATATACAGTATTTCAAAATATTTAGTTTTCCATTTGTTCATTTCAATTTGTTTTGTTTTTCATAATTTGTTATTTGTTTGTCTCTACTATAAATATAGAGTATTTCAAAATATTTAGTTTTCCATTTGTTCATTTCAATTTGTTTTGTTTTTCATAATTTGTTATTTGTTTGTCTCTACTATAAATATAGAGTATTTCAAAATATTTAGTTTTCCATTTGTTCATTTCAATTTGTTTTGTTTTTCATAATTTGTTATTTGTTTGTCTCTACTATAAATATAGAGTATTTCAAAATATTTAGTTTTCCATTTGTTCATTTCAATTTGTTTTGTTTTTCATAATTTGTTATTTGTTTGTCTCTACTATAAATATAGAGTATTTCAAAATATTTAGTTTTCCATTTGTTCATTTCAATTTGTTTTGTTTTTCATAATTTGTTATTTGTTTGTCTCTACTATAAATATACAGTATTTCAAAATATTTAGTTTTCCATTTGTTCATTTCAATTTGTTTTGTTTTTCATAATTTGTTATTTGTTTGTCTCTACTATAAATATACAGTATTTCAAAATATTTAGTTTTCCATTTGTTCATTTCAATTTGTTTTGTTTTTCATAATTTGTTATTTGTTTGTCTCTACTATAAATATAGAGTATTTCAAAATATTTAGTTTTCCATTTGTTCATTTCAATTTGTTTTGTTTTTCATAATTTGTTATTTGTTTGTCTCTACTATAAATATAGAGTATTTCAAAATATTTAGTTTTCCATTTGTTCATTTCAATTTTTTTGTTTTTCATAATTTGTTATTTGTTTGTCTCTACTATAAATATAGAGTATTTCAAAATATTTAGTTTTCCATTTGTTCATTTCAATTTGTTTTGTTTTTCATAATTTGTTATTTGTTTGTCTCTACTATAAATATAGAGTATTTCAAAATATTTAGTTTTCCATTTGTTCATTTCAATTTTTTGTTTTTCATAATTTGTTATTTGTTTGTCTCTACTATAAATATAGAGTATTTCAAAATATTTAGTTTTCCATTTGTTCATTTCAATTTTTTGTTTTTCATAATTTGTTATTTGTTTGTCTCTACTATAAATATAGAGTATTTCAAAATATTTAGTTTTCCATTTGTTCATTTCAATTTGTTTTGTTTTTCATAATTTGTTATTTGTTTGTCTCTACTATAAATATAGAGTATTTCAAAATATTTAGTTTTCCATTTGTTCATTTCAATTTGTTTTGTTTTTCATAATTTGTTATTTGTTTGTCTCTACTATAAATATAGAGTATTTCAAAATATTTAGTTTTCCATTTGTTCATTTCAATTTGTTTTGTTTTTCATAATTTGTTATTTGTTTGTCTCTACTATAAATATAGAGTATTTCAAAATATTTAGTTTTCCATTTGTTCATTTCAATTTGTTTTGTTTTTCATAATTTGTTATTTGTTTGTCTCTACTATAAATATACAGTATTTCAAAATATTTAGTTTTCCATTTGTTCATTTCAATTTTTTGTTTTTCATAATTTGTTATTTGTTTGTCTCTACTATAAATATAGAGTATTTCAAAATATTTAGTTTTCCATTTGTTCATTTCAATTTTTTGTTTTTCATAATTTGTTATTTGTTTGTCTCTACTATAAATATAGAGTATTTCAAAATATTTAGTTTTCCATTTGTTCATTTCAATTTGTTTTGTTTTTCATAATTTGTTATTTGTTTGTCTCTACTATAAATATAGAGTATTTCAAAATATTTAGTTTTCCATTTGTTCATTTCAATTTGTTTTGTTTTTCATAATTTGTTATTTGTTTGTCTCTACTATAAATATAGAGTATTTCAAAATATTTAGTTTTCCATTTGTTCATTTCAATTTGTTTTGTTTTTCATAATTTGTTATTTGTTTGTCTCTACTATAAATATAGAGTATTTCAAAATATTTAGTTTTCCATTTGTTCATTTCAATTTGTTTTGTTTTTCATAATTTGTTATTTGTTTGTCTCTACTATAAATATACAGTATTTCAAAATATTTAGTTTTCCATTTGTTCATTTCAATTTGTTTTGTTTTTCATAATTTGTTATTTGTTTGTCTCTACTATAAATATAGAGTATTTCAAAATATTTAGTTTTCCATTTGTTCATTTCAATTTGTTTTGTTTTTCATAATTTGTTATTTGTTTGTCTCTACTATAAATATAGAGTATTTCAAAATATTTAGTTTTCCATTTGTTCATTTCAATTTTTTGTTTTTCATAATTTGTTATTTGTTTGTCTCTACTATAAATATAGAGTATTTCAAAATATTTAGTTTTCCATTTGTTCATTTCAATTTGTTTTGTTTTTCATAATTTGTTATTTGTTTGTCTCTACTATAAATATAGAGTATTTCAAAATATTTAGTTTTCCATTTGTTCATTTCAATTTGTTTTGTTTTTCATAATTTGTTATTTGTTTGTCTCTACTATAAATATAGAGTATTTCAAAATATTTAGTTTTCCATTTGTTCATTTCAATTTTTTGTTTTTCATAATTTGTTATTTGTTTGTCTCTACTATAAATATAGAGTATTTCAAAATATTTAGTTTTCCATTTGTTCATTTCAATTTGTTTTGTTTTTCATAATTTGTTATTTGTTTGTCTCTACTATAAATATAGAGTATTTCAAAATATTTAGTTTTCCATTTGTTCATTTCAATTTGTTTTGTTTTTCATAATTTGTTATTTGTTTGTCTCTACTATAAATATACAGTATTTCAAAATATTTAGTTTTCCATTTGTTCATTTCAATTTGTTTTGTTTTTCATAATTTGTTATTTGTTTGTCTCTACTATAAATATAGAGTATTTCAAAATATTTAGTTTTCCATTTGTTCATTTCAACTTTTTTGTTTTTCATAATTTGTTATTTGTTTGTCTCTACTATAAATATACAGTATTTCAAAATATTTAGTTTTCCATTTGTTCATTTCAATTTGTTTTGTTTTTCATAATTTGTTATTTGTTTGTCTCTACTATAAATATAGAGTATTTCAAAATATTTAGTTTTCCATTTGTTCATTTCAATTTGTTTTGTTTTTCATAATTTGTTATTTGTTTGTCTCTACTATAAATATAGAGTATTTCAAAATATTTAGTTTTCCATTTGTTCATTTCAATTTGTTTTGTTTTTCATAATTTGTTATTTGTTTGTCTCTACTATAAATATAGAGTATTTCAAAATATTTAGTTTTCCATTTGTTCATTTCAATTTGTTTTGTTTTTCATAATTTGTTATTTGTTTGTCTCTACTATAAATATAGAGTATTTCAAAATATTTAGTTTTCCATTTGTTCATTTCAATTTGTTTTGTTTTTCATAATTTGTTATTTGTTTGTCTCTACTATAAATATACAGTATTTCAAAATATTTAGTTTTCCATTTGTTCATTTCAATTTGTTTTGTTTTTCATAATTTGTTATTTGTTTGTCTCTACTATAAATATAGAGTATTTCAAAATATTTAGTTTTCCATTTGTTCATTTCAATTTTTTGTTTTTCATAATTTGTTATTTGTTTGTCTCTACTATAAATATAGAGTATTTCAAAATATTTAGTTTTCCATTTGTTCATTTCAATTTGTTTTGTTTTTCATAATTTGTTATTTGTTTGTCTCTACTATAAATATACAGTATTTCAAAATATTTAGTTTTCCATTTGTTCATTTCAATTTGTTTTGTTTTTCATAATTTGTTATTTGTTTGTCTCTACTATAAATATAGAGTATTTCAAAATATTTAGTTTTCCATTTGTTCATTTCAATTTTTTGTTTTTCATAATTTGTTATTTGTTTGTCTCTACTATAAATATAGAGTATTTCAAAATATTTAGTTTTCCATTTGTTCATTTCAATTTTTTGTTTTTCATAATTTGTTATTTGTTTGTCTCTACTATAAATATAGAGTATTTCAAAATATTTAGTTTTCCATTTGTTCATTTCAATTTGTTTTGTTTTTCATAATTTGTTATTTGTTTGTCTCTACTATAAATATAGAGTATTTCAAAATATTTAGTTTTCCATTTGTTCATTTCAATTTGTTTTGTTTTTCATAATTTGTTATTTGTTTGTCTCTACTATAAATATACAGTATTTCAAAATATTTAGTTTTCCATTTGTTCATTTCAATTTGTTTTGTTTTTCATAATTTGTTATTTGTTTGTCTCTACTATAAATATAGAGTATTTCAAAATATTTAGTTTTCCATTTGTTCATTTCAATTTGTTTTGTTTTTCATAATTTGTTATTTGTTTGTCTCTACTATAAATATAGAGTATTTCAAAATATTTAGTTTTCCATTTGTTCATTTCAATTTTTTGTTTTTCATAATTTGTTATTTGTTTGTCTCTACTATAAATATAGAGTATTTCAAAATATTTAGTTTTCCATTTGTTCATTTCAATTTGTTTTGTTTTTCATAATTTGTTATTTGTTTGTCTCTACTATAAATATAGAGTATTTCAAAATATTTAGTTTTCCATTTGTTCATTTCAATTTTTTGTTTTTCATAATTTGTTATTTGTTTGTCTCTACTATAAATATAGAGTATTTCAAAATATTTAGTTTTCCATTTGTTCATTTCAATTTTTTGTTTTTCATAATTTGTTATTTGTTTGTCTCTACTATAAATATAGAGTATTTCAAAATATTTAGTTTTCCATTTGTTCATTTCAATTTGTTTTGTTTTTCATAATTTGTTATTTGTTTGTCTCTACTATAAATATAGAGTATTTCAAAATATTTAGTTTTCCATTTGTTCATTTCAATTTGTTTTGTTTTTCATAATTTGTTATTTGTTTGTCTCTACTATAAATATAGAGTATTTCAAAATATTTAGTTTTCCATTTGTTCATTTCAATTTGTTTTGTTTTTCATAATTTGTTATTTGTTTGTCTCTACTATAAATATAGAGTATTTCAAAATATTTAGTTTTCCATTTGTTCATTTCAATTTGTTTTGTTTTTCATAATTTGTTATTTGTTTGTCTCTACTATAAATATACAGTATTTCAAAATATTTAGTTTTCCATTTGTTCATTTCAATTTTTTTGTTTTTCATAATTTGTTATTTGTTTGTCTCTACTATAAATATACAGTATTTCAAAATATTTAGTTTTCCATTTGTTCATTTCAATTTGTTTTGTTTTTCATAATTTGTTATTTGTTTGTCTCTACTATAAATATAGAGTATTTCAAAATATTTAGTTTTCCATTTGTTCATTTCAATTTGTTTTGTTTTTCATAATTTGTTATTTGTTTGTCTCTACTATAAATATAGAGTATTTCAAAATATTTAGTTTTCCATTTGTTCATTTCAATTTGTTTTGTTTTTCATAATTTGTTATTTGTTTGTCTCTACTATAAATATACAGTATTTCAAAATATTTAGTTTTCCATTTGTTCATTTCAATTTGTTTTGTTTTTCATAATTTGTTATTTGTTTGTCTCTACTATAAATATAGAGTATTTCAAAATATTTAGTTTTCCATTTGTTCATTTCAATTTTTTTGTTTTTCATAATTTGTTATTTGTTTGTCTCTACTATAAATATACAGTATTTCAAAATATTTAGTTTTCCATTTGTTCATTTCAATTTGTTTTGTTTTTCATAATTTGTTATTTGTTTGTCTCTACTATAAATATAGAGTATTTCAAAATATTTAGTTTTCCATTTGTTCATTTCAATTTGTTTTGTTTTTCATAATTTGTTATTTGTTTGTCTCTACTATAAATATAGAGTATTTCAAAATATTTAGTTTTCCATTTGTTCATTTCAATTTTTTGTTTTTCATAATTTGTTATTTGTTTGTCTCTACTATAAATATAGAGTATTTCAAAATATTTAGTTTTCCATTTGTTCATTTCAATGTTTTGTTTTTCATAATTTGTTATTTGTTTGTCTCTACTATAAATATACAGTATTTCAAAATATTTAGTTTTCCATTTGTTCATTTCAATTTTTTGTTTTTCATAATTTGTTATTTGTTTGTCTCTACTATAAATATAGAGTATTTCAAAATATTTAGTTTTCCATTTGTTCATTTCAATTTGTTTTGTTTTTCATAATTTGTTATTTGTTTGTCTCTACTATAAATATAGAGTATTTCAAAATATTTAGTTTTCCATTTGTTCATTTCAATTTTTTGTTTTTCATAATTTGTTATTTGTTTGTCTCTACTATAAATATAGAGTATTTCAAAATATTTAGTTTTCCATTTGTTCATTTCAATTTTTTTGTTTTTCATAATTTGTTATTTGTTTGTCTCTACTATAAATATACAGTATTTCAAAATATTTAGTTTTCCATTTGTTCATTTCAATTTGTTTTGTTTTTCATAATTTGTTATTTGTTTGTCTCTACTATAAATATAGAGTATTTCAAAATATTTAGTTTTCCATTTGTTCATTTCAATTTGTTTTGTTTTTCATAATTTGTTATTTGTTTGTCTCTACTATAAATATAGAGTATTTCAAAATATTTAGTTTTCCATTTGTTCATTTCAATTTTTTGTTTTTCATAATTTGTTATTTGTTTGTCTCTACTATAAATATAGAGTATTTCAAAATATTTAGTTTTCCATTTGTTCATTTCAATTTGTTTTGTTTTTCATAATTTGTTATTTGTTTGTCTCTACTATAAATATAGAGTATTTCAAAATATTTAGTTTTCCATTTGTTCATTTCAATTTTTTGTTTTTCATAATTTGTTATTTGTTTGTCTCTACTATAAATATACAGTATTTCAAAATATTTAGTTTTCCATTTGTTCATTTCAATTTTTTGTTTTTCATAATTTGTTATTTGTTTGTCTCTACTATAAATATAGAGTATTTCAAAATATTTAGTTTTCCATTTGTTCATTTCAATTTGTTTTGTTTTTCATAATTTGTTATTTGTTTGTCTCTACTATAAATATAGAGTATTTCAAAATATTTAGTTTTCCATTTGTTCATTTCAATTTGTTTTGTTTTTCATAATTTGTTATTTGTTTGTCTCTACTATAAATATAGAGTATTTCAAAATATTTAGTTTTCCATTTGTTCATTTCAATTTTTTGTTTTTCATAATTTGTTATTTGTTTGTCTCTACTATAAATATAGAGTATTTCAAAATATTTAGGTTTCCATTTGTTCATTTCAATTTTTTGTTTTTCATAATTTGTTATTTGTTTGTCTCTACTATAAATATAGAGTATTTCAAAATATTTAGTTTTCCATTTGTTCATTTCAATTTTTTTGTTTTTCATAATTTGTTATTTGTTTGTCTCTACTATAAATATACAGTATTTCAAAATATTTAGTTTTCCATTTGTTCATTTCAATTTTTTTTTTCCATAATTTGTTATTTGTTTGTCTCTACTATAAATATACAGTATTTCAAAATATTTAGTTTTCCATTTGTTCATTTCAATTTGTTTTGTTTTTCATAATTTGTTATTTGTTTGTCTCTACTATAAATATAGAGTATTTCAAAATATTTAGTTTTCCATTTGTTCATTTCAATTTGTTTTGTTTTTCATAATTTGTTATTTGTTTGTCTCTACTATAAATATAGAGTATTTCAAAATATTTAGTTTTCCATTTGTTCATTTCAATTTGTTTTGTTTTTCATAATTTGTTATTTGTTTGTCTCTACTATAAATATAGAGTATTTCAAAATATTTAGTTTTCCATTTGTTCATTTCAATTTTTTTGTTTTTCATAATTTGTTATTTGTTTGTCTCTACTATAAATATAGAGTATTTCAAAATATTTAGTTTTCCATTTGTTCATTTCAATTTGTTTTGTTTTTCATAATTTGTTATTTGTTTGTCTCTACTATAAATATAGAGTATTTCAAAATATTTAGTTTTCCATTTGTTCATTTCAATTTGTTTTGTTTTTCATAATTTGTTATTTGTTTGTCTCTACTATAAATATAGAGTATTTCAAAATATTTAGTTTTCCATTTGTTCATTTCAATTTTTTGTTTTTCATAATTTGTTATTTGTTTGTCTCTACTATAAATATACAGTATTTCAAAATATTTAGTTTTCCATTTGTTCATTTCAATTTGTTTTGTTTTTCATAATTTGTTATTTGTTTGTCTCTACTATAAATATAGAGTATTTCAAAATATTTAGTTTTCCATTTGTTCATTTCAATTTTTTGTTTTTCATAATTTGTTATTTGTTTGTCTCTACTATAAATATAGAGTATTTCAAAATATTTAGTTTTCCATTTGTTCATTTCAATTTGTTTTGTTTTTCATAATTTGTTATTTGTTTGTCTCTACTATAAATATAGAGTATTTCAAAATATTTAGTTTTCCATTTGTTCATTTCAATTTTTTGTTTTTCATAATTTGTTATTTGTTTGTCTCTACTATAAATATAGAGTATTTCAAAATATTTAGTTTTCCATTTGTTCATTTCAATTTTTTTGTTTTTCATAATTTGTTATTTGTTTGTCTCTACTATAAATATACAGTATTTCAAAATATTTAGTTTTCCATTTGTTCATTTCAATTTGTTTTGTTTTTCATAATTTGTTATTTGTTTGTCTCTACTATAAATATAGAGTATTTCAAAATATTTAGTTTTCCATTTGTTCATTTCAATTTGTTTTGTTTTTCATAATTTGTTATTTGTTTGTCTCTACTATAAATATAGAGTATTTCAAAATATTTAGTTTTCCATTTGTTCATTTCAATTTTTTGTTTTTCATAATTTGTTATTTGTTTGTCTCTACTATAAATATAGAGTATTTCAAAATATTTAGTTTTCCATTTGTTCATTTCAATTTGTTTTGTTTTTCATAATTTGTTATTTGTTTGTCTCTACTATAAATATAGAGTATTTCAAAATATTTAGTTTTCCATTTGTTCATTTCAATTTTTTGTTTTTCATAATTTGTTATTTGTTTGTCTCTACTATAAATATACAGTATTTCAAAATATTTAGTTTTCCATTTGTTCATTTCAATTTTTTGTTTTTCATAATTTGTTATTTGTTTGTCTCTACTATAAATATAGAGTATTTCAAAATATTTAGTTTTCCATTTGTTCATTTCAATTTGTTTTGTTTTTCATAATTTGTTATTTGTTTGTCTCTACTATAAATATAGAGTATTTCAAAATATTTAGTTTTCCATTTGTTCATTTCAATTTGTTTTGTTTTTCATAATTTGTTATTTGTTTGTCTCTACTATAAATATAGAGTATTTCAAAATATTTAGTTTTCCATTTGTTCATTTCAATTTTTTGTTTTTCATAATTTGTTATTTGTTTGTCTCTACTATAAATATAGAGTATTTCAAAATATTTAGGTTTCCATTTGTTCATTTCAATTTTTTGTTTTTCATAATTTGTTATTTGTTTGTCTCTACTATAAATATAGAGTATTTCAAAATATTTAGTTTTCCATTTGTTCATTTCAATTTTTTTGTTTTTCATAATTTGTTATTTGTTTGTCTCTACTATAAATATACAGTATTTCAAAATATTTAGTTTTCCATTTGTTCATTTCAATTTTTTTTTTCCATAATTTGTTATTTGTTTGTCTCTACTATAAATATACAGTATTTCAAAATATTTAGTTTTCCATTTGTTCATTTCAATTTCTTTTGTTTTTCATAATTTGTTATTTGTTTGTCTCTACTATAAATATAGAGTATTTCAAAATATTTAGTTTTCCATTTGTTCATTTCAATTTGTTTTGTTTTTCATAATTTGTTATTTGTTTGTCTCTACTATAAATATAGAGTATTTCAAAATATTTAGTTTTCCATTTGTTCATTTCAATTTGTTTTGTTTTTCATAATTTGTTATTTGTTTGTCTCTACTATAAATATAGAGTATTTCAAAATATTTAGTTTTCCATTTGTTCATTTCAATTTTTTTGTTTTTCATAATTTGTTATTTGTTTGTCTCTACTATAAATATACAGTATTTCAAAATATTTAGTTTTCCATTTGTTCATTTCAATTTGTTTTGTTTTTCATAATTTGTTATTTGTTTGTCTCTACTATAAATATAGAGTATTTCAAAATATTTAGTTTTCCATTTGTTCATTTCAATTTGTTTTGTTTTTCATAATTTGTTATTTGTTTGTCTCTACTATAAATATAGAGTATTTCAAAATATTTAGTTTTCCATTTGTTCATTTCAATTTGTTTTGTTTTTCATAATTTGTTATTTGTTTGTCTCTACTATAAATATAGAGTATTTCAAAATATTTAGTTTTCCATTTGTTCATTTCAATTTTTTGTTTTTCATAATTTGTTATTTGTTTGTCTCTACTATAAATATAGAGTATTTCAAAATATTTAGTTTTCCATTTGTTCATTTCAATTTGTTTTGTTTTTCATAATTTGTTATTTGTTTGTCTCTACTATAAATATAGAGTATTTCAAAATATTTAGTTTTCCATTTGTTCATTTCAATTTTTTGTTTTTCATAATTTCTTATTTGTTTGTCTCTACTATAAATATAGAGTATTTCAAAATATTTAGTTTTCCATTTGTTCATTTCAATTTTTTGTTTTTCATAATTTGTTATTTGTTTGTCTCTACTATAAATATAGAGTATTTCAAAATATTTAGTTTTCCATTTGTTCATTTCAATTTGTTTTGTTTTTCATAATTTGTTATTTGTTTGTCTCTACTATAAATATAGAGTATTTCAAAATATTTAGTTTTCCATTTGTTCATTTCAATTTGTTTTGTTTTTCATAATTTGTTATTTGTTTGTCTCTACTATAAATATAGAGTATTTCAAAATATTTAGTTTTCCATTTGTTCATTTCAATTTGTTTTGTTTTTCATAATTTGTTATTTGTTTGTCTCTACTATAAATATAGAGTATTTCAAAATATTTAGTTTTCCATTTGTTCATTTCAATTTTTTGTTTTTCATAATTTGTTATTTGTTTGTCTCTACTATAAATATAGAGTATTTCAAAATATTTAGGTTTCCATTTGTTCATTTCAATTTTTTGTTTTTCATAATTTGTTATTTGTTTGTCTCTACTATAAATATAGAGTATTTCAAAATATTTAGTTTTCCATTTGTTCATTTCAATTTTTTTGTTTTTCATAATTTGTTATTTGTTTGTCTCTACTATAAATATACAGTATTTCAAAATATTTAGTTTTCCATTTGTTCATTTCAATTTTTTGTTTTTCATAATTTGTTATTTGTTTGTCTCTACTATAAATATACAGTATTTCAAAATATTTAGTTTTCCATTTGTTCATTTCAATTTTTTGTTTTTCATAATTTGTTATTTGTTTGTCTCTACTATAAATATACAGTATTTCAAAATATTTAGTTTTCCATTTGTTCATTTCAATTTTTTGTTTTTCATAATTTGTTATTTGTTTGTCTCTACTATAAATATAGAGTATTTCAAAATATTTAGTTTTCCATTTGTTCATTTCAATTTTTTTGTTTTTCATAATTTGTTATTTGTTTGTCTCTACTATAAATATACAGTATTTCAAAATATTTAGTTTTCCATTTGTTCATTTCAATTTTTTGTTTTTCATAATTTATTTGTTTGTCTCTACTATAAATATACAGTATTTCAAAATATTTAGTTTTCCATTTGTTCATTTCAATTTTTTGTTTTTCATAATTTGTTATTTGTTTGTCTCTAATATAAATATAGAGTATTTCAAAATATTTAGTTTTCCATTTGTTCATTTCAATTTTTTGTTTTTCATAATTTGTTATTTGTTTGTCTCTAATATAAATATAGAGTATTTCAAAATATTTAGTTTTCCATTTGTTCATTTCAATTTTTTGTTTTTCATAATTTGTTATTTGTTTGTCTCTACTATAAATATAGAGTATTTCAAAATATTTAGTTTTCCATTTGTTCATTTCAATTTTTTGTTTTTCATAATTTGTTATTTGTTTGTCTCTACTATAAATATAGAGTATTTCAAAATATTTAGTTTTCCATTTGTTCATTTCAATTTGTTTTGTTTTTCATAATTTGTTATTTGTTTGTCTCTACTATAAATATACAGTATTTCAAAATATTTAGTTTTCCATTTGTTCATTTCAATTTGTTTTGTTTTTCATAATTTGTTATTTGTTTGTCTCTACTATAAATATAGAGTATTTCAAAATATTTAGGTTTCCATTTGTTCATTTCAATTTTTTGTTTTTCATAATTTGTTATTTGTTTGTCTCTACTATAAATATAGAGTATTTCAAAATATTTAGTTTTCCATTTGTTCATTTCAATTTTTTGTTTTTCATAATTTGTTATTTGTTTGTCTCTACTATAAATATAGAGTATTTCAAAATATTTAGTTTTCCATTTGTTCATTTCAATTTGTTTTGTTTTTCATAATTTGTTATTTGTTTGTCTCTACTATAAATATAGAGTATTTCAAAATATTTAGTTTTCCATTTGTTCATTTCAATTTTTTGTTTTTCATAATTTGTTATTTGTTTGTCTCTACTATAAATATAGAGTATTTCAAAATATTTAGTTTTCCATTTGTTCATTTCAATTTTTTGTTTTTCATAATTTGTTATTTGTTTGTCTCTACTATAAATATACAGTATTTCAAAATATTTAGTTTTCCATTTGTTCATTTCAATTTTTTGTTTTTCATAATTTGTTATTTGTTTGTCTCTACTATAAATATACAGTATTTCAAAATATTTAGTTTTCCATTTGTTCATTTCAATTTGTTTTGTTTTTCATAATTTGTTATTTGTTTGTCTCTACTATAAATATAGAGTATTTAAAAATATTTAGGTTTCCATTTGTTCATTTCAATTTTTTGTTTTTCATAATTTGTTATTTGTTTGTCTCTAATATAAATATAGAGTATTTCAAAATATTTAGTTTTCCATTTGTTCATTTCAATTTTTTGTTTTTCATAATTTGTTATTTGTTTGTCTCTACTATAAATATACAGTATTTCAAAATATTTAGTTTTCCATTTGTTCATTTCAATTTTTTGTTTTTCATAATTTGTTATTTGTTTGTCTCTACTATAAATATACAGTATTTACAAATATTTAGTTTTCCATTTGTTCATTTCAATTTTTTGTTTTTCATAATTTGTTATTTGTTTGTCTCTACTATAAATATAGAGTATTTCAAAATATTTAGTTTTCCATTTGTTCATTTCAATTTTTTGTTTTTCATAATTTGTTATTTGTTTGTCTCTACTATAAATATACAGTATTTCAAAATATTTAGTTTTCCATTTGTTCATTTCAATTTTTTGTTTTTCATAATTTGTTATTTGTTTGTCTCTACTATAAATATACAGTATTTCAAAATATTTAGTTTTCCATTTGTTCATTTCAATTTTTTGTTTTTCATAATTTGTTATTTGTTTGTCTCTACTATAAATATAGAGTATTTCAAAATATTTAGTTTTCCATTTGTTCATTTCAATTTTTTGTTTTTCATAATTTGTTATTTGTTTGTCTCTACTATAAATATAGAGTATTTCAAAATATTTAGTTTTCCATTTGTTCATTTCAATTTGTTTTGTTTTTCATAATTTGTTATTTGTTTGTCTCTACTATAAATATAGAGTATTTCAAAATATTTAGTTTTCCATTTGTTCATTTCAATTTTTTGTTTTTCATAATTTGTTATTTGTTTGTCTCTACTATAAATATAGAGTATTTCAAAATATTTAGGTTTCCATTTGTTCATTTCAATTTTTTGTTTTTCATAATTTGTTATTTGTTTGTCTCTACTATAAATATAGAGTATTTCAAAATATTTAGTTTTCCATTTGTTCATTTCAATTTTTTTGTTTTTCATAATTTGTTATTTGTTTGTCTCTACTATAAATATACAGTATTTCAAAATATTTAGTTTTCCATTTGTTCATTTCAATTTTTTGTTTTTCATAATTTGTTATTTGTTTGTCTCTACTATAAATATACAGTATTTCAAAATATTTAGTTTTCCATTTGTTCATTTCAATTTTTTGTTTTTCATAATTTGTTATTTGTTTGTCTCTACTATAAATATAGAGTATTTCAAAATATTTAGTTTTCCATTTGTTCATTTCAATTTGTTTTGTTTTTCATAATTTGTTATTTGTTTGTCTCTACTATAAATATACAGTATTTCAAAATATTTAGTTTTCCATTTGTTCATTTCAATTTGTTTTGTTTTTCATAATTTGTTATTTGTTTGTCTCTACTATAAATATAGAGTATTTCAAAATATTTAGGTTTCCATTTGTTCATTTCAATTTTTTGTTTTTCATAATTTGTTATTTGTTTGTCTCTACTATAAATATAGAGTATTTCAAAATATTTAGTTTTCCATTTGTTCATTTCAATTTTTTGTTTTTCATAATTTGTTATTTGTTTGTCTCTACTATAAATATAGAGTATTTCAAAATATTTAGTTTTCCATTTGTTCATTTCAATTTGTTTTGTTTTTCATAATTTGTTATTTGTTTGTCTCTACTATAAATATACAGTATTTCAAAATATTTAGTTTTCCATTTGTTCATTTCAATTTGTTTTGTTTTTCATAATTTGTTATTTGTTTGTCTCTTCTATAAATATAGAGTATTTCAAAATATTTAGTTTTCCATTTGTTCATTTCAATTTTTTGTTTTTCATAATTTGTTATTTGTTTGTCTCTACTATAAATATAGAGTATTTCAAAATATTTAGTTTTCCATTTGTTCATTTCAATTTTTTGTTTTTCATAATTTGTTATTTGTTTGTCTCTACTATAAATATACAGTATTTCAAAATATTTAGTTTTCCATTTGTTCATTTCAATTTTTTGTTTTTCATAATTTGTTATTTGTTTGTCTCTACTATAACTATACAGTATTTCAAAATATTTAGTTTTCCATTTGTTCATTTCAATTTGTTTTGTTTTTCATAATTTGTTATTTGTTTGTCTCTACTATAAATATAGAGTATTTCAAAATATTTAGGTTTCCATTTGTTCATTTCAATTTTTTGTTTTTCATAATTTGTTATTTGTTTGTCTCTAATATAAATATAGAGTATTTCAAAATATTTAGTTTTCCATTTGTTCATTTCAATTTTTTGTTTTTCATAATTTGTTATTTGTTTGTCTCTACTATAAATATACAGTATTTCAAAATATTTAGTTTTCCATTTGTTCATTTCAATTTTTTGTTTTTCATAATTTGTTATTTGTTTGTCTCTACTATAAATATACAGTATTTACAAATATTTAGTTTTCCATTTGTTCATTTCAATTTTTTGTTTTTCATAATTTGTTATTTGTTTGTCTCTACTATAAATATAGAGTATTTCAAAATATTTAGTTTTCCATTTGTTCATTTCAATTTTTTGTTTTTCATAATTTGTTATTTGTTTGTCTCTACTATAAATATACAGTATTTCAAAATATTTAGTTTTCCATTTGTTCATTTCAATTTTTTGTTTTTCATAATTTGTTATTTGTTTGTCTCTACTATAAATATACAGTATTTCAAAATATTTAGTTTTCCATTTGTTCATTTCAATTTTTTGTTTTTCATAATTTGTTATTTGTTTGTCTCTACTATAAATATAGAGTATTTCAAAATATTTAGTTTTCCATTTGTTCATTTCAATTTTTTGTTTTTCATAATTTGTTATTTGTTTGTCTCTACTATAAATATAGAGTATTTCAAAATATTTAGTTTTCCATTTGTTCATTTCAATTTGTTTTGTTTTTCATAATTTGTTATTTGTTTGTCTCTACTATAAATATAGAGTATTTCAAAATATTTAGGTTTCCATTTGTTCATTTCAATTTTTTGTTTTTCATAATTTGTTATTTGTTTGTCTCTAATATAAATATAGAGTATTTCAAAATATTTAGTTTTCCATTTGTTCATTTCAATTTTTTGTTTTTCATAATTTGTTATTTGTTTGTCTCTACTATAAATATAGAGTATTTCAAAATATTTAGTTTTCCATTTGTTCATTTCAATTTTTTGTTTTTCATAATTTGTTATTTGTTTGTCTCTACTATAAATATACAGTATTTCAAAATATTTAGTTTTCCATTTGTTCATTTCAATTTTTTGTTTTTCATAATTTGTTATTTGTTTGTCTCTACTATAAATATACAGTATTTCAAAATATTTAGTTTTCCATTTGTTCATTTCAATTTTTTGTTTTTCATAATTTGTTATTTGTTTGTCTCTACTATAAATATAGAGTATTTCAAAATATTTAGTTTTCCATTTGTTCATTTCAATTTTTTGTTTTTCATAATTTGTTATTTGTTTGTCTCTACTATAAATATAGAGTATTTCAAAATATTTAGTTTTCCATTTGTTCATTTCAATTTGTTTTGTTTTTCATAATTTGTTATTTGTTTGTCTCTACTATAAATATAGAGTATTTCAAAATATTTAGTTTTCCATTTGTTCATTTCAATTTTTTGTTTTTCATAATTTGTTATTTGTTTGTCTCTACTATAAATATAGAGTATTTCAAAATATTTAGGTTTCCATTTGTTCATTTCAATTTTTTGTTTTTCATAATTTGTTATTTGTTTGTCTCTACTATAAATATAGAGTATTTCAAAATATTTAGTTTTCCATTTGTTCATTTCAATTTTTTTGTTTTTCATAATTTGTTATTTGTTTGTCTCTACTATAAATATACAGTATTTCAAAATATTTAGTTTTCCATTTGTTCATTTCAATTTTTTGTTTTTCATAATTTGTTATTTGTTTGTCTCTACTATAAATATACAGTATTTCAAAATATTTAGTTTTCCATTTGTTCATTTCAATTTTTTGTTTTTCATAATTTGTTATTTGTTTGTCTCTACTATAAATATAGAGTATTTCAAAATATTTAGTTTTCCATTTGTTCATTTCAATTTTTTTGTTTTTCATAATTTGTTATTTGTTTGTCTCTACTATAAATATACAGTATTTCAAAATATTTAGTTTTCCATTTGTTCATTTCAATTTTTTGTTTTTCATAATTTATTTGTTTGTCTCTACTATAAATATACAGTATTTCAAAATATTTAGTTTTCCATTTGTTCATTTCAATTTTTTGTTTTTCATAATTTGTTATTTGTTTGTCTCTAATATAAATATAGAGTATTTCAAAATATTTAGTTTTCCATTTGTTCATTTCAATTTTTTGTTTTTCATAATTTGTTATTTGTTTGTCTCTAATATAAATATAGAGTATTTCAAAATATTTAGTTTTCCATTTGTTCATTTCAATTTTTTGTTTTTCATAATTTGTTATTTGTTTGTCTCTACTATAAATATAGAGTATTTCAAAATATTTAGTTTTCCATTTGTTCATTTCAATTTTTTGTTTTTCATAATTTGTTATTTGTTTGTCTCTACTATAAATATACAGTATTTACAAATATTTAGTTTTCCATTTGTTCATTTCAATTTTTTGTTTTTCATAATTTGTTATTTGTTTGTCTCTACTATAAATATAGAGTATTTCAAAATATTTAGTTTTCCATTTGTTCATTTCAATTTTTTGTTTTTCATAATTTGTTATTTGTTTGTCTCTACTATAAATATACAGTATTTCAAAATATTTAGTTTTCCATTTGTTCATTTCAATTTTTTGTTTTTCATAATTTGTTATTTGTTTGTCTCTACTATAAATATACAGTATTTCAAAATATTTAGTTTTCCATTTGTTCATTTCAATTTTTTGTTTTTCATAATTTGTTATTTGTTTGTCTCTACTATAAATATAGAGTATTTCAAAATATTTAGTTTTCCATTTGTTCATTTCAATTTTTTGTTTTTCATAATTTGTTATTTGTTTGTCTCTACTATAAATATACAGTATTTCAAAATATTTAGTTTTCCATTTGTTCATTTCAATTTGTTTTGTTTTTCATAATTTGTTATTTGTTTGTCTCTACTATAAATATAGAGTATTTAAAAATATTTAGGTTTCCATTTGTTCATTTCAATTTTTTGTTTTTCATAATTTGTTATTTGTTTGTCTCTAATATAAATATAGAGTATTTCAAAATATTTAGTTTTCCATTTGTTCATTTCAATTTTTTGTTTTTCATAATTTGTTATTTGTTTGTCTCTACTATAAATATACAGTATTTCAAAATATTTAGTTTTCCATTTGTTCATTTCAATTTTTTGTTTTTCATAATTTGTTATTTGTTTGTCTCTACTATAAATATACAGTATTTACAAATATTTAGTTTTCCATTTGTTCATTTCAATTTTTTGTTTTTCATAATTTGTTATTTGTTTGTCTCTACTATAAATATAGAGTATTTCAAAATATTTAGTTTTCCATTTGTTCATTTCAATTTTTTGTTTTTCATAATTTGTTATTTGTTTGTCTCTACTATAAATATACAGTATTTCAAAATATTTAGTTTTCCATTTGTTCATTTCAATTTTTTGTTTTTCATAATTTGTTATTTGTTTGTCTCTACTATAAATATACAGTATTTCAAAATATTTAGTTTTCCATTTGTTCATTTCAATTTTTTGTTTTTCATAATTTGTTATTTGTTTGTCTCTACTATAAATATAGAGTATTTCAAAATATTTAGTTTTCCATTTGTTCATTTCAATTTTTTGTTTTTCATAATTTGTTATTTGTTTGTCTCTACTATAAATATAGAGTATTTCAAAATATTTAGTTTTCCATTTGTTCATTTCAATTTGTTTTGTTTTTCATAATTTGTTATTTGTTTGTCTCTACTATAAATATAGAGTATTTCAAAATATTTAGTTTTCCATTTGTTCATTTCAATTTTTTGTTTTTCATAATTTATTTGTTTGTCTCTACTATAAATATACAGTATTTCAAAATATTTAGTTTTCCATTTGTTCATTTCAATTTTTTGTTTTTCATAATTTGTTATTTGTTTGTCTCTAATATAAATATAGAGTATTTCAAAATATTTAGTTTTCCATTTGTTCATTTCAATTTTTTGTTTTTCATAATTTGTTATTTGTTTGTCTCTAATATAAATATAGAGTATTTCAAAATATTTAGTTTTCCATTTGTTCATTTCAATTTTTTGTTTTTCATAATTTGTTATTTGTTTGTCTCTACTATAAATATAGAGTATTTCAAAATATTTAGTTTTCCATTTGTTCATTTCAATTTTTTGTTTTTCATAATTTGTTATTTGTTTGTCTCTACTATAAATATAGAGTATTTCAAAATATTTAGTTTTCCATTTGTTCATTTCAATTTGTTTTGTTTTTCATAATTTGTTATTTGTTTGTCTCTACTATAAATATACAGTATTTCAAAATATTTAGTTTTCCATTTGTTCATTTCAATTTGTTTTGTTTTTCATAATTTGTTATTTGTTTGTCTCTACTATAAATATAGAGTATTTCAAAATATTTAGGTTTCCATTTGTTCATTTCAATTTTTTGTTTTTCATAATTTGTTATTTGTTTGTCTCTACTATAAATATAGAGTATTTCAAAATATTTAGTTTTCCATTTGTTCATTTCAATTTTTTGTTTTTCATAATTTGTTATTTGTTTGTCTCTACTATAAATATAGAGTATTTCAAAATATTTAGTTTTCCATTTGTTCATTTCAATTTGTTTTGTTTTTCATAATTTGTTATTTGTTTGTCTCTACTATAAATATACAGTATTTCAAAATATTTAGTTTTCCATTTGTTCATTTCAATTTGTTTTGTTTTTCATAAT
Organism: Euprymna scolopes; assembly: GCF_053919585.1. Classification (NCBI taxonomy): domain Eukaryota; kingdom Metazoa; phylum Mollusca; class Cephalopoda; order Sepiida; family Sepiolidae; genus Euprymna; species Euprymna scolopes. The sequence continues at coordinate 26,980,175 of NC_136516.1, read as the reverse complement.
TTGTTATTTGTTTGTCTCTTCTATAAATATAGAGTATTTCAAAATATTTAGTTTTCCATTTGTTCATTTCAATTTTTTGTTTTTCATAATTTGTTATTTGTTTGTCTCTACTATAAATATAGAGTATTTCAAAATATTTAGTTTTCCATTTGTTCATTTCAATTTTTTGTTTTTCATAATTTGTTATTTGTTTGTCTCTACTATAAATATACAGTATTTCAAAATATTTAGTTTTCCATTTGTTCATTTCAATTTTTTGTTTTTCATAATTTGTTATTTGTTTGTCTCTACTATAACTATACAGTATTTCAAAATATTTAGTTTTCCATTTGTTCATTTCAATTTGTTTTGTTTTTCATAATTTGTTATTTGTTTGTCTCTACTATAAATATAGAGTATTTCAAAATATTTAGGTTTCCATTTGTTCATTTCAATTTTTTGTTTTTCATAATTTGTTATTTGTTTGTCTCTAATATAAATATAGAGTATTTCAAAATATTTAGTTTTCCATTTGTTCATTTCAATTTTTTGTTTTTCATAATTTGTTATTTGTTTGTCTCTACTATAAATATACAGTATTTCAAAATATTTAGTTTTCCATTTGTTCATTTCAATTTTTTGTTTTTCATAATTTGTTATTTGTTTGTCTCTACTATAAATATACAGTATTTACAAATATTTAGTTTTCCATTTGTTCATTTCAATTTTTTGTTTTTCATAATTTGTTATTTGTTTGTCTCTACTATAAATATAGAGTATTTCAAAATATTTAGTTTTCCATTTGTTCATTTCAATTTTTTGTTTTTCATAATTTGTTATTTGTTTGTCTCTACTATAAATATACAGTATTTCAAAATATTTAGTTTTCCATTTGTTCATTTCAATTTTTTGTTTTTCATAATTTGTTATTTGTTTGTCTCTACTATAAATATACAGTATTTCAAAATATTTAGTTTTCCATTTGTTCATTTCAATTTTTTGTTTTTCATAATTTGTTATTTGTTTGTCTCTACTATAAATATAGAGTATTTCAAAATATTTAGTTTTCCATTTGTTCATTTCAATTTTTTGTTTTTCATAATTTGTTATTTGTTTGTCTCTACTATAAATATAGAGTATTTCAAAATATTTAGTTTTCCATTTGTTCATTTCAATTTGTTTTGTTTTTCATAATTTGTTATTTGTTTGTCTCTACTATAAATATAGAGTATTTCAAAATATTTAGGTTTCCATTTGTTCATTTCAATTTTTTGTTTTTCATAATTTGTTATTTGTTTGTCTCTAATATAAATATAGAGTATTTCAAAATATTTAGTTTTCCATTTGTTCATTTCAATTTTTTGTTTTTCATAATTTGTTATTTGTTTGTCTCTACTATAAATATAGAGTATTTCAAAATATTTAGTTTTCCATTTGTTCATTTCAATTTTTTGTTTTTCATAATTTGTTATTTGTTTGTCTCTACTATAAATATACAGTATTTCAAAATATTTAGTTTTCCATTTGTTCATTTCAATTTTTTGTTTTTCATAATTTGTTATTTGTTTGTCTCTACTATAAATATACAGTATTTCAAAATATTTAGTTTTCCATTTGTTCATTTCAATTTTTTGTTTTTCATAATTTGTTATTTGTTTGTCTCTACTATAAATATAGAGTATTTCAAAATATTTAGTTTTCCATTTGTTCATTTCAATTTTTTGTTTTTCATAATTTGTTATTTGTTTGTCTCTACTATAAATATAGAGTATTTCAAAATATTTAGTTTTCCATTTGTTCATTTCAATTTGTTTTGTTTTTCATAATTTGTTATTTGTTTGTCTCTACTATAAATATAGAGTATTTCAAAATATTTAGTTTTCCATTTGTTCATTTCAATTTTTTGTTTTTCATAATTTGTTATTTGTTTGTCTCTACTATAAATATAGAGTATTTCAAAATATTTAGGTTTCCATTTGTTCATTTCAATTTTTTGTTTTTCATAATTTGTTATTTGTTTGTCTCTACTATAAATATAGAGTATTTCAAAATATTTAGTTTTCCATTTGTTCATTTCAATTTTTTTGTTTTTCATAATTTGTTATTTGTTTGTCTCTACTATAAATATACAGTATTTCAAAATATTTAGTTTTCCATTTGTTCATTTCAATTTTTTGTTTTTCATAATTTGTTATTTGTTTGTCTCTACTATAAATATACAGTATTTCAAAATATTTAGTTTTCCATTTGTTCATTTCAATTTTTTGTTTTTCATAATTTGTTATTTGTTTGTCTCTACTATAAATATAGAGTATTTCAAAATATTTAGTTTTCCATTTGTTCATTTCAATTTTTTTGTTTTTCATAATTTGTTATTTGTTTGTCTCTACTATAAATATACAGTATTTCAAAATATTTAGTTTTCCATTTGTTCATTTCAATTTTTTGTTTTTCATAATTTATTTGTTTGTCTCTACTATAAATATACAGTATTTCAAAATATTTAGTTTTCCATTTGTTCATTTCAATTTTTTGTTTTTCATAATTTGTTATTTGTTTGTCTCTAATATAAATATAGAGTATTTCAAAATATTTAGTTTTCCATTTGTTCATTTCAATTTTTTGTTTTTCATAATTTGTTATTTGTTTGTCTCTAATATAAATATAGAGTATTTCAAAATATTTAGTTTTCCATTTGTTCATTTCAATTTTTTGTTTTTCATAATTTGTTATTTGTTTGTCTCTACTATAAATATAGAGTATTTCAAAATATTTAGTTTTCCATTTGTTCATTTCAATTTTTTGTTTTTCATAATTTGTTATTTGTTTGTCTCTACTATAAATATAGAGTATTTCAAAATATTTAGTTTTCCATTTGTTCATTTCAATTTGTTTTGTTTTTCATAATTTGTTATTTGTTTGTCTCTACTATAAATATACAGTATTTCAAAATATTTAGTTTTCCATTTGTTCATTTCAATTTGTTTTGTTTTTCATAATTTGTTATTTGTTTGTCTCTACTATAAATATAGAGTATTTCAAAATATTTAGGTTTCCATTTGTTCATTTCAATTTTTTGTTTTTCATAATTTGTTATTTGTTTGTCTCTACTATAAATATAGAGTATTTCAAAATATTTAGTTTTCCATTTGTTCATTTCAATTTTTTGTTTTTCATAATTTGTTATTTGTTTGTCTCTACTATAAATATAGAGTATTTCAAAATATTTAGTTTTCCATTTGTTCATTTCAATTTGTTTTGTTTTTCATAATTTGTTATTTGTTTGTCTCTACTATAAATATACAGTATTTCAAAATATTTAGTTTTCCATTTGTTCATTTCAATTTGTTTTGTTTTTCATAATTTGTTATTTGTTTGTCTCTACTATAAATATAGAGTATTTCAAAATATTTAGTTTTCCATTTGTTCATTTCAATTTTTTGTTTTTCATAATTTGTTATTTGTTTGTCTCTACTATAAATATAGAGTATTTCAAAATATTTAGTTTTCCATTTGTTCATTTCAATTTTTTGTTTTTCATAATTTGTTATTTGTTTGTCTCTACTATAAATATACAGTATTTCAAAATATTTAGTTTTCCATTTGTTCATTTCAATTTTTTGTTTTTCATAATTTGTTATTTGTTTGTCTCTACTATAACTATACAGTATTTCAAAATATTTAGTTTTCCATTTGTTCATTTCAATTTGTTTTGTTTTTCATAATTTGTTATTTGTTTGTCTCTACTATAAATATAGAGTATTTCAAAATATTTAGGTTTCCATTTGTTCATTTCAATTTTTTGTTTTTCATAATTTGTTATTTGTTTGTCTCTAATATAAATATAGAGTATTTCAAAATATTTAGTTTTCCATTTGTTCATTTCAATTTTTTGTTTTTCATAATTTGTTATTTGTTTGTCTCTACTATAAATATACAGTATTTCAAAATATTTAGTTTTCCATTTGTTCATTTCAATTTTTTGTTTTTCATAATTTGTTATTTGTTTGTCTCTACTATAAATATACAGTATTTACAAATATTTAGTTTTCCATTTGTTCATTTCAATTTTTTGTTTTTCATAATTTGTTATTTGTTTGTCTCTACTATAAATATAGAGTATTTCAAAATATTTAGTTTTCCATTTGTTCATTTCAATTTTTTGTTTTTCATAATTTGTTATTTGTTTGTCTCTACTATAAATATACAGTATTTCAAAATATTTAGTTTTCCATTTGTTCATTTCAATTTTTTGTTTTTCATAATTTGTTATTTGTTTGTCTCTACTATAAATATACAGTATTTCAAAATATTTAGTTTTCCATTTGTTCATTTCAATTTTTTGTTTTTCATAATTTGTTATTTGTTTGTCTCTACTATAAATATAGAGTATTTCAAAATATTTAGTTTTCCATTTGTTCATTTCAATTTTTTGTTTTTCATAATTTGTTATTTGTTTGTCTCTACTATAAATATAGAGTATTTCAAAATATTTAGTTTTCCATTTGTTCATTTCAATTTGTTTTGTTTTTCATAATTTGTTATTTGTTTGTCTCTACTATAAATATAGAGTATTTCAAAATATTTAGGTTTCCATTTGTTCATTTCAATTTTTTGTTTTTCATAATTTGTTATTTGTTTGTCTCTAATATAAATATAGAGTATTTCAAAATATTTAGTTTTCCATTTGTTCATTTCAATTTTTTGTTTTTCATAATTTGTTATTTGTTTGTCTCTACTATAAATATAGAGTATTTCAAAATATTTAGTTTTCCATTTGTTCATTTCAATTTTTTGTTTTTCATAATTTGTTATTTGTTTGTCTCTACTATAAATATAGAGTATTTCAAAATATTTAGTTTTCCATTTGTTCATTTCAATTTGTTTTGTTTTTCATAATTTGTTATTTGTTTGTCTCTACTATAAATATAGAGTATTTCAAAATATTTAGGTTTCCATTTGTTCATTTCAATTTTTTGTTTTTCATAATTTGTTATTTGTTTGTCTCTAATATAAATATAGAGTATTTCAAAATATTTAGTTTTCCATTTGTTCATTTCAATTTTTTGTTTTTCATAATTTGTTATTTGTTTGTCTCTACTATAAATATAGAGTATTTCAAAATATTTAGTTTTCCATTTGTTCATTTCAATTTTTTGTTTTTCATAATTTGTTATTTGTTTGTCTCTACTATAAATATAGAGTATTTCAAAATATTTAGTTTTCCATTTGTTCATTTCAATTTTTTGTTTTTCATAATTTGTTATTTGTTTGTCTCTACTATAAATATAGAGTATTTCAAAATATTTAGTTTTCCATTTGTTCATTTCAATTTTTTGTTTTTCATAATTTGTTATTTGTTTGTCTCTACTATAAATATAGAGTATTTCAAAATATTTAGTTTTCCATTTGTTCATTTCAATTTGTTTTGTTTTTCATAATTTGTTATTTGTTTGTCTCTACTATAAATATAGAGTATTTCAAAATATTTAGGTTTCCATTTGTTCATTTCAATTTTTTGTTTTTCATAATTTGTTATTTGTTTGTCTCTAATATAAATATAGAGTATTTCAAAATATTTAGTTTTCCATTTGTTCATTTCAATTTTTTGTTTTTCATAATTTGTTATTTGTTTGTCTCTACTATAAATATAGAGTATTTCAAAATATTTAGTTTTCCATTTGTTCATTTCAATTTTTTGTTTTTCATAATTTGTTATTTGTTTGTCTCTACTATAAATATAGAGTATTTCAAAATATTTAGTTTTCCATTTGTTCATTTCAATTTGTTTTGTTTTTCATAATTTGTTATTTGTTTGTCTCTACTATAAATATAGAGTATTTCAAAATATTTAGTTTTCCATTTGTTCATTTCAATTTTTTGTTTTTCATAATTTGTTATTTGTTTGTCTCTACTATAAATATACAGTATTTCAAAATATTTAGTTTTCCATTTGTTCATTTCAATTTTTTGTTTTTCATAATTTGTTATTTGTTTGTCTCTACTATAAATATAGAGTATTTCAAAATATTTAGTTTTCCATTTGTTCATTTCAATTTTTTGTTTTTCATAATTTGTTATTTGTTTGTCTCTACTATAAATATAGAGTATTTCAAAATATTTAGTTTTCCATTTGTTCATTTCAATTTGTTTTGTTTTTCATAATTTGTTATTTGTTTGTCTCTACTATAAATATAGAGTATTTCAAAATATTTAGGTTTCCATTTGTTCATTTCAATTTTTTGTTTTTCATAATTTGTTATTTGTTTGTCTCTAATATAAATATAGAGTATTTCAAAATATTTAGTTTTCCATTTGTTCATTTCAATTTTTTGTTTTTCATAATTTGTTATTTGTTTGTCTCTACTATAAATATAGAGTATTTCAAAATATTTAGTTTTCCATTTGTTCATTTCAATTTTTTGTTTTTCATAATTTGTTATTTGTTTGTCTCTACTATAAATATACAGTATTTCAAAATATTTAGTTTTCCATTTGTTCATTTCAATTTTTTGTTTTTCATAATTTGTTATTTGTTTGTCTCTACTATAAATATACAGTATTTCAAAATATTTAGTTTTCCATTTGTTCATTTCAATTTTTTGTTTTTCATAATTTGTTATTTGTTTGTCTCTACTATAAATATAGAGTATTTCAAAATATTTAGTTTTCCATTTGTTCATTTCAATTTTTTGTTTTTCATAATTTGTTATTTGTTTGTCTCTACTATAAATATAGAGTATTTCAAAATATTTAGTTTTCCATTTGTTCATTTCAATTTGTTTTGTTTTTCATAATTTGTTATTTGTTTGTCTCTACTATAAATATAGAGTATTTCAAAATATTTAGTTTTCCATTTGTTCATTTCAATTTTTTGTTTTTCATAATTTGTTATTTGTTTGTCTCTACTATAAATATAGAGTATTTCAAAATATTTAGGTTTCCATTTGTTCATTTCAATTTTTTGTTTTTCATAATTTGTTATTTGTTTGTCTCTACTATAAATATAGAGTATTTCAAAATATTTAGTTTTCCATTTGTTCATTTCAATTTTTTTGTTTTTCATAATTTGTTATTTGTTTGTCTCTACTATAAATATACAGTATTTCAAAATATTTAGTTTTCCATTTGTTCATTTCAATTTTTTGTTTTTCATAATTTGTTATTTGTTTGTCTCTACTATAAATATACAGTATTTCAAAATATTTAGTTTTCCATTTGTTCATTTCAATTTTTTGTTTTTCATAATTTGTTATTTGTTTGTCTCTACTATAAATATAGAGTATTTCAAAATATTTAGTTTTCCATTTGTTCATTTCAATTTTTTTGTTTTTCATAATTTGTTATTTGTTTGTCTCTACTATAAATATACAGTATTTCAAAATATTTAGTTTTCCATTTGTTCATTTCAATTTTTTGTTTTTCATAATTTATTTGTTTGTCTCTACTATAAATATACAGTATTTCAAAATATTTAGTTTTCCATTTGTTCATTTCAATTTTTTGTTTTTCATAATTTGTTATTTGTTTGTCTCTAATATAAATATAGAGTATTTCAAAATATTTAGTTTTCCATTTGTTCATTTCAATTTTTTGTTTTTCATAATTTGTTATTTGTTTGTCTCTAATATAAATATAGAGTATTTCAAAATATTTAGTTTTCCATTTGTTCATTTCAATTTTTTGTTTTTCATAATTTGTTATTTGTTTGTCTCTACTATAAATATAGAGTATTTCAAAATATTTAGTTTTCCATTTGTTCATTTCAATTTTTTGTTTTTCATAATTTGTTATTTGTTTGTCTCTACTATAAATATAGAGTATTTCAAAATATTTAGTTTTCCATTTGTTCATTTCAATTTGTTTTGTTTTTCATAATTTGTTATTTGTTTGTCTCTACTATAAATATACAGTATTTCAAAATATTTAGTTTTCCATTTGTTCATTTCAATTTGTTTTGTTTTTCATAATTTGTTATTTGTTTGTCTCTACTATAAATATAGAGTATTTCAAAATATTTAGGTTTCCATTTGTTCATTTCAATTTTTTGTTTTTCATAATTTGTTATTTGTTTGTCTCTACTATAAATATAGAGTATTTCAAAATATTTAGTTTTCCATTTGTTCATTTCAATTTTTTGTTTTTCATAATTTGTTATTTGTTTGTCTCTACTATAAATATAGAGTATTTCAAAATATTTAGTTTTCCATTTGTTCATTTCAATTTGTTTTGTTTTTCATAATTTGTTATTTGTTTGTCTCTACTATAAATATACAGTATTTCAAAATATTTAGTTTTCCATTTGTTCATTTCAATTTGTTTTGTTTTTCATAATTTGTTATTTGTTTGTCTCTACTATAAATATAGAGTATTTCAAAATATTTAGTTTTCCATTTGTTCATTTCAATTTTTTGTTTTTCATAATTTGTTATTTGTTTGTCTCTACTATAAATATAGAGTATTTCAAAATATTTAGTTTTCCATTTGTTCATTTCAATTTTTTGTTTTTCATAATTTGTTATTTGTTTGTCTCTACTATAAATATACAGTATTTCAAAATATTTAGTTTTCCATTTGTTCATTTCAATTTTTTGTTTTTCATAATTTGTTATTTGTTTGTCTCTACTATAACTATACAGTATTTCAAAATATTTAGTTTTCCATTTGTTCATTTCAATTTGTTTTGTTTTTCATAATTTGTTATTTGTTTGTCTCTACTATAAATATAGAGTATTTCAAAATATTTAGGTTTCCATTTGTTCATTTCAATTTTTTGTTTTTCATAATTTGTTATTTGTTTGTCTCTAATATAAATATAGAGTATTTCAAAATATTTAGTTTTCCATTTGTTCATTTCAATTTTTTGTTTTTCATAATTTGTTATTTGTTTGTCTCTACTATAAATATACAGTATTTCAAAATATTTAGTTTTCCATTTGTTCATTTCAATTTTTTGTTTTTCATAATTTGTTATTTGTTTGTCTCTACTATAAATATACAGTATTTACAAATATTTAGTTTTCCATTTGTTCATTTCAATTTTTTGTTTTTCATAATTTGTTATTTGTTTGTCTCTACTATAAATATAGAGTATTTCAAAATATTTAGTTTTCCATTTGTTCATTTCAATTTTTTGTTTTTCATAATTTGTTATTTGTTTGTCTCTACTATAAATATACAGTATTTCAAAATATTTAGTTTTCCATTTGTTCATTTCAATTTTTTGTTTTTCATAATTTGTTATTTGTTTGTCTCTACTATAAATATACAGTATTTCAAAATATTTAGTTTTCCATTTGTTCATTTCAATTTTTTGTTTTTCATAATTTGTTATTTGTTTGTCTCTACTATAAATATAGAGTATTTCAAAATATTTAGTTTTCCATTTGTTCATTTCAATTTTTTGTTTTTCATAATTTGTTATTTGTTTGTCTCTACTATAAATATAGAGTATTTCAAAATATTTAGTTTTCCATTTGTTCATTTCAATTTGTTTTGTTTTTCATAATTTGTTATTTGTTTGTCTCTACTATAAATATAGAGTATTTCAAAATATTTAGGTTTCCATTTGTTCATTTCAATTTTTTGTTTTTCATAATTTGTTATTTGTTTGTCTCTAATATAAATATAGAGTATTTCAAAATATTTAGTTTTCCATTTGTTCATTTCAATTTTTTGTTTTTCATAATTTGTTATTTGTTTGTCTCTACTATAAATATAGAGTATTTCAAAATATTTAGTTTTCCATTTGTTCATTTCAATTTTTTGTTTTTCATAATTTGTTATTTGTTTGTCTCTACTATAAATATAGAGTATTTCAAAATATTTAGTTTTCCATTTGTTCATTTCAATTTGTTTTGTTTTTCATAATTTGTTATTTGTTTGTCTCTACTATAAATATAGAGTATTTCAAAATATTTAGGTTTCCATTTGTTCATTTCAATTTTTTGTTTTTCATAATTTGTTATTTGTTTGTCTCTAATATAAATATAGAGTATTTCAAAATATTTAGTTTTCCATTTGTTCATTTCAATTTTTTGTTTTTCATAATTTGTTATTTGTTTGTCTCTACTATAAATATAGAGTATTTCAAAATATTTAGTTTTCCATTTGTTCATTTCAATTTTTTGTTTTTCATAATTTGTTATTTGTTTGTCTCTACTATAAATATAGAGTATTTCAAAATATTTAGTTTTCCATTTGTTCATTTCAATTTTTTGTTTTTCATAATTTGTTATTTGTTTGTCTCTACTATAAATATAGAGTATTTCAAAATATTTAGTTTTCCATTTGTTCATTTCAATTTTTTGTTTTTCATAATTTGTTATTTGTTTGTCTCTACTATAAATATAGAGTATTTCAAAATATTTAGTTTTCCATTTGTTCATTTCAATTTGTTTTGTTTTTCATAATTTGTTATTTGTTTGTCTCTACTATAAATATAGAGTATTTCAAAATATTTAGGTTTCCATTTGTTCATTTCAATTTTTTGTTTTTCATAATTTGTTATTTGTTTGTCTCTAATATAAATATAGAGTATTTCAAAATATTTAGTTTTCCATTTGTTCATTTCAATTTTTTGTTTTTCATAATTTGTTATTTGTTTGTCTCTACTATAAATATAGAGTATTTCAAAATATTTAGTTTTCCATTTGTTCATTTCAATTTTTTGTTTTTCATAATTTGTTATTTGTTTGTCTCTACTATAAATATAGAGTATTTCAAAATATTTAGTTTTCCATTTGTTCATTTCAATTTGTTTTGTTTTTCATAATTTGTTATTTGTTTGTCTCTACTATAAATATAGAGTATTTAAAAATATTTAGGTTTCCATTTGTTCATTTCAATTTTTTGTTTTTCATAATTTGTTATTTGTTTGTCTCTAATATAAATATAGAGTATTTCAAAATATTTAGTTTTCCATTTGTTCATTTCAATTTTTTGTTTTTCATAATTTGTTATTTGTTTGTCTCTACTATAAATATAGAGTATTTCAAAATATTTAGGTTTCCATTTGTTCATTTCAATTTTTTGTTTTTCATAATTTGTTATTTGTTTGTCTCTAATATAAATATAGAGTATTTCAAAATATTTAGTTTTCCATTTGTTCATTTCAATTTTTTGTTTTTCATAATTTGTTATTTGTTTGTCTCTACTATAAATATAGAGTATTTCAAAATATTTAGTTTTCCATTTGTTCATTTCAATTTTTTGTTTTTCATAATTTGTTATTTGTTTGTCTCTACTATAAATATAGAGTATTTCAAAATATTTAGTTTTCCATTTGTTCATTTCAATTTGTTTTGTTTTTCATAATTTGTTATTTGTTTGTCTCTACTATAAATATAGAGTATTTCAAAATATTTAGGTTTCCATTTGTTCATTTCAATTTTTTGTTTTTCATAATTTGTTATTTGTTTGTCTCTAATATAAATATAGAGTATTTCAAAATATTTAGTTTTCCATTTGTTCATTTCAATTTTTTGTTTTTCATAATTTGTTATTTGTTTGTCTCTACTATAAATATAGAGTATTTCAAAATATTTAGTTTTCCATTTGTTCATTTCAATTTTTTGTTTTTCATAATTTGTTATTTGTTTGTCTCTACTATAAATATAGAGTATTTCAAAATATTTAGTTTTCCATTTGTTCATTTCAATTTGTTTTGTTTTTCATAATTTGTTATTTGTTTGTCTCTACTATAAATATAGAGTATTTCAAAATATTTAGGTTTCCATTTGTTCATTTCAATTTTTTGTTTTTCATAATTTGTTATTTGTTTGTCTCTACTATAAATATAGAGTATTTCAAAATATTTAGTTTTCCATTTGTTCATTTCAATTTTTTGTTTTTCATAATTTGTTATTTGTTTGTCTCTACTATAAATATAGAGTATTTCAAAATATTTAGTTTTCCATTTGTTCATTTCAATTTTTTGTTTTTCATAATTTGTTATTTGTTTGTCTCTACTATAAATATAGAGTATTTCAAAATATTTAGTTTTCCATTTGTTCATTTCAATTTTTTGTTTTTCATAATTTGTTATTTGTTTGTCTCTACTATAAATATAGAGTATTTCAAAATATTTAGTTTTCCATTTGTTCATTTCAATTTTTTGTTTTTCATAATTTGTTATTTGTTTGTCTCTACTATAAATATAGAGTATTTCAAAATATTTAGTTTTCCATTTGTTCATTTCAATTTTTTGTTTTTCATAATTTGTTATTTGTTTGTCTCTACTATAAATATAGAGTATTTCAAAATATTTAGTTTTCCATTTGTTCATTTCAATTTGTTTTGTTTTTCATAATTTGTTATTTGTTTGTCTCTACTATAAATATAGAGTATTTCAAAATATTTAGGTTTCCATTTGTTCATTTCAATTTTTTGTTTTTCATAATTTGTTATTTGTTTGTCTCTAATATAAATATAGAGTATTTCAAAATATTTAGTTTTCAAATTTGTTCATTTCAATTTTTTGTTTTTCATAATTTGTTATTTGTTTGTCTCTACTATAAATATAGAGTATTTCAAAATATTTAGGTTTCCATTTGTTCATTTCAATTTTTTGTTTTTCATAATTTGTTATTTGTTTGTCTCTAATATAAATATAGAGTATTTCAAAATATTTAGTTTTCCATTTGTTCATTTCAATTTTTTGTTTTTCATAATTTGTTATTTGTTTGTCTCTACTATAAATATAGAGTATTTCAAAATATTTAGTTTTCCATTTGTTCATTTCAATTTTTTGTTTTTCATAATTTGTTATTTGTTTGTCTCTACTATAAATATAGAGTATTTCAAAATATTTAGTTTTCCATTTGTTCATTTCAATTTGTTTTGTTTTTCATAATTTGTTATTTGTTTGTCTCTACTATAAATATAGAGTATTTCAAAATATTTAGGTTTCCATTTGTTCATTTCAATTTTTTGTTTTTCATAATTTGTTATTTGTTTGTCTCTAATATAAATATAGAGTATTTCAAAATATTTAGTTTTCCATTTGTTCATTTCAATTTTTTGTTTTTCATAATTTGTTATTTGTTTGTCTCTACTATAAATATACAGTATTTCAAAATATTTAGTTTTCCATTTGTTCATTTCAATTTTTTGTTTTTCATAATTTGTTATTTGTTTGTCTCTACTATAAATATAGAGTATTTCAAAATATTTAGTTTTCCATTTGTTCATTTCAATTTTTTGTTTTTCATAATTTGTTATTTGTTTGTCTCTACTATAAATATAGAGTATTTCAAAATATTTAGGTTTCCATTTGTTCATTTCAATTTTTTGTTTTTCATAATTTGTTATTTGTTTGTCTCTAATATAAATATAGAGTATTTCAAAATATTTAGTTTTCCATTTGTTCATTTCAATTTTTTGTTTTTCATAATTTGTTATTTGTTTGTCTCTACTATAAATATAGAGTATTTCAAAATATTTAGTTTTCCATTTGTTCATTTCAATTTTTTGTTTTTCATAATTTGTTATTTGTTTGTCTCTACTATAAATATACAGTATTTCAAAATATTTAGTTTTCCATTTGTTCATTTCAATTTGTTTTGTTTTTCATAATTTGTTATTTGTTTGTCTCTACTATAAATATAGAGTATTTCAAAATATTTAGGTTTCCATTTGTTCATTTCAATTTTTTGTTTTTCATAATTTGTTATTTGTTTGTCTCTAATATAAATATAGAGTATTTCAAAATATTTAGTTTTCCATTTGTTCATTTCAATTTTTTGTTTTTCATAATTTGTTATTTGTTTGTCTCTACTATAAATATAGAGTATTTCAAAATATTTAGTTTTCCATTTGTTCATTTCAATTTTTTGTTTTTCATAATTTGTTATTTGTTTGTCTCTACTATAAATATACAGTATTTCAAAATATTTAGTTTTCCATTTGTTCATTTCAATTTTTTGTTTTTCATAATTTGTTATTTGTTTGTCTCTACTATAAATATACAGTATTTCAAAATATTTAGTTTTCCATTTGTTCATTTCAATTTTTTGTTTTTCATAATTTGTTATTTGTTTGTCTCTACTATAAATATAGAGTATTTCAAAATATTTAGTTTTCCATTTGTTCATTTCAATTTTTTGTTTTTCATAATTTGTTATTTGTTTGTCTCTACTATAAATATAGAGTATTTCAAAATATTTAGTTTTCCATTTGTTCATTTCAATTTGTTTTGTTTTTCATAATTTGTTATTTGTTTGTCTCTACTATAAATATAGAGTATTTCAAAATATTTAGGTTTCCATTTGTTCATTTCAATTTTTTGTTTTTCATAATTTGTTATTTGTTTGTCTCTACTATAAATATAGAGTATTTCAAAATATTTAGGTTTCCATTTGTTCATTTCAATTTTTTGTTTTTCATAATTTGTTATTTGTTTGTCTCTACTATAAATATAGAGTATTTCAAAATATTTAGTTTTCCATTTGTTCATTTCAATTTTTTGTTTTTCATAATTTGTTATTTGTTTGTCTCTACTATAAATATAGAGTATTTCAAAATATTTAGTTTTCCATTTGTTCATTTCAATTTTTTGTTTTTCATAATTTGTTATTTGTTTGTCTCTACTATAAATATAGAGTATTTCAAAATATTTAGTTTTCCATTTGTTCATTTCAATTTTTTGTTTTTCATAATTTGTTATTTGTTTGTCTCTACTATAAATATAGAGTATTTCAAAATATTTAGTTTTCCATTTGTTCATTTCAATTTTTTGTTTTTCATAATTTGTTATTTGTTTGTCTCTACTATAAATATAGAGTATTTCAAAATATTTAGTTTTCCATTTGTTCATTTCAATTTTTTGTTTTTCATAATTTGTTATTTGTTTGTCTCTACTATAAATATAGAGTATTTCAAAATATTTAGTTTTCCATTTGTTCATTTCAATTTGTTTTGTTTTTCATAATTTGTTATTTGTTTGTCTCTACTATAAATATAGAGTATTTCAAAATATTTAGGTTTCCATTTGTTCATTTCAATTTTTTGTTTTTCATAATTTGTTATTTGTTTGTCTCTAATATAAATATAGAGTATTTCAAAATATTTAGTTTTCAAATTTGTTCATTTCAATTTTTTGTTTTTCATAATTTGTTATTTGTTTGTCTCTACTATAAATATAGAGTATTTCAAAATATTTAGGTTTCCATTTGTTCATTTCAATTTTTTGTTTTTCATAATTTGTTATTTGTTTGTCTCTAATATAAATATAGAGTATTTCAAAATATTTAGTTTTCCATTTGTTCATTTCAATTTTTTGTTTTTCATAATTTGTTATTTGTTTGTCTCTACTATAAATATAGAGTATTTCAAAATATTTAGTTTTCCATTTGTTCATTTCAATTTTTTGTTTTTCATAATTTGTTATTTGTTTGTCTCTACTATAAATATAGAGTATTTCAAAATATTTAGTTTTCCATTTGTTCATTTCAATTTGTTTTGTTTTTCATAATTTGTTATTTGTTTGTCTCTACTATAAATATAGAGTATTTCAAAATATTTAGGTTTCCATTTGTTCATTTCAATTTTTTGTTTTTCATAATTTGTTATTTGTTTGTCTCTAATATAAATATAGAGTATTTCAAAATATTTAGTTTTCCATTTGTTCATTTCAATTTTTTGTTTTTCATAATTTGTTATTTGTTTGTCTCTACTATAAATATACAGTATTTCAAAATATTTAGTTTTCCATTTGTTCATTTCAATTTTTTGTTTTTCATAATTTGTTATTTGTTTGTCTCTACTATAAATATAGAGTATTTCAAAATATTTAGTTTTCCATTTGTTCATTTCAATTTTTTGTTTTTCATAATTTGTTATTTGTTTGTCTCTACTATAAATATAGAGTATTTCAAAATATTTAGTTTTCCATTTGTTCATTTCAATTTTTTGTTTTTCATAATTTGTTATTTGTTTGTCTCTACTATAAATATAGAGTATTTCAAAATATTTAGTTTTCCATTTGTTCATTTCAATTTGTTTTGTTTTTCATAATTTGTTATTTGTTTGTCTCTACTATAAATATAGAGTATTTCAAAATATTTAGGTTTCCATTTGTTCATTTCAATTTTTTGTTTTTCATAATTTGTTATTTGTTTGTCTCTACTATAAATATAGAGTATTTCAAAATATTTAGTTTTCCATTTGTTCATTTCAATTTTTTGTTTTTCATAATTTGTTATTTGTTTGTCTCTACTATAAATATAGAGTATTTAAAAATATTTAGTTTTCCATTTGTTCATTTCAATTTTTTGTTTTTCATAATTTGTTATTTGTTTGTCTCTAATATAAATATAGAGTATTTCAAAATATTTAGTTTTCCATTTGTTCATTTCAATTTTTTGTTTTTCATAATTTGTTATTTGTTTGTCTCTACTATAAGTATAGAGTATTTCAAAATATTTAGTTTTCCATTTGTTCATTTCAATTTTTTGTTTTTCATAATTTGTTATTTGTTTGTCTCTACTATAAATATAGAGTATTTCAAAATATTTAGTTTTCCATTTGTTCATTTCAATTTTTTGTTTTTCATAATTTGTTATTTGTTTGTCTCTACTATAAATATAGAGTATTTCAAAATATTTAGTTTTCCATTTGTTCATTTCAATTTTTTGTTTTTCATAATTTGTTATTTGTTTGTCTCTACTATAAATATAGAGTATTTCAAAATATTTAGTTTTCCATTTGTTCATTTCAATTTTTTGTTTTTCATAATTTGTTATTTGTTTGTCTCTACTATAAATATAGAGTATTTCAAAATATTTAGTTTTCCATTTGTTCATTTCAATTTTTTGTTTTTCATAATTTGTTATTTGTTTGTCTCTACTATAAATATAGAGTATTTCAAAATATTTAGTTTTCCATTTGTTCATTTCAATTTTTTGTTTTTCATAATTTGTTATTTGTTTGTCTCTACTATAAATATACAGTATTTCAAAATATTTAGTTTTCCATTTGTTCATTTCAATTTTTTGTTTTTCATAATTTGTTATTTGTTTGTCTCTACTATAAATATAGAGTATTTCAAAATATTTAGTTTTCCATTTGTTCATTCCAATTTTTTGTTTTTCATAATTTATTTGTTTGTTTGTCTCTACTATAAATATAGAGTATTTCAAAATATTTAGTTTTCCATTTGTTCATTTCAATTTGTTTTGTTTTTCATAATTTGTTATTTGTTTGTCTCTACTATAAATATAGAGTATTTCAAAATATTTAGGTTTCCATTTGTTCATTTCAATTTTTTGTTTTTCATAATTTGTTATTTGTTTGTCTCTACTATAAATATAGAGTATTTCAAAATATTTAGTTTTCCATTTGTTCATTTCAATTTTTTGTTTTTCATAATTTGTTATTTGTTTGTCTCTAATATAAATATAGAGTATTTCAAAATATTTAGTTTTCCATTTGTTCATTTCAATTTTTTGTTTTTCATAATTTGTTATTTGTTTGTCTCTACTATAAATATAGAGTATTTCAAAATATTTAGTTTTCCATTTGTTCATTTCAATTTTTTGTTTTTCATAATTTGTTATTTGTTTGTCTCTAATATAAATATAGAGTATTTCAAAATATTTAGTTTTCCATTTGTTCATTTCAATTTTTTGTTTTTCATAATTTGTTATTTGTTTGTCTCTACTATAAATATAGAGTATTTCAAAATATTTAGTTTTCCATTTGTTCATTTCAATTTTTTGTTTTTCATAATTTGTTATTTGTTTGTCTCTACTATAAATATAGAGTATTTCAAAATATTTAGTTTTCCATTTGTTCATTCCAATTTTTTGTTTTTCATAATTTATTTGTTTGTTTGTCTCTACTATAAATATAGAGTATTTCAAAATATTTAGGTTTCCATTTGTTCATTTCAATTTTTTGTTTTTCATAATTTGTTATTTGTTTGTCTCTACTATAAATATAGAGTATTTCAAAATATTTAGTTTTCCATTTGTTCATTTCAATTTTTTGTTTTTCATAATTTGTTATTTGTTTGTCTCTACTATAAATATAGAGTATTTCAAAATATTTAGTTTTCCATTTGTTCATTTCAATTTTTTGTTTTTCATAATTTGTTATTTGTTTGTCTCTACTATAAATATAGAGTATTTCAAAATATTTAGTTTTCCATTTGTTCATTTCAATTTTTTGTTTTTCATAATTTGTTATTTGTTTGTCTCTACTATAAATATAGAGTATTTCAAAATATTTAGTTTTCCATTTGTTCATTTCAATTTTTTGTTTTTCATAATTTGTTATTTGTTTGTCTCTGCTATAAATATAGAGTATTTCAAAATATTTAGTTTTCCATTTGTTCATTTCAATTTTTTGTTTTTCATAATTTGTTATTTGTTTGTCTCTACTATAAATATAGAGTATTTCAAAATATTTAGTTTTCCATTTGTTCATTTCAATTTTTTGTTTTTCATAATTTGTTATTTGTTTGTCTCTACTATAAATATAGAGTATTTCAAAATATTTAGTTTTCCATTTGTTCATTTCAATTTTTTGTTTTTCATAATTTGTTATTTGTTTGTCTCTACTATAAATATACAGTATTTCAAAATATTTAGTTTTCCATTTGTTCATTTCAATTTTTTGTTTTTCATAATTTGTTATTTGTTTGTCTCTACTATAAATATAGAGTATTTCAAAATATTTAGTTTTCCATTTGTTCATTTCAATTTTTTGTTTTTCATAATTTGTTATTTGTTTGTCTCTACTATAAATATAGAGTATTTCAAAATATTTAGTTTTCCATTTGTTCATTTCAATTTTTTGTTTTTCATAATTTGTTATTTGTTTGTCTCTACTATAAATATACAGTATTTCAAAATATTTAGTTTTCCATTTGTTCATTTCAATTTTTTGTTTTTCATAATTTGTTATTTGTTTGTCTCTACTATAAATATAGAGTATTTCAAAATATTTAGTTTTCCATTTGTTCATTTCAATTTTTTGTTTTTCATAATTTGTTATTTGTTTGTCTCTACTATAAATATAGAGTATTTCAAAATATTTAGTTTTCCATTTGTTCATTTCAATTTTTTGTTTTTCATAATTTGTTATTTGTTTGTCTCTACTATAAATATAGAGTATTTCAAAATATTTAGTTTTCCATTTGTTCATTTCAATTTTTTGTTTTTCATAATTTGTTATTTGTTTGTCTCTACTATAAATATAGAGTATTTCAAAATATTTAGTTTTCCATTTGTTCATTTCAATTTGTTTTGTTTTTCATAATTTGTTATTTGTTCGTCTCTAATATAAATATAGAGTATTTCAAAATATTTAGTTTTCCATTTGTTCATTTCAATTTTTTGTTTTTCATAATTTGTTATTTGTTTGTCTCTACTATAAATATACAGTATTTCAAAATATTTAGTTTTCCATTTGTTCATTTCAATTTTTTGTTTTTCATAATTTGTTATTTGTTTGTCTCTACTATAAATATAGAGTATTTCAAAATATTTAGTTTTCCATTTGTTCATTTCAATTTTTTGTTTTTCATAATTTGTTATTTGTTTGTCTCTACTATAAATATAGAGTATTTCAAAATATTTAGTTTTCCATTTGTTCATTTCAATTTTTTGTTTTTCATAATTTGTTATTTGTTTGTCTCTACTATAAATATAGAGTATTTCAAAATATTTAGTTTTCCATTTGTTCATTTCAATTTTTTGTTTTTCATAATTTGTTATTTGTTTGTCTCTACTATAAATATAGAGTATTTCAAAATATTTAGTTTTCCATTTGTTCATTCCAATTTTTTGTTTTTCATAATTTATTTGTTTGTTTGTCTCTACTATAAATATAGAGTATTTCAAAATATTTAGTTTTCCATTTGTTCATTTCAATTTTTTGTTTTTCATAATTTGTCATTTGTTTGTCTCTAATATAAATATAGAGTATTTCAAAATATTTAGTTTTCCATTTGTTCATTTCAATTTTTTGTTTTTCATAATTTGTTATTTGTTTGTCTCTACTATAAATATACAGTATTTCAAAATATTTAGTTTTCCATTTGTTCATTTCAATTTTTTGTTTTTCATAATTTGTTATTTGTTTGTCTCTACTATAAATATAGAGTATTTCAAAATATTTAGTTTTCCATTTGTTCATTTCAATTTTTTGTTTTTCATAATTTGTTATTTGTTTGTCTCTACTATAAATATAGAGTATTTCAAAATATTTAGTTTTCCATTTGTTCATTTCAATTTGTTTTGTTTTTCATAATTTGTTATTTGTTTGTCTCTACTATAAATATAGAGTATTTCAAAATATTTAGTTTTCCATTTGTTCATTTCAATTTTTTGTTTTTCATAATTTGTTATTTGTTTGTCTCTACTATAAATATAGAGTATTTCAAAATATTTAGTTTTCCATTTGTTCATTTCAATTTTTTGTTTTTCATAATTTGTTATTTGTTTGTCTCTACTATAAATATAGAGTATTTCAAAATATTTAGGTTTCCATTTGTTCATTTCAATTTTTTGTTTTTCATAATTTGTTATTTGTTTGTCTCTACTATAAATATAGAGTATTTCAAAATATTTAGTTTTCCATTTGTTCATTTCAATTTGTTTTGTTTTTCATAATTTGTTATTTGTTTGTCTCTACTATAAATATAGAGTATTTCAAAATATTTAGGTTTCCATTTGTTCATTTCAATTTTTTGTTTTTCATAATTTGTTATTTGTTTGTCTCTACTATAAATATAGAGTATTTCAAAATATTTAGTTTTCCATTTGTTCATTTCAATTTGTTTTGTTTTTCATAATTTGTTATTTGTTTGTCTCTACTATAAATATAGAGTATTTCAAAATATTTAGGTTTCCATTTGTTCATTTCAATTTTTTGTTTTTCATAATTTGTTATTTGTTTGTCTCTACTATAAATATAGAGTATTTCAAAATATTTAGTTTTCCATTTGTTCATTTCAATTTTTTGTTTTTCATAATTTGTTATTTGTTTGTCTCTACTATAAATATAGAGTATTTCAAAATATTTAGTTTTCCATTTGTTCATTTCAATTTTTTGTTTTTCATAATTTGTTATTTGTTTGTCTCTAATATAAATATAGAGTATTTCAAAATATTTAGTTTTCCATTTGTTCATTTCAATTTTTTGTTTTTCATAATTTGTTATTTGTTTGTCTCTACTATAAGTATAGAGTATTTCAAAATATTTAGTTTTCCATTTGTTCATTTCAATTTTTTGTTTTTCATAATTTGTTATTTGTTTGTCTCTACTATAAATATAGAGTATTTCAAAATATTTAGTTTTCCATTTGTTCATTTCAATTTTTTGTTTTTCATGATTTGTTATTTGTTTGTCTCTACTATAAATATAGAGTATTTCAAAATATTTAGTTTTCCATTTGTTCATTTCAATTTTTTGTTTTTCATAATTTGTTATTTGTTTGTCTCTACTATAAATATAGAGTATTTCAAAATATTTAGTTTTCCATTTGTTCATTTCAATTTTTTGTTTTTCATAATTTGTTATTTGTTTGTCTCTACTATAAATATAGAGTATTTCAAAATATTTAGTTTTCCATTTGTTCATTTCAATTTTTTGTTTTTCATAATTTGTTATTTGTTTGTCTCTACTATAAATATACAGTATTTCAAAATATTTAGTTTTCCATTTGTTCATTTCAATTTTTTGTTTTTCATAATTTGTTATTTGTTTGTCTCTACTATAAATATAGAGTATTTCAAAATATTTAGTTTTCCATTTGTTCATTCCAATTTTTTGTTTTTCATAATTTATTTGTTTGTTTGTCTCTAATATAAATATAGAGTATTTCAAAATATTTAGTTTTCCATTTGTTCATTTCAATTTTTTGTTTTTCATAATTTGTTATTTGTTTGTCTCTACTATAAATATAGAGTATTTCAAAATATTTAGTTTTCCATTTGTTCATTTCAATTTTTTGTTTTTCATAATTTGTTATTTGTTTGTCTCTAATATAAATATAGAGTATTTCAAAATATTTAGTTTTCCATTTGTTCATTTCAATTTTTTGTTTTTCATAATTTGTTATTTGTTTGTCTCTACTATAAATATAGAGTATTTCAAAATATTTAGTTTTCCATTTGTTCATTTCAATTTTTTGTTTTTCATAATTTGTTATTTGTTTGTCTCTACTATAAATATAGAGTATTTCAAAATATTTAGTTTTCCATTTGTTCATTTCAATTTTTTGTTTTTCATAATTTATTTGTTTGTTTGTCTCTACTATAAATATAGAGTATTTCAAAATATTTAGGTTTCCATTTGTTCATTTCAATTTTTTGTTTTTCATAATTTGTTATTTGTTTGTCTCTACTATAAATATAGAGTATTTCAAAATATTTAGTTTTCCATTTGTTCATTCCAATTTTTTGTTTTTCATAATTTATTTGTTTGTTTGTCTCTACTATAAATATAGAGTATTTCAAAATATTTAGGTTTCCATTTGTTCATTTCAATTTTTTGTTTTTCATAATTTGTTATTTGTTTGTCTCTACTATAAATATAGAGTATTTCAAAATATTTAGTTTTCCATTTGTTCATTTCAATTTTTTGTTTTTCATAATTTGTTATTTGTTTGTCTCTAATATAAATATAGAGTATTTCAAAATATTTAGTTTTCCATTTGTTCATTTCAATTTTTTGTTTTTCATAATTTGTTATTTGTTTGTCTCTACTATAAATATAGAGTATTTCAAAATATTTAGTTTTCCATTTGTTCATTTCAATTTTTTGTTTTTCATAATTTGTTATTTGTTTGTCTCTACTATAAATATACAGTATTTCAAAATATTTAGTTTTCCATTTGTTCATTTCAATTTTTTGTTTTTCATAATTTATTTGTTTGTCTCTGCTATAAATATACAGTATTTCAAAATATTTAGTTTTCCATTTGTTCATTTCAATTTGTTTTGTTTTTCATAATTTGTTATTTGTTTGTCTCTACTATAAATATACAGTATTTCAAAATGATTTGTTAGTCTGTTTTATACAAGGTGGAACGATAAAGTTGTTGCCCTTAAAAAAACAATACTACAGCTTAATTTTAAAACTTTTATTGAAAAAATAAATTCAGGTAACTTGATTATGTAGTAGAACTGACATCTATTCAAGGTAGCAAACTTTAGCCGCAATCACTACCTCGATACGGGTCCGGAACTGGGAGCATGCGCTGACGGGAGCTTGGCAAATGCTTAGCAGATGGTGGCGATCAGGCTGGCTTTGGTGTTGTGGGAGGTCATGTTGGTGATGTCCTTGACATATGACCAGCGGGTTTAGGTCGGGGAGGAGGACAGCCAGTGAGGGAAGAGTACAAAGTTGTAGCATTCCTTCTGGAGCTAAGCGGGGGTCTTTTTGGACTTGTGGGCCGGCACAGTCCTGCTGCCACACCCAGGATCTGCCAGCGGCCACTTGAGATCACCAGGGTATCACCACACTCTTCAGCACATCTTGGTACACTTTGGCGTTCACTTTCAAACCGACTTTATGAAATGGCATAATGTAGCCTTCACTTGAAACCACACCAAAGACCATAGCCATTCTGAGGTTGCTGGCAATGGTCCTGTGGCATAACTTGGCTCGGTGGAGAGCATGAATTGTACAGCAGCACATCTCCAATCTTGCTCGTTGAACAGTGTGTCACTTTCAGGCATGTTAGAACGCTCCTATTGCTCTTGGGATTTGTTCACAACTGGCCAACTTGTAGATAGTCTGCAACAAAAAAGAAAACCGGTTTTCATCAAATGGAAATGGAATCATGTCGTCTTTTCTAGGGCGACAATTTTATTGTTCCACCCTGTAAGTGTGATAAATTGAAAAAGATATTAATGTAGATTTTATCGTTTTGTATTTTTCACAATTTTATTTGTTTGGCGTTTTACAAACTTTTAAACAATATTTCTCTTTGGATAAACTAAAAAGTGTTTTTCTAAGTAAAATTACTGTTAAATTCACAAAATATCAAAATTGTTGATTATTTCAGTAAAACCGTCTCTTTTCAATTTTTGCTTTGTTTAGTGGAAATCATCCCTTCTCATTAAACTTATGTAATTCCAGTTTAATTTTTTTATCGAGGGAGAAAAAAAAAATTACACGCACAACCCATTAAGTCTCTGCTCTTACATGATATTTTTATTTTTATTTTTTTCCACATCCAACGATTAACTCCTGATGAGTTTGTTGGCGAAGAGGCCTCTCGGGTTTTGCTGACTATTTTCTTTAAAGTTATATATATATATATATATATATATATATATAAAATGAAAATTACAATTAAGTTTACCAAAATGATCCAAGATGGTAAAACTAAAATATATTATAAATATTAAAGAATTAATATTTATGAAGTTATCTCAAAAGCTTGATAAAACCAAATAGGAGATAGCTTTTTTACTGTCAGTGGATACTTTACCTTTCACCAGACTATCCATTCACGTGAAATCACCTTTTTCTTCACCCTATTCCCTCTGCTTCACTTTTTGTTATCAAGTAAGATCTTTGACTTACTTGCAGTTTCATCAAATACTTTTGTATGCAAAATCTGATCCCGCATTTTGCTAATTCCTACCCTCTGATGAGAAGGAAAGTATTTTTTTGAAACTCCGCGGATTAAGGACTATCCACTTATCAGGTGTTTCTTTTTCAGATTAAATCTGTTTTTAACTCTCTTTCAACGTGTTTTTTAACATGTTTTATTAACTATTTGCTGTTATATACTAGCATGGGTGCCCGGCGTTACCCGGGTGTTTGGAGATGTATGTTGAGCAGCAAAAAAAAAAAGAAAAAAGAAAAAAAGTGGTCAATTTTTTTAACTTTAACCCCTATTATGACGCCTAAAGATTTATTGTTTTGGGATCAAATCAAGTTATTCAGTTAGATCCATGCCCAGGGAACCTATATCTAAAATTTCAAGTGTTTAGACCGAACATTGTCAGTTTGGTAGAGTTCTCAAAGGTCAAATCGTTAAACTTTGACCCCTTAATCGCCAAAATTTTGGCCGAAAACCAATCACATCGATTTTCCCAAATCTCAGAACCCTGTATATCAAATTTTGAGTCTGTAGACTTAAAATTAACAGAGTTATTGCGTAGGGAAATGTACACACATAGATACACACAGACAGACACTTTCACTTTTATAGATATATATATATACACACTAGCAGGCTGTCCACCATTGCCCAGTCATAATATACGCTTAAATATGATATTTTGATTAATGCAGATTTCGTATTTATTATTTAGGAGGTGGGCATTGAACAAAAAAAAAAAAGTGGTGGCAGGCAGACAGGCTCGAACCCATACCGCAAAGGAGGAAAAGAATGTGAAAAAAAAAAACAAGTGACGTCTTTGCTGTTGTGTCCATCGCCAATCCGAACGTGGTGATGGTTTAAATTAAAGCTAGTCAATCGAAAAGAAGGGATGACTTTCGAAAATAGCTGCGAAAAAATCAGCTCCCCCCTCCTGTAGAAAACTGCCCAGTTGAGAGTGAAAGAATTCATAGTTTTTTGCCAATTTTTCGATATTTTTCATCCGAAGAATCAAGCTTTTAAACGATACCAATCTTGCGAAAATATGTCGCCTCTGTCAAAAGTTTTAGGCAAATATACAAACATACATACATACATTTAAACAGACAGGTGAGATTTATATTATAGAAGATGGCTTGAATACTCTATATATTAAGTTTCATGTCTATGGACCAAAGACTGACAGAGGAGTTTGGTAGGCGAAAATTTTAAACACGTATATATATATATATATATATATATATATGTATATATCTTGTGTGTTCGTCCTTCGAAGTCGAAGATGACCATGACATCAGTGAGTAAAAGTATTGTTTTTGTGCTTCCGGAGATGACTTGTAAGGCCAATCCGGGCATAGAAGGCTCTTCCACAAGTTGGACAGTGGTGAGTAGGTGTTGTGGGGACAGAGCTTGTTGCTATGGCTTTGCGGGTTGCACGCTTCTGTTCTGCTTTGAGGGTTCTTCTCTCTTCAGCTGTTTCAGCTCCTTTGTTGATGAGGTGATGCCAGTGAGGTCTGTCTGATGCAAGCGATTCCCAGGACTCGGTACTGATGTTGAAGTCTTTGAGGGAGACTTTGAGGTTGTCCTTAAAGCATTTTCTTGGTGCTCCAACTGAACGCTTACCTTAGCACAGCTCGCCATACAGGAGTTGTTTTGAGATTCTTTCATCTGGCATGCGGGAGACGTGACCTGCCCATCTCAGTTGGGGCTTTCGAATGGTAGTAGTTATGCTGGGAAGATTAGCACTTTTCAGGACCTCTGCATCAGGGACTTTGTCTTGACATCTGATATGGAAGAGATTTCGGAGACATCTAAGGTAGAAGTGGTTCAACATTTTTTCGTGCCTTCTGTAGGTAGTCTGGGTTTCTGAGCCATAGAGCAATGTGGTGAGGAAAACTGCTCTGTAAACCTTCAGCTTGGTGTCAATGCTGATTCCTCTCCTTTCCCAGACTTTGCTTCTGAGTCTCACAAATTGGCGATTCTGTTGTTGATTTCGAGATTGATTGTGGCTGTCCGAGATAGAGTGCTGCCCAGATAGGTGGAGGTCTCAACTGCTTGAAGGTTCTGTCCCTTGACTGAGATACTCGGCTCATGATACAGATTTCTGGGAGCTGGTTGGAACATAACTTCAGTCTTCTTGGTGCTAATTGTGAGGCCGAAGTTGTTACAGGCTGCGGAGAATTTGTTTATCTGGTCTTGCATTTCTCGCTCGTTGCTGGCATTGAGGGCACAGTCATCAACAAAATGACTGTGTCCTCATATATACGCATACATAAATATATATATATAAAGAGGTTTGTGTTTACTATAACCTTTTTATGCAAATATTATGCAAGTATAAATCATGTAAAATATCTGCAAGAATATAATTACACGTAAAAGTTAACTAAAGATGATCTAATAATAAAACCGAAAAAAACTAATAAGGAATTAAAATGAATGTTTAAAAGAATATGCAAATTAGTTAGATCTTTTGAAGATGAATGCAATTCAACAACCCATATATAACAAAGTTGTATTTTCTTTTTAAATAAATAGGAAAAAGGATTTTTAACTGAAATATCAATACAAAAAAAAAAAAAAATTATAGGAGTATGGATAAAGCTAAAATTAGAAACCAAAACATTTAGCTCTCCAGCTACGTTCCCTAGTATTTGAGCTATCGACAGATAAGAAAGATTCAAAATTCAACTATTTTAAGTTATGAATGAATTTGCACATGCGCAAGAGTAATAGAAATATGTCGGTAAGTTTTGCATCTCAACTTGCTTACATATTTCTCTATGCGTTATTCATCCATCCAAACAAAGATTTTACTCGTTATAAGCCATCTTTGGTGTATTATTACTATTTCCTGTTTAAATTTCAGTGTTATGTGACTAATAGTTTAAGAGTGTATCGGATAAACATACACACACATACATACATCTGTTTTCTTTATATAGAGAAGTGCTAGGATAATGTCATTGAATGGTGGCTTATCGATAAATGCTGCACTTTTCAAAAAACAAAACTGCATCTTCACAGGCTTTTCCATGCATATGCCATATTGTAAACATGCACGGTTAGCAGGTTGCATGTTTGCAATGCATGCACACTGCTTGCTGCAAGTGATATTTAATTAAGAGAAGAGAAACCAGCTAAGAAATAGGAAATATATCTGACTTGGGTTTTGACTACCCGGAATTCGATTTTTCCACTTGAAAAAATATTTATACCGATAAGCGAGTCCATGTTATACACCACTTTTTTATTCTCTTTTTTAAATACTGGCCGGACATATGCAAAATCTCTCAGGCATTAAGCTAAAATTTATAAGGAAGACCCCCCCCCCAAACCCCCCAGGTGTATTTTTATGTTTGAGAAAATATCCACACATTAACATGTTTTTACGGTTATCGAAAAAAATAACAATTTTATAGTTAAGTATTTAGGAATCTATAAAAAAAATCGGAAATGGTAATTGTATCAGAATCGGAAATTTGTTTCGGAATCAGTAATTGTATCAGAATCGGGGGCGGGAATATTGGAACCGTCCCATCACTAATCTATACGGAAAATTACAAGTAGAAGTTTAATTTAAAAAAAAAAAAAAAAAATCAATTTTGTCCAATTTTAAGGAGAGTAGAAAGTGGACCTTGGGTTTACTTTCGGCATCCGCCTAATTTTTTTTTTTTTTTTTTTTTTTGTTCTTTAGTCCTCACATTCCATAATGTTTCTGACAGGGAGGAAAAATTGTTTTCTGGGTACTATCTAACA
The DNA here is from genome assembly GCF_053919585.1 of Euprymna scolopes. NCBI lineage: Eukaryota > Metazoa > Mollusca > Cephalopoda > Sepiida > Sepiolidae > Euprymna > Euprymna scolopes. The sequence continues at coordinate 26,951,875 of NC_136516.1, read as the reverse complement.
CTTATCTTTGCTTTTTTTGTTTGTTTGTTTTTTTTTTACTTCAGAGTAATTTTTATTTTTTAGATTCTTATATCAAGTGGCTTAATACCCTGTCTGGTGCGATTTCAATAATATATTATGAAAAAAAAATTAAAAGAAGCACATTTTCTAATAGTTCCTTCCTTTGAACTGCTAGATTTTGGAATTTCCTCCCCGTTTTCTGCTTCCCTGTCTGTATTAAACTGCAGAAATTTAAATGTAATGTGAACAAAAATTGCGCTGCTCAACTCCCCACAGTCTCCTGTTAAACATGATCCCAAATAGTATCCTCTTGCGTTCCAAGTGACATTATGCCTTGTTTCTGGTGAAATTGAGTAAAAGAAGAAAAAAGGTACAGAACAGTTAACGTAATTTCTTTGGAAATTAAAATCTCTGGAAATTAATAAACATCTTTCAATACAATATATAATATACAGTACAGGTGAGAAGGAACACAGATCTATACATCCGAGATGACAGTCTCAGTACAATGTAATACAATACAATATACGGTGAAAAGGAACACAAGCCTATACACCCGAGATTCGATGCCTCCGTTCAGTCTTGAAAGACAAAGGATACTCTCTGTAGGGGCAGCTACGCGTGTATTAGTGAGGCAAGGGTTGCACAATCCTCAAACACACCTCTCCTGAATCGGCACTGTTTGAGTCCAGTGGCAAGGAGAAGTTCAGGATGACTGGAAACAATGCCGAGATAAGCAGAGAGCACATACAGCACCTGGAAGTCCCAAACGGTCACCCATCTGGTACTGGCCAAGCTCATTGTTGCTTAACTTCAGTGATTTGACGGGAACCGGTGTGTCAAACGTGATTATGCCGTCTCTAAACACACATCATCTCTACGCAGTCTCTAAACACGCATCATCTCTACGCAGTCTCTAAACACGCATCATCTCTACGCAGTCTCTAAACACGCATCATCTTACGCAGTCTCTAAACACGCATCATCTCTACGCAGTCTCTAAACACGCATCATCTCTACGCAGTCTCTAAACACGCATCATTTGTACGCAGTCTCTCTAAGCGCGCGTCGTGTCTACGGAGTCCCTCTAAGCGCGCGTCGTGTCTACGCAGTCTCTCTAAGCGCGCGTCGTGTCTACGCAGTCCCTCTAAGCGCGCGTTGTGTCTACGCAGTCCCTCTAAGCGCGCGTCGTGTCTACGCAGTCTCTCTAAGCGCGCGTCGTGTCTACGCAGTCTCTCTAAGCGCGCGTCGTGTCTACGCAGTCTCTCTAAGCGTGCGTTGTCTCTAAATTTGTAGTCAAAGTGAAGCGGATGATTCCTCCAATATTTGTCTCGTCTGACTTTGAAGGTATTGAGTGACTCTGCAGATAGAACTTCTTCCGGCAGCTGATTTCACACGTTAGAAGAAGTATTCTCAAACAGACCCAGCTTCCCTCGTTTCAATGTCACTTTTTATCCAAACACAAGGAATGCCCACGGGTCCTAAAATATTGTTTCAAAGACAGTCAATTTTTTTTCTAGTCGTTGGGTTTAGCTGCATTGTAAGGTGGCCTCTAGTATAAGATAGCATGGTTTGAATTGAATATTTTAAAAACTGTTGTCAGTCAAGAAGATAAATTTATATTTGTATTTTTTTTTTTTTTTTTTTTTTTTAGCAATTGAACGCCAACAACAAAAAGAACAAGAGAAACAGCTAAAACAACACGAGAAGATCAAACGACAAGAACAATTCCGAATGGAACGAGAGCTGAGAGCCCAACAAGTTTTGGAGGTAAGTTGATCATGCACACAGGCTGAATCAATTACAAATGCATAAAAAAAAAAATTGCACACTCATCAGCGATTGAAATATGTGACAGTAAAACTCTTTGTGAAATGAAAAGCCAAAAAGATTTTTAAAAAAATAAAGAATAAAAAATTTGAATAAAAAATTTGAATAAAGAAATTTGGAATTAAATATAAAATGAAATTAAAGATAAAAATCAGAAATAAAGATATGAAAATAAATAAGATTTGGAAATCTTGATTTAAAATAATTTAAATTAGATATACAATTAAATTAATTAAATTAAAGATAATAAGAAATAAAGATGTAAAAAAAAAAAAGAAAAGAAATTTGGAAGTCTTTGATTAAAAAGAAAAGAAATTTGGAAGTCTTTGATTAAAAACAAAATTTGAAATGAAATATAAAATTAAAGTAAAAAATAAAACTGAAAAAATAAATTTGGAAATCTTTACATTAAAAAAAATTTGAAATAAAATATAAATTAAAGATAAAGATAAGAAATAAAAAAAATAAAAAGATATAAAAAAGAAATTTGGAAATCTTTACAAGCCATACAGTGCAAATATTTTGATCTTCCTTCATGGAAGAAAATATGCGCTTTGTAATATGTGCTCGTCTGGATTGTTATTTGCACAACGTTTCATTTAATGTAACTTCCGATCTTCTTCGGATGAATCTTGTCGTACCTGGAGGAATTCTTTGTGTTAAACTCGGGAATCTGCATAGGATTTCGAACAGAACCTCTATTTAATCCATGGAAGTAGTGTGCTCTTGTTTCATTAACTGTGACTGGGTATGCCAGGATAATTTACCAGAGTTGAGCCTTCAACCTCCAGAAGAGTGTAACTTACAACTGAATTTTACCGAGCACTCTATCCACTATGCTACGAGTCCTTGCAGATAACTCTAGTAGGAATTTTAGGAGCTTTAAATCATTTTTTGTTTTACTAACAATTTTAGCATGAATTTTGGAACTTATTCTTGCTTTTAGATGTACAACTTTACTACTTTATCGCTATAGATCATTATTTATTGCTGCAGATTATATACAATTAATTAGTGGGGAGCACCCATCGTTGCTCCGTCGTAAAAAAGATGTGACAGTGGGGTGGGTGGATGGGGTGGGTGGTTGTAAAATCTGCTTAAATATGATATTTAAAAAAAAAAAAAAAAAAAAAAAAAAGAAAAAAAAAATTGTGACAGCTGGGTGGGTAGGGAGGCATTGGCTAGTCGTTAAAGCGAAACCGAAAGCAGAATTTTGTAAACATAAAAAAAAATGAGAACAAAAAAATTTTTAAAATGAGAAAAAAAAAAATTAAAAAAAAAAAATGAGAAAATAAAATGAAAATAAAAATGCTGTGTGCCGGGCGTGAACTCACATAACTTTAAATTAGTAAGCGAACACGTTATTGATCGGATGTTATCACGCTGCAAATTTAGCTTTTTAAAACGAAAGAATGAAACGATGGTTCACACGTGTGGTTTGCAAACAGTGCCAAAAGCAAGGTTTTTTTATTTAGCCCCTCCTTCAAACAAAACAAGATTTTTTAACGAAAAAATTGATTTTTTTTTTTTTTTTTTTTCAATTTTTTTATATTATGTGTCCGAGAGATCACTTTTTCTAACAACAGTGCCACGTTCGTGCCTGTCTGAAGCAGATGACAAGTTTTTAGTGTAGATACAAACACGCACACCCGTTTGACCTTTATATAATAGAAGATGGTTTCCATATTATGTTAGATTCTAAACATCACAAAAAAAAAAAAAAAAATCAAAATCAAACATTGCACTTTAGCCATAGTCGTTACCGTTTGAACTATCGTCAAATAGATGAAAAATATTTAAAAATGAATTGACTATAATTTATGAATACTTGTGTATGCTTACAAGATCCAAGTTCCCATTCTTCACTGGCAGCTATTTTTACTGGCTAAAAAACATAAAAGGATAGACTACAAAAAAAAAAAAAAAAAAGAAAAAGCAATCAATCCTCGAGTGGCTTCTTGGCCTTGATAAGTGGGGATGCCTATGTAAAAAAAAAAAAAAATTTGCCTCGCCTAACGCCCCACTCCATGACCTTGCATCTCTGAGGAGATACAGTTTAAAAAAAAAAAAGGAGAAATTAATCGACATGCATACATAGTGATTTGTAGGAATTAGATTTGGATGGCCAAGGATATTTTTTATATAAGACGATTTAATGCAATGACCTAAAAACAAGCAAACTATTACTTAATACATTTTTTAATTTTTTAGAAGAGAATTTATTTTTATTTGGATTCCAGAGTTCAAGAAAATGCACCTGAAGAAAGACGGATGATACATCGACTGGATTATTGTGAAAAATAATATTTAAGATGAGAATATTTCAAATAACATGAATTATCAATCCCCATCTTAAAAATTCAGAAACAAAATAGGTGCTGTTTTCTCGAGTAAAAATTTAAAAAACAAAATGAAACGACACTTATGTTCTCTGAAGTGTTTGTTGCAAAATAAAAAAAAAGTAAGAATAAAATTTTAAAATAAATATTTCCATCCTAATGGATTATATATATATATATATATATATATTCCAAATATCAACAATTCTTCAAAAACTAATGATCTTTAATTGGTTTTTGTTAGCACTGCTACACACGATCATCTTTGAGTTGAAGCTGCATTCCTATTACTGGTTTAAAAACATTCTGTGAATTTCCTTGTGTCATGGTTTCGATCCGCTGTTGGTCTGATTCCTCTGAAGACATCACGTGATTTGAACTTTGCAGAATACATGGGGTGGGTTGCCAGTACTTTCTCCAGCGCAGTGGCATTTGACTCGCCTATTTGCACCTGTCCGTTATCCTTAGATCATCCGCATAGCTGCAGTCGAATAACATAACTCTTAATACCATAAAACCTGAATTGAACAATGAAAATAGTTTTTATCAATCTGAAGTATTATATGAATTGATTTGAGCATTAAAATTTAGTTTATTAAAATAAATTTATTAATAGTTTTGTTTAATAGTAAAGTTTTCACTTCAGGTCGGAACTAATTTTTATCAAAATCCATTATATGATTTAAATCTTAGAAAATGTCTAAAAATTAAGGCTTAAGGAATCTCAAGGAGAAATTGTAATTCAGGAAATCTTTCTTAAACTGATGTCTAATCATTATGGATCAAATCCAGTGCAATATTTAAATTTTCAAGTTGGAGGTGGTATTAATATTATGCCCCCTAAATATGCTTTCAAATACAAAAAATACTCTGTAAAATGTAAAAAAAAATACCCTTTCAGATGTAAAAAATCCCTTTCAAATGCATAAAATACCCTTTCAAATGTAAAAAAAAAAAATACCCTTTCAAATGCATAAAATACCCTTCCAAATGCATAAAATACCCTTCCAAATGCATAAAATACCCTTCCAAATGCAAAAAATACCTTTCCAAATGCAAAAAATACCTTTCCAAATGCAAAAAATACCCTTCCAATGCAAAAAAATGTCATTTCAAATGCAAAAAGTCCCATCTCAAATACAAAATACTGTTACAAATATTACAAAGAAACTGAAATTACATGAAATATTTTCAAACTTTCATGAAAATCTAAATTTACACTTAAAAAATATTATAATTTCAATATTGTTGATTTAATTACTGATTTATTTTTAAATATATATTTGAAGTCAAATAATTTAATTTGCTTTTAGTAAAGAACCAATCATTTTACATTTTCTGATATTTTTTTCACAATCTTAATATTTGAATATCACTTTTCTTTTTTTGTTTTTTTTTTGTTGATTTTTTTTTTTACTAAAAATATTTTTTTTCATTGTTATACGGAAAACAAAAGTTGTTTTTTTTTTTTTTTTTTTTTTCTTAATTTTCTTTCTTCTGTATTTCTGTCCTTGCTGACCTCCTTGTCATCCTTCCAGTCGAATCTTTTCTGGTATCATATGGAACGAGTAAGTCCGTGCATGCATTCATGGATAAAACCTTTTCGTTTTTGTTTTTTTTTTTGTTCTTTTTTTTGTTTTTTTTTTTTCATAATGGATCTCTGATATTTCCAGAATTTTCTTTTTTTTTCTTCTTCTGCTGGGATTTTTTTTTTTTTTTGCTGACTTTTGTCGAATGAATTTGTCTTGCGGTAGAATCGGTAGAAAATGCTTGCTCTAATTTGATGCCTTGCTAACTTGGATTTTTTTTTTTTTTCGTTTCAGATTTTTTTTTGTTTGTCTTGTGTACTACGCTTTTTATTTTTTATTTGATTATTTAGGATTCAAATTAAAAATACGAAAATACAGAAATATCTTTATGATGTATGTACTCGTCACGGAACAGAAATATCATATTCTAAAAATCATGTAAATTGATCTAGTACTTTTTTTAAGAAAATCAAATTTTAAGATTTTCAGTGATTAATAATGTTTGTAATTATTTTAAATACAAACTCCGTAGTCAAATTAAGTTGTTGCCCTTGAAATTTAATACGTTCTAAAATAACATGGCGGCTCCTGGCGCTTGTCCTTAAATATGATTTTCTTTGTAAAAATAAAAATTTACTTATTCAATTTATGATTTTTGGAATGTGAGATTTTCATTCAGTATGTACATCATAAAAATTTGTGTATTTTTTTTTTTTATTAGGTTGAATTCTAAATACGAACCTTTTTTATTTTTCGTTTTATAAATCGTGATGTAACCTTTTCTTTTTATTTTGATTACGTTGAATTCTAAATAAGTACCTTTTCGTTTTATAAATCGTGATTTTTTTTTTCTTTAAATTTTTTTTGTTTATTTATTTTTTTGCAACTATCCTTTTTGCACTTTATGATTGTCATTTGTGCAAGCAAAAATGAAAATGTTCTAAACTATTGACACGATGACCCTTTTCAGAATTTTTTACCTTTGTTGATATCAGTCCCGTGAAACTTCCTTCTTTAGGCAAAGCCAGTTCAACCTGCCTAGGGTGAATGCCGTTGGCTGACATAAATATATATGGCAATTGGAAGTTACCCTGTTAATAATATGCATGGCTGATCTAGAGGAGTAAACCTTGACCACAAATCCTGCTATTTTATTGGTGAACAGTAGTTAGAGTTGTACTAATCAGCGATGATCTAATTCTGAGAACCTAACATGGCTTAGCAAATGATGTCATAAATATTTAACAATGGGAAAGACATAACTACTCCAGTTAGTAGAGTTCCATAAATTACGTGCAAGCATATAATATATATACTAGCAGTTCAACCCAGCTTTGCTCGGGCCCTATGTACTGTTCATAATGTTATGTGCATATATATATATATATATATATATGTATATGTATGTAGTAGAGATTTAGAAGGCTATCACAATGCGAGGAATGAAATATAGTCGTTGTTGGTAAGAGAAGACGAGAACAAGTGGCGATTTACAAATCAATAAGTACATACATATATTTTATATATACATATATTTATTCAGTTGTATTGGTAAAATGTCTTACTTGTTATGTCTGCGACAAATTCCATTATTAATTTCGGAAAAATTCCCTTTTCAAATGGTAAGCGTAACAGATCGATTCAAAGCATGCTAGATGATGGAACGGAAGAATATATATTAAAAAATTTGACTAGTGTCCAGGTAATCTACATCTAAAATTTCAAGTGTTTAGACCCAAAATTGGCGAAGGAGTTTAGTAGTCTGCAAAGGTCAACTCTTTCAACTTTGACCTTTTGGCAGCCAAATTTTCGCCCAAAAACTGATTAAAAAGCTTGCTGCATGTCTGATTTTGGGTCTAAACATTTGAAATTTTACGTAAAGGGTAAATACCCTTTATGTAAAATTTCAAATGTTTAGATCCAAAATTTGCTGAATAGTTTGCTAGAGGTCACAAAGGTTAAATTTTTTTAACTTTGACCTCTTAGCAGCCAAATTTTCAGCCAAAAACCAATTAAAAAGCTTGCGCTATGTCTGAACATACTTTATGTAAAATTTCAAATGTTTAGACCAAAAATTGGCTGAGGGATCAAATTTTTAAAAACTTTGACTCCAATTTTAACCCCTTAACACTTATTAAAAAATTTCAAGTGTTTAGACCCAAAATTGGCAGAGGAGTTTGGTAGAGTTTTTAAAGGTCAAATTGTTGAACTTTGACCCCTTGACAGCCAAATTTCTGGCCGAAAACCGATTAAAAAGATTTTCCCAAATACCCCTTATGTCAAATCTCGAGTCTGTAGACTGAAAATTGACAGAGTAGTTCGGTAGGGAAATGTACACACACAGACAATTTCTCTTTTAAAGATATATATATATTTTAGTATATAGATATTATGTGCAAGCATATACAGATTAAGAAAAAAATTAATAACTGCTTCAGCATCAATCGATGGACGATCCAAGAAGAAATTATTCTTAAAACTTTTTTCTTGTTTGACACTCTAATGAATTTGTTGAACCGAAAAATTTAAATAATTCATTTGCAATCCTTCAAAATATACAGATAATAAAATCATTGTAAAAATCACTAGAAGAGGGAGAGCACTAACCAGACCACCACTGGAAGGGTGCAGAGAGTACAGGGACTTTGACGAGGTTTATTGCCACCGAAATCCAAGAGAAGAATAATGAAGGAGGGTTGAAAGAGTTAAGAGGGAGAGCTTTGCAAAGAGTCGCATAAATATTTGAGAATGGGAAAACATAATTTCTCTTGTTTATAAACACATATACAATAAGCCTTAAGAAAACAAAAGATGATGATGATTATGATGATAGTAGTAAAAGATGAAGGCGGAGTGAAAGAGTGAAGAGGAAGAACACTAACCTGGCTTTGCTAAGGATTGCATAAATATTTGACAATGTGAAAGGAATAATAAACGCTACAGTCAGTAGAATACCATAGATTATGTGCAAGTTTGGCGTATCGTATATGTAATCAATCTTTAGAAAAAAACATGACTGTTTTATCATCAATTCATGGATGACCGAAAAAGGAGATTTTCCTGTTTCAATCTTTGTGCTTACCAACTGTCTTTAAATCTTTTATGGAAATTTCAAACTGAACCCATCTATAAAATTTCAAACTGAACCCATCTATAAAATTTCAAACTGAACCCATCTATAAAATTTCAAACTGAACCCATCTATAAAATTGAAATATTTGATATTCCAATTTTAACGTTTTTTTATTCCATTTTGAAGAAAATGGACATAAATTTTAGTTTGCATATATATTAACCTTTTTTTTTCCTCTCTCTCCCTAATTGTCATGTTTGAAAGATTTCTTTGGTCCTTTAAAATTTGAGTTAATTAAAAGAAACAAAATACAAAAAAAAAAAAAATACAGATAAATCTTTGATGTACATATCCATCCCGATTGAAGATGATATATTCCAAAAATCATGTAAATTGATCAAGTCAAATTTTATTGCAAACCAATTTTTTTATCCACCATTTTTTTATAATAAGGGGGAGATAATCCAATTTATTTAATACTTCAATGAATTTGCTGAGTTGAAAAGTTCAAATAATTAATTCAAAAATATACAGATAATAAAATCATGGTAAAAATCACAATCTTATCATTGGTTGAATATATAATAACTGAATCATTGTGTACAGTTTTCAGTTGCATCACAACTTTTCACATTTACGTGTCCTGATTTTGATGTGATAAAATGTTTCACAAACGATCACATTTATATTTGACTATGGAACCGCAAAATAAAATACCAGGTTGAGACACTGGCATGGTCTATCCTTCTCTCGAGGGTAGATGGGACTCTCTTAAGCCGTGGTAGGCACCCCGTCTGGTGTCACGATAAAAAAATACCCTTGATAGCCCTAGCGAAGCATCAAGTATTCAGCTATGGGCAAGATTTGAATTACAATACAAACTCGTGTAGTAAATTCGATCTCGGTTACAGCCGTGCTAGATGGATGGATGAGAACTCATAATCGCTACAATTAGTAGAGTATCATGCATTATATGCAAGTCTGGCATGATGCGTATGCAACCAGCCTTAAGAATAAAACTTTTCGCAATCAATTGATGGATAGCCCAACAAGAAATGTTTCAGTTTTTTTTGTTGTTTTTTTTAATATTCCATTGAATTTGCTGAGCTGAAGACAAACTTCAAATAATTCATTTGCATTTCTCGAAAACAGATAAATGTATTTTGTAATAATAAAATACAGTTTTTTCATTGATTGTAAACTAATGTATATCATATATTATCATCGGTTGTAAATTGTCCCAGTGCCCAGTTCAGGATGAAGTAATTAATGTTTTTAGCCAATTTTTCGATATTTGTTGTCCGAAGGGTCAAGCTTCAAAATGATACCGATCTCGTGAAAATCCATTGCTTCTGTTGAAAGTTTTAGGCAGACATATAAATATGATGATTGCAATGTCTTGTCAGACGAGTGCCACTCCCTCAGACACTTAAAGTCCATGAGCCCAAAAATGACTTCTTTTTTTTTTTTTGGTCCTACTAGTGAATTTACACGCTCAAGCAGGCGTAATACTGAAGACGGTCACTGAGATCAATTATTACATACTTCCGGCATTTCAAGTCTCCACACGTCACAACTTTTCCATCGCCACAGGACCATTTTTATAGACAAATACCTGGAGGAGTATCTATACACAGATGATGTTACAGAGTCTTAGCTTTGTACGACAGCTCTCTTTCGGTTCAAAATGTTGATATCCAGCAACAAGCAAGAGCAAGATAGCCAGCTTGATGCGGGTACTGGTCTCCCGCTTCATGGTTTTTTAAATCAGAGATTTGCTTCTACTAGAAAGGTTGCCTTCACCACGGCTTATGGGAGCCCTCTCCACCCCAACACACACATACATACACACAAACACACACGGTGCTAGTTGGCCATTGACACCGAAAAAGGGTTCATTCGCCTTTTGGAAGGTCTTGTTTTTAATCCTCCAGGGAGACTAGCCACCCTCCTCACCAAACAAGTCTGGTGGGGGAACCAGTTTAGTCGCCGGTGACCCGACCATGAAGCAGGTATTGGGTTACATGGTGCCAGTAGCATATGACATGACCTGACATAACAAATATACATACATACATTTAAACAGACAGGTGAGATTTATATGATATTATCAGCAGCTGTAAACTAATATATAATACCAAAATCATTTTGTACTGAAATGCACTAGAAATCAAAAATGTATGTATCGTGCAAAAGAAATAATCTACGATTGTCATCAAAATGAATCCTGATATATATATATATATATGTGTATAGATGTGTATGGTATCGGCCGCATTTTATATCACACAAAATAATGAAAAAGGATTGAAAGGGTGAAGGAAGAGAACACTAATCAGACCTCCACTGGAAAATTGTTATTGAAAGAAGCAAAGAGTACTGGAAATCTAGGGTGACTTGCTGTCACTCAGATTCTATCAGTTATTATCATTGAACAATCACAGATGATTACTGGTGTGAGAACTAGTGAGTACCGAATAAAAATGAAATAAAGTCATTGTTTTCTTGAATTTCAGGAAGCATTAGCATTTGTTATTGTTGGGCAATGTTATTTGCAATAGTTTGACATACTTTGTTAAAATTTATATAAAAAAAAATAATTCAGTTCAGTTTTCTGGCAATTTGTAGACATTCTTAAATAATCACCTTAACTCATGCATAATTTTTTAAAATTTATTACCGAAATTCCTTTTGTAAATACAATATTATATTTGATCAAAATTTTTAAAAAAATTACATTTACAAAACGTTTAACCACAGTATGAGACAAAAATGAAAATAATGTTTCAAGGTCAAAAACTAGCTGGAAGGCATTTACAAAATGTCTAACTGCAGTGTAAGTCAAGACAAAAATGAAAATAATATCGGAGAGAAAATATTTAATGGTTGAGAAAATAATTAATGGTTGAGAAAATAATGCCGGATATTCTATAGTTATTAGGTTTGTGGCAAAAACTTTTGTGTGTCTGGCTTTTATCAAAAATGCAATAAAAATATTAATATCTTTAAATTTACAACAGGATAAGCGGAGGATAATGATTGTAGCATTATTTAGATGTGGCTGAAAATAAGGTTTCCACTTCAATTTAAAAATAATCCATTGGTGGCCAATTTTTTTATTCTAATTTATTACCAAAAATCTTTAGTAAATATATTATATCTGATAAAAATTATTTAAAAAGTTTACTTTATAGGATAGAACATTCATTTATATTACATAAAAACATGAGTTGGTTATAAGTACTACTTACCAAAAGATTTTTTGTACTGGCATTTAAAATTGTTATAGACTCTTGAAAATTCAGTATGGTATTACTATATATCTGATGAGATAACTGACAACGTTTTTATGATTTTCAGGTTCAATTATTTGTGATTAAATAATACAAGAAACTGATTGTGTCCTGCCACTTTCTATATATATAAAGTTATTTTTAAAATTTTTTATACGTTTAGACACATGAGCCTTGGGCAATTGGGAGTTGTTTTTTATATCTCAAGTTGTGTTAGTTTTTGTGTTTTCACTCGCAGTAACGAGTAATCTGTCTAATTAATTAAATTTAAAAAAAAAAAAAAAAAAAGCGTAGGCACTAATGGGTTCAGTTGAAAATTAAAAAAAAAAAAAAGAAAAAAAAAAGATTTGTCCTTGAATAATACACGAAACTGATTGTTTCCTGCCACTCTAAATTTTCACAATATATTGAAATCTAAGACATTAGACAATAGGTTGATATAAATTTATATTTATGTACCATGTTCTTTTCAATCCGTTTTTGTTTCTTCCTATTAAATTAATATTTGATTCTGGTCTACCAGTTTGGATTGTTACATGTTCTTAAAAAAATATACAAATACAATTCGATTTAATTTTTTCCAGAAAATATGTCTGGATTGGAATCATGAGCCTTTTTTTTTTTTTTTTTTTTTTTAATGCTTTAAAAACATTACTTTTTTGGTCTTGTCACATTAAAAGAATAGATGAGTGTTCTTGAGTTACGTGAATAATATGATGGGAGTGTGATGAAATATCAGGGAAACCAATGCCAATAATAGAATCTTTGGATTCGTATGATATGATGAGGATGCTGATGAGTGTGATAATGTATGAAAGTGAAACCGGATCATTGAGTTGCAAGGACATGTGAGGATGATACAATGGATGTGTGATTCGAGTCTTGGAGGAAGATTAAATCTACAAAGTATGGAAAGATGTATGTTGAACAAAAAGTTCAAAACTGACTTCAAAATCTAGTAGGTGATGCATTTTTCGTCGCCCTGCAACCTCTGGAGAACCACAGAAGAGACGCTGCAAACCTGTCTATGTTTTATCGTTATTTTCATGACAAGTGCTCGTCTGAGCTTCAATCTATGGTGCCCCCCCCCCCCCGTCAAACTTTCACAAAAATCACTCGTCTAGCTACAACTACTACCAACAATTTCCTCTACTTTTTGTCCAAACACAGATTCCATGAACAAAGTTTCTTTCCTAAAACTGCCCGCTGGTGGAACTGTTCCACTGACCTGTTTCCCAGCTGACTAAAACATGGTCGTTTTCAAGTCTGATGTAAACAAGTTCTTGATGTCCTGCAACCGTAATCTAATTTTACCCAATTTTCACAAGTATCAATCATTAGGCTGTTGTCTCAGTGACCACTTACACTCATTAACCCTTATCCTCGAGTGACCTTTGGGTCTTGATAAGAGGTGACTCACTTTAAAAAATTAAAAAAACAAAACCAAAGATGGTATGGTCACATTGAAAGAATCGATAAGAGTTCTTCGGTTGATATAGAACATTTGAGGCAGCAACTTATTTTCATAATTCCATTTATTTATCTTCCAACGCATTTTCTAATCCTCAGTCAGAATTTTATTTGATGGATTTTCAAATATGATTGACTTGCATCGGTAGGAGAGGTAGAAGACTTTTGTTTTATCAATGAATAGTGACCTGCTTTTACTAAATCAACCCCTCCCTGCCAAATGAGATTCTACTTTTTTAGGCAATTCTGAATAAGCACCCAGAAAAACTTGGCAGAAAGAATAAAAAGAGAAACAATTATTTTAGAATTTAGAGTGAGGTTTCATATATGAATTTAATGTGAAATGATCACCCCGTTTCTATGCCATTCTAGTATTTTAGGGCAGTTAACCAATTTTTTTTTTATGTATTTATTTTTTTTTTTTTTGCTATAGAAGTGAAGTTCTTTGCAATTTTGTTTTGTGGAGGATAGGTCTACTTTTTAGGTGATTGTGTGATTTTACGATTTCTTTTTATTTGGGAGCCTTGCCACACAGACTTAACGTTATTAATAGGATAAAGAATAAAAAGATGTGTTAACAGATCAATATTTTTTGTGGCAGTTGATAAGTATAAAGCAAAAGAAAGGGAGGTAATTAAGATATGTTAAGATTCCTCATTTTAGCAAGATACACGCAAAGAAAGTCAACGTTCTAATCTCAACAATCTGGCAGAAACTGGATCATTTCATTAGTCTTTTATCTTTCGGACTAAGGTATTTGGGGTAGTCCTAGGAGGTTCATTTTTTTTTTTTTTTTCATTAATGTTTCATGTTTGATGTGGTTTGTTGGCATGCAGATTTTTTATTTTTAAACTACCGTACGAAGATAAAAAAAAGTTTTTTTTTTTTTTTCAAATATGTTCAAAATTTCAACATAAATTAGTGTTATGTAAGGATTGTACATATTTCTTTTCTTTCCTGTTTTTTTTTTTTTTTTTCATTCTTTGGAATACTGTTCTCATCTTGAGTGTCATTTTCACAAAGTTTCAGTCGATGTAACCTCTGACATTCTTCGGGGTGTATCTTTCTGAACTCTGGAATTTTTCTGCCGAACTTTGGAACTCTATTGCGAATTTCATGCAGATTTCCTGAGTTCGACAAGATGCGTTTGAAGAAAGTCGGAGATTACATTGACTAAAACATTTTGAAAATAACACTTAAGATGAGAACAGTAGTCCGAAGAATCCAAAGAATACGAATAAACCACAGAGGGTGCAAATAGTATCCTTTTTTTTTAATGTCTCCTTCTCTATTTTTTATTTTTTTAATGTCTTTTTCTCTATTTTTTATTTTTTTAATGTCTTTTTCTCTATTTTATTTTTTTTTTTTAATGTCTCTTTCTCTATTTAAAATTTTTTTTAATGTCTCTTTCTCTATTTTTAAAATTTTTTTTAATGTCTCTTTCTCTATTTTTTATTTTTTTAATGTCTTTTTCTCTATTTTTTATTTTTTTAATGTCTTTTTCTCTATTTTTTTATTTTTTTAATGTCTTTTTCTCTATTTTTTATTTTTTTAATGTCTTTTTCTCTATTTTATTTTTTTTTTTAATGTCTCTTTCTCTATTTAAAATTTTTTTTAATGTCTCTTTCTCTATTTTTAAATTTTTTTTTAATGTCTCTTTCTCTATTTAAAATTTTTTTTTAATGTCTCTTTCTCTATTTTTAAAATCTTTTTTTAATGTCTCTTTCTCTATTTAAATTTTTTTTTAATGTCTCTTTCTCTATTTTTAAAATTTTTTTTAATGTCTCTTTCTCTATTTAAAATTTTTTTTTAATGTCTCTTTCTCTATTTTTAAAATCTTTTTTTTTACGCAATTGCGCTTTGCTTTTCGAAAGACAATAATATTCCCTCCGCCCCACGTTTCCCTTTATTTTCTTTATTGTTGTAGCTTTTTCTTAACGTGTGAATCTTCTAAACCCTCTCCACTCCGGAATCTCTCCCCCTCTTGCTATTTATGCTTGGCATGGATGTAACTGCTTGATCACACCAATGCAGTTATAAATTATTATAACATATATATATATGTATATATGTGTGTGTATATGTATGTATATATATATATATATGTATGTATATATGTGTGTTCATCTATTAATCTATTAATGTACTTATAACGTATGTTGATAATCTTAGATAATCGTGAAATTAATAATTTTAACCCATTATTAATCAAATATTATTTTTTGACCGTACTTTATTTATTTTTTCACCTTTTACCTGTGTTTTCCTTTGTTGAATGTATTTGTGACCTGTGACCCACCCCCACCTCCTCTCCCATGCTCGATAGAACTGCAATGTCTGGTCCTTCCTCATAAAACCTTCGCAGCACGTATCCATCCTTCTTCTGCGTACCAGAAATAAAACAAAACCTTCCATGAGCTTTTGTCTGATAGCTTTTCATCCATGGAACATAATACCACTTGACTTCTTCCTTCCTGACTACAACATGGTTGTCTTCAAGTTCAATGCCAACAAATTCTTGTCAAGCTGTGCTCTTAGCTAATCTGATCCTGACCTTTTCACGCGTTGTTTCCAGTTTTCTCATGGTCTTACCCATCATCACTAAATTGACAATCTCATAAACCTCTATCCTCGAGTGTCTTCTGAATCTTGATAAGTAGTGACTAATAATGTATGTATATATATATATATATATATATATAGTCATCTACATACAGTACTGTTTCGCTGTTTCACAGCTCATCAGTGCGGCTAGACAGGCAACTCCCTCAAGCCAGGATTGAAACCCGACCGCCTGTACGATATATATATATACATTTATTTATTGAAAAGCTATACCTTACATATAGCAGAGATGTACCATGGTTTCACTGACATGCACTTTTACTATTTAGAAAGGAGCATTATAATCCATTCCAAATTTACAGCAATTCACGAAATGAAGCTCATTCAAACAATAGTCTTTCATCATACCCACACACCATTTAAATACGCTACGAAGAAGGCTCCTATCGCTCTGGGGATTTGTACACAACTGGTCAACTAATAGATGATCTGCAACAAAAAAAAGAAAACGGCTTTCATTAAATGGAAATGGAATCATGTCGTCTTTTCTAGGGCAACAATTTTATCGTCCCACACATGTAGATTTTATGCCAAACATAGAGAAATCAGCAGCTTACTTGAAAGTACCAATTTTCTGACGGAGGTTTTCATTCTCCCGCATAAATCGATTGTTATCAAAATCAAGACGCACATTTTCTCTGCAATTTTATGTACAAATAGTTTAAAATTAAAAAAAAAGAAGTTGCTATTCATTGGCCTTCCCACGGAAGCAAAATAAGACAAAGTATTTTTGATGCAGAGAACAATATATTTTAAGTGGTGTTATTGGGGGGGGGGGTCATATTAGATATTTATTTACAGGTAGAATAAAATCAGATTTTAATGTAGCCATGCCAAAAGTTGGGCAGTCGGGTTAGTTGACTATAACTGAATAGTCTGTCAGAAATTTCTCAGACATGATTTCCTTCTTCAATCCAGCAATGCATTTTGAGGGTGCTGGCAATGGTCCTATTGTCATAACTTGGATTGGTAGAGAGCAGGAGTTGTATAGTGGCACATCTCCGATTTTACTTATTGAATATTGTATCACTTTCAGACATGATAAAAAGTTCCTATTACTGTCGGGATTTGTACACAACTGGTCAACTAATAGATGATCTGCAACAAAAAAAAGAAAACGGCTTTCATTAAATGGAAATGGAATCATGTCGTCTTTTCTAGGGCAACAATTTTATCGTCCCACACTTTACATGTAGATTTTATGCCAAACATAAAAAAGAAATCAGCAGCTTACTTGAAAGTACCAATTTTCTGACGGAGGTTTTCATTCTCCCGCATAAATCGCTTGTTATCAAAATCAAGACGCGCATTTTCTCTGCAAAAGACAACAAAGTGAACGCATTAAATCACACAACTTTGCTACTGAACTTGTTAGAACACGGAAACTGATAAGCTTTCTTTTATCTTGTAAACTTTAACTTTTCAGAATAAAAATGTCTACATATTTTTCTCTACACACACACAAATAAAAAAAAAAACACGTAAAAATACACAATTTTATGTACAAATAGTTTAAAACTTTTTTTAAAAAGTTGCTATTTATTTGCCTTCCCGCAGGAGCAAAATAAGACACAAGGTATTTTTGATGCAGAGAACATATTTTAAGACGCGCATTTTCTCTGCAAAAGACAAAGTGAACGCATTAAATTGATACACATTCGTTAAAAGATGGGGATCTATTAGTATCACTATGTAAAGCAGGTTGCAACAAAATTTTACAAAAGTTAACGTAATACCAGAAAATAATTTGGCTTTTGCAAGGCATAATTCTACAATATATTGTACTTAGTATTGCTAGGAATTTACATTGCATATTTTTTTTTTTGTTTTATAAAATATGCAAAGCTTCAGTGATTTGGGTTGGGGGATCTATAGACACTACAATAAATGTTCTTTTTGTTAATTTGTCTAGTAGATGGCCTGCAAAAAAAAAAAAAAAAAAGCCGTTTTTCATCAAATGGAAATGGAATCATGTCTTTTCTAGAGCGACAATTTTATCGTTTTACTCTGTACAAAATAATTTTGTCTGAAACATGGCCATCTCTATAAGAGGCCTGACATCCATACATCTAAAGCAATAAAAGACCCCAAATGTTAAATATCTCTATTATAGGGATGGCCTTTGTGTTATAAATTAATTTTATCAATTTTTAATTTGATGTACGTTGATAACAGAAGTCTTGCTTCTTCTGACGTTGACCGCCGAATAACTTCAGAGAGATCCTTTTAAAAATGTTTTTGGATTGCATAAAAGAGAGAATTATCTTCCTTAGTTGATTGTTTATAAAATCAAGTGTTTGAATTGAAAATTTTCAAACCCTTTCATTTTTTAAAAAAACATTTTTGTGGAAGCATTCTGTATATACAAGGGAGATAATACATTTCTTGTACACGAACAATCAAAAATGGTTAAATGCTTATTGAAATATGGACTATTTTTTGTATTAATTTTTAGTTTGCTTTTACTATTGAAAAAAAATTGGCCATTTTTATTGTGGGTTAGTAATCTTTTTTTTTTTTTTTTTTTATGGACCGCACTGATATAGGTAAGATACCTGAGTGGCTTCTAGGCCTTGATAAGTGGTGACCACCGTGTAAAAAAAAAAAAAAAAAAAAAAAAAAAAAAAAAAAAAATGCAATGTTAAAAGTATGCAAAAAAAAAATATATATATACATACCTACCTATATATAATATATATTAGTGTTGGGACTATTAATCAGAATTGGGGAAAAAATTATGCTCATTTTCCGATGCCAAGACTGATTCCTTTAGTAATCTTTTATTTTTTTTTATTTCGTTTGGTAATAAAGCAAGGAATATTTATTGATTTTAAACTGCCAGTAAAACTAAAATCTGTAGATCACCCCCTCACATGTGTGTTTTCACATTTGAGAAAATATATGCACATTTACCGTGTATTTTTTACAGTAATCGGGGGGGAAAAATAACACCTATATAAAAGCCAGGTACACCTAAGGATGGAGTACTGTTGTCACATCTGGGCAGAAGCTGCTAGAAAGAACTTATCTTGCTTTGACAGTTCAAAATAGACTTCGTAGCATAGTGGGGGATGCCATTTTCTCTTCTCTGCAACCTCTTTCCCACAGAAGAGACGTTATGAGCCTGTCTCTGCATTATTGTTATTTTCATGGCAAGTGCTCGTCTGAGCTCCAATCTGTTCCCTCCTTGCCAAACTTTCATGAAAAACACTCGTCTAACTGAAACCACTATCAATAATTTCCCCCACTCTTTATCTGTGCCTACACCTAAACGTAGATTTCATGAACAAAGCTTCTTTCTTAGAACTGCACGCTTGTGGAACTGTCTTCCATTTACCTGCTTTCCAGCTGACTACAATTTGGTAGTCTTCAAGTCCAACGTAAACAAATTCTTGATGAACCTTTCCCTTAAG
Source organism: Euprymna scolopes (assembly GCF_053919585.1). Lineage (NCBI taxonomy): Eukaryota > Metazoa > Mollusca > Cephalopoda > Sepiida > Sepiolidae > Euprymna > Euprymna scolopes. The sequence continues at coordinate 26,932,303 of NC_136516.1, read as the reverse complement.
TAATCCAATTTATCAAATTTCCACTATTAATGACTACTACGATATTATTCCATTGACTACTGTACACTCTTTAACCCTTATCCACGAGTGGCCTCCAGGCCTTGATAAGTGGCGACTCCTATGTATTAAAAAAAAAAAAAAAAAAAGAAGCAAAATAACAACTTTATAATTAAATATTTAGAGATTTATAAAGAATCTGAATCTGCAATAGAATTGGTAATTGTATCGGAATTGGGGGAAAATATCAGAATCATCCCATCACTAATATATATATTTTGTGTACAGAAAATTGTTAGTTGAGACAGATCATTGGTACCGTCGGTTTCAAGCCCGATAATAAGGCCCGTTTAAGGTATCCTTATCAAGCTCTCTTCAGCCAATATTCGCCAATATATTTAAGGATACCTTAAACGGGCCTTATTATCGGGCTTGAAACCGACGGTACCAATGATCTGTCTCAACTAACAACTTTCTGTACACAAAATATAAATACGCTCTTAAAATTTGGATTTTCCTTTTAATTGAGCACTCTGCTGGAATTCTTTTTCCAAAAAAAAACTAATCATATATATATATATATATATATATATATATATAACTACTTCATTTATCCACATAAAATTACGAAAGTATAAATTTATACGTAAACTTGAAGTATTTACTTCAAAAGTGCTCAATTCATAGGTAGAGCTAGTTAGTAATTTATAAAATATATATATATATGGCAATTAAGCTACACTGAATATTCCGCGTTTCATCGATGCTTGTTCCACTGTTGTATGTGTTAATTTGTATCCATTACAAATCTGCATTGTATTCTATAAATTACCTTTATTTTTTTAAAATTTATTTTGATTTTAATTTATTTATTGATCTATTTCGTTTTATTTTTAACCTAAAATTAAAAATCTTTTTTTTAATCTAACAATTTTTTAAATTTTATTTTTTTATCTTAATTTTTTAATTGAAAATATGGTGCTGTTTTCTGCTCATCATTTAAACAATTTTCATCTAATTATGATTTTTCTTGCATCTCTAGGAAAGGGAAATGAAGCGACAGCAAGCTGTTATGATGAGAGAACAGGTCAGTCTGCAATTTTTCGATAATTATTTCATAGAATTTTTTAAAATTATATATAAAAAATCTTTTCTTTTTGTATTTAGAAAAAAAAAAATGCACATATTATTTTTTATTTTTTAACTTATCACTAAATATTGGATTTTGGTTCTTGTCCAGAATTTCCCCTGTATAAAAAAATATTAAAAAAATACAGAAAAATTTGATGTATGAAACGAAATATCATATTCCAAAAATCACATAAATTGATCAAGTAGTTTTATTTCTAGAATAAGAAAATCAAATCTTTTGAGTAAAAGAAAAGCGTCTGCCTTGTCTGCCATTTTGAAAATAACCTTTAAAAAAACAAAGGGAGATAACTCAATAATTCAAACTTGTGAGATTTACGTTGTAATGGTTACAAATTCCCATTAATTGCATAAAAATTATTTTCTTTATAAAAATAAAGCTATTTGATCAATTTACATGATTTTTGGAATATATTTTTTTTAATATAAACGTAATTCTGAACAAGAACATGTATTTTTAAAAATTTATTCCATGAAAATAGTAGTTTACTCATACTGAGAATAATAACTAGCTGTACTTGGTGTTGTCCAGGATGCAATGAAGTCATTTTAGTTTTCATTTGTATGTATTTATTAATATTGTATTGCTTGGAGCAAAAGTGTAGCAACGCACGCACGCATGCTATGCCCCCCCCCCTCGTTGTCAAACTTTCCAAAAATAAAAAAACATCCTCTAGCTACAACGACCAAGTTTCCTCCACTTTCTATCTGTCCCTAAATCTAAACACAAATTCCATGAGAAAAGCTTCTTTTCTAGAACTGTCTGCCTGTGGGACTTTGTTCTACTGGCCTGCTTTCCAGCTGACTACAATATGGTCGTCTTCAAATCCAATATAAAAAAGTTCTAGTTGATCACACTTTGACCTGCAAATAAATCTTTTTTTTTTCTTTAAATATTATATATTATACATCTGGAGTTACACCGATTAAAATAATACCAATTTTGTGGATATTTGTTGTGTATTCGAGTTTTAGCTGGACATAGACATTTTCCCTTTATATAATAGACTAGCCTGGGTGCCCGGCGTTGCCCGGGGGTTTGTGGGTGTGTTGAGAAAAAAAAAGTTGTAGTAGGCGGACAGGCTCGAACCATGACGCAAAAAAATAAAGTGGTAGTAGGCAGGCAGACTCGAACCCGTACCGCGAAGGGGGAAAAGAAGAAGTGACGTAGGTTTAAATTAAGGCTAGACAATTGAAAAGTGATGATTCTTTAAAATATTAGCAAAAAAAAAAGCGACCCCCACCCCGTGTAGAAAAGCGTCCAGTTGAGGATGAAGGAATTAATGTTTTTGACAAATTTTTCGATATTTGTCGTCTGAAGGGTCGAGTTTCAAAATGATACTGATCATGAAAATCTGTAGCCTCTGTCGAAAGTTTTAGGCAGACATACAAACATACATACATACAAATAGACAGGTGAGATTTATATTATAGATGAAGTGAAAGCAACAGTTTTATCGTCAAAATGAATACTTGATTCTGGTTTGTCAGTTTTTCATGTTTGAAAAGCAGCTTTTCCTTGTATCATGTATCTTGAAAAAGCCTTAAGAAAGTTTTAGGTGAAATATCAATTCATAAAAAATGCCTCCGTATTTTTGGATTTTTTTTTTTTTGTTTTATCCTTTGTGTTTTATTGCCGTCACATTGTTGTATAGATACAAATTAATATTAAGATGAAATGATACCAACTTAATTTAATTATTTTAAATTAAGTAAAACCAGTATCTTTATTCTCCAAAATATTCTTTTGGTACTTCTACAGTATATAGGACACGGATGAAAAGTAAAAATTTGATAAACTTATGTATCAGGATAAAAAGAAAAAAAAAAAAATCCTCATTAAAAAATTATAAAAAATAAAAAATAAAAAAATCCTCATAAAAAAATTTAAAAAAAAAAAAAAATCCTCATAAAAAAAATTAAAAAAAAAAAAAAAAAAATATCCTCATAAAAAATTATAAAAATAAAAAAAAAATATCCTCATTAAAAAAATTAAAAAAAAAAAAAAAAATCCTCATTAAAAAATTATAAAAAATAAAAAATTGCAACAAGTTTTTGTATTTTGCTGCTCCATTATTCATTATTACTTGATTAAATGACAGACAGACTTATCTTTCCTTGCTTTACAAGATTTCCACTCTTATCAATAGCGGATCGGCAAAATATGTACCCCATTCTGTATAAGCACCTTTTTTTGTTAAAATGAATATTTGATTCAGGTTTGTCAGTTTTTATTTGTCAATCTTTGCAGCATGTTGTTTGGAAGGATAAAATGCATTTTTGATATAATTCCTTCCAGAAAATACTTTGTCTGGACAGGAATTAGGCATAGTTTGAGTAAAGAAAAGCTAAATGAATTACTATTTAATATGCTCCCGGACAACACTGGGGGAGAGGGGTACAGCTAGTTTTGAATAAACCACAGCACACAATGTAGCATCGTTGCTGCGTCTTGATTACCCATGAACTCTTCCTCTCTTGGCCTCGTTTTTCTTTGTGTATGCTGAATTATAACTATTGTCTTATTCATGGCAGCAGGAACGAGAACGTCGACGTCAACACATGTTGCTAGTAAAATCGCTGGAGGCTCGCAGGCGGCAAGAGGTGAGTATACTTTATTTCAAATCATTAATTTGTTAAAGAATAATGTGGAATGCATCTTTTTCTATTGGATGAGAATTAATATACGTCTAATACAAGGATTGCATGAAAAGTATTAAAATGAAAAATATTATTGGTGATATGTTACTCTTTCGTGTTTTTTTTTTTTGTGTTGTTTTTGGCAATGTACTGACTCTTTGACTAAGAGAAATATAATCCGAAAAAATTATTAATACGAAAAGCGGTTGTAAAGGAGGCGGTCCTATATCTGTTACTCTACTTGATTTCTTAGGAAAAGGCTTCTTGGATTAAGAAAACAGAAGCTGTCATTGGAAGGCAGAGGAACTTTAATTCAAATGTTAAGATAATAATATCAATGTTGTATATTTATTATATATTATAAAACGTGTCATATGTTGTATGTGAATATATGTCTGCTTGTGAATGGATAGTCTGGTGGAAGATAAATAATCCAGTGACAGTAAAATCCAAATATGTAACTTCAAGAAAGTTAATTGAATTTCCATTTGCACAAGTAAAATCCAAAAATCCCGTAATTGGTAGAAGATGGTCCATAATAATCCAAAGGCAGAAATCCATGGAAAAATTCACAAAAATGTGTACAAGGAAAAAAGGAAAAAATTCCAATAATATTAATAAAAGAAAAATAAGATATGCTTTTCACTCTACTGCCGAAATATAAATAAGAAAGATCAAGCTTGTGGACCATCTTCTTCCAATTACGGGATTTTTGGATTTTACTTGTGCAAATGGAAATTCAATTAACTTTCTTGAAGTTATATATTTGGATTTTACCGTCACTGGATTATTTATCTTCCACCAGACTATCCATTCATGTGAAATCACCTTTTTCTTCACCATATTCCCTCTGCTCCACTTTTTTTGTTTTCAAGTAAGATCTTTAACTTACTTGTTGTTTCATCAAATACTTTTGCATGCAAATCCGATCCCACATTTTGCTAATTCCTACCTTCTGATGAGAAGGAAAGTATTTCTTCGAAACTCCACGGATTAAGGACTATCCACTTATCTAGTGTTTCCTTTTCAGATTAAATATGTTTTTAACTCATTTCAAAGTGTTTTTTAATCTGTTTTATTAACTGTTTGCTCGTATATATATATATATATATATATATATATATATATATATATAACTACTTCATTTACTCACATAAATTTAATATACGAAAGTATAGATTTATGCGTAAACTTTAAGTATTTACTTCAAAAGTGCTCAATACATAGGTAGAGCTAGTTAGTAATTTATATATTTATATATATATATATATATATATATATATATATATATATATGCAGTGTATCACAAAAGTGATAACACCCCTCGCATTTCTTCAAATATTTAAGTATATCTCTTCATGGGACAACACTGAAAAAATGATTTTTGACACAATGAAAAGTAGTCTGTCTGCAGCATATATAGCAGAGCTTATTTATTTTCTCCTCAAAATAACTCAAAAGATAAACATTAAAAGCTAAATCCCTGACAAAAAAAGTTGTCAATATTAACATACAACATGTCAACTCTCAATATTTTTTGTGGCCACTATTGTTGTCCAAACCTGCATTTACTCTCCTGGGCATTGAGTTTACCAGAGCTTCACATGTAGCTACTGGAATGCTCTTCTACCCTTCAATTACGACGTTGCGGAGCTGGCGGCTATTTGAGACTTTACACACCTCCACCTTCTGCTTAAGGATGCCCCAAAGATGTTCTATTGGGTTCAAGTCTGGAGATATACTTGGCCAGTCCATCACCTTTACCCTCAGCCTCTTCAGTAAAACAGTGGTTGTCTTGGATGCATGTTTTGGGTCATTGGCATGCTGGAACACTGCTCTGCGACCCAGTTTCTGGAGGGAAGGGATCATGCTCTGCTGCAGTATTTGACAGTACAGTATTTAACTGTTCATGTTTCAATGAAATGTAACTTTCCAATACCTGCAGCACTCATGCAGCCCCAGACCATGATATTTTCACCACCATGCTTGACTCTAGGCATGACACACTTATCTTTGTACTCCTCAAACTGGTGTACATGGCTGTCACCCCAGGAGAAAGCCTCTTCTAAAGGCAATACGCAAAAAAGCCCGCAAGCAGTTTCCTGAAGACATGTCAACAAAGCTCCTAGATTACTGGAACCAATTTGTTTGGTTCTGATGGCGTTAAGCAGGTGTGGCGGCAACCAGGTGAGGAAACGAGGGCGAGGGCTAATGGGGGGATAATTTAATGGGGCAGTTCTTTTGCAAGAATTCTTGTAAACTCGTACCACAGAAGCAGTTTTCCAGCAGTCAGGGCAACAAGATTCATTAAGACATTTGTTGAAAAGTTTGGAGAGAACTAGAGCAACTTCAGCATTTTTTTAATAGCCGGAATGGGATCAGGTCCACATGCTTTTGAGGTGTCTAGGATTTTGAACAGTTAACACTTTTATAAAGTGGAGTTGAGAAGTTTTATCGCCGCACAAGCAGAAAGGTCCAGCATATAAAATTAACAGTAGCTTCTTTGATAAAGCAGAGGTGTATTCGAAATGAATTTTTCTGTTTAAAACCTAACTAAACCATGATACGTAAGTTTTTAATTTTAAACTTCAATTCAAGCCATTATATAAAAATAATTTCATAAAATCAACAGTAGGTTCTCTACAGTGCAATGTACTATGGACTAAGTCACTGTGCAGAGGCATGTGAAGCTTTCTCCTGGTGCACTACAGTGGGTTCCTGACTAGAGCAGGCAATCAATCGATTTGATTGACAAATGGCCGATTTCACTGATTTCGATGACATAAAAGTATTGGAATTGTGGAACATTCGTTAATCCTCATTCAATCCCGGGTAACATTGGGTCTCCTTGCTGGTAAATAAATATATAAATGTGTAATATGAATTAGTGTATGTATATATATATTTTTTTTTTACCTTCATTCATATTACAGTTTTCGTACTGATGTTGTCATCTGCTGTTTTTAATTTACTGAAAACTTGTGCATGCATGGAGTGAAACGTATCGTGACAAACTTGAAAATAATCTAACAGAAATGGATCAGAAGACATTTTACTTTAACAATTTCAATGAAATCGTCGAATAATATTTATTTAATGTTTCAGATTTATATTTCTTTTTATATAAAGACGAATCTTGTCCATTTTCTGATAACTTTGTATCATTTTCTTCTGTATATTATATATATATATATATATATATATATATATATGTATTCTGATTATAAGTGGTATTTTATCACAGATATTTTAATGGAAATTTTTTTAGATAAAGTCAGTTTAAAAAAATGTTTATGCCTTGTTTACTATTGAAAAGGTTATTGAATGATGTCCATTTATATAACACTCGTTTTCTTTTGCCTACCCCTACCAACTGAATCTGACACCTCAACTGTTCTACATCTAACTCAAGAACTTTCATCAATTCTTTTAACATGGCCACACCAACAGAGTCTCCTGTTCTGCACACAGTTTCTCATATTGCCTACATTTATACTTCTAAGATCAATCGTATCATTCTCATATCATTTCTCTGTGTGTAAAACATGTATTCAATCCACACTGGCGAGACACCCTATTGAGAAGATGGACATACCTGAATAATTTGAAGTCTTTTGTTCGGTGCAAGATACGTTTTCTGTGCTCTTTTTATATGAAGACAAATCTTCTTGTCCGTTTTCTGATAACTTTGTATCATTTTCCATAACGTTGTTAATCGAATTTCCTTTAGAGTTTTCCATCTTATTTTCCACGTCTTTGTCCACCATCTCACCTGACTATCCAGTGACTTTCTGCCAATTTTGTTGCCGGGTTTGAAATCTTCAACTGATCTTTTGTGACTTGTACAGAAACAGGACCAGGATCACAAAAGGGTTTTCTCCATTCGCCACCGAGACGTTTACAGAGGTCGTTAACAATAATATCACCATCACCAAGCAGTTCAACATCGAACGTCATATGGCTGAGTGGTTCTCGATTGATCAGGATTTGAGGAACATGGGCTACCACCTACTAAAAATGCAGAACAAATAATTTATAATTATATTATAAATTATTTTCATATGTGCAGTATATGCAGGTGTACGTTGCATTATTGCATCAACCCATATTGCACAGTTCAGCTCTGTACATTTTTTTGTCATTACTTTACTCTGATGACTTGCATTAGATGGAATCAGCCAGGGATGCATAGTCCGGACAGTAGCTGCTAATAACCAGCATCAAACAGACTTACAGATGCGCATCAGTCATGGTGGAGTGGTATTTGAACTTAATGATCTTCGTGTGAAAATGCTGCCTCATATAAGTACACCTAAATAATGCGTACGGGCACTTTTATTGATAGTATGCACATGAAACTCTAATCCCATTCAGAGTAATCTCCTTCGGCTGCAATGCACTTGTACCGTTCCAACAATTTCTAGAAGGCCTCATGGAAATCCTCTCGTGTGACCATGTCAATGACCTTCGTCACAGCCTCTTTCATCTCCTTACTTGTATCATAATGATAGCCTCTAAGGTTTGCCTTGAACTTAGTAAATAACCAAAAGTCACAAGGAGCAAAGTCTGGACAATAGGGAGGGTGAGGAACTGTCTTGATGTTTTAATTGATCAAATAGTCCGTGACAAAGACGGAGTTGTGAACTGGTGCATTTGCGCAAATCTTCCGCATTTTCAGTTCCTCATGAATAATTGTGTACGGTTCCCACACTGATATCAAACTGTGCACTTATTGTCTCTATAGACACACGGCAGTTCTTATCCATGAAATTCTTTATTTGGCCAATCAACTCTGGTGTTCTGACTTTCTTACTCCTCCTACCCCTCACAGACTTCCTGCCTTCCTTGAATCTCTTCTGCCACTCAAAAACTGATGCTCGATTCATGCAAGATGGTCCAAAAGCAGTCTGAAGCATTCCAAAAGTTTCTGTGGTAGATCAGTTCAGCTCTGTACATTTTTTTGTCATTACTTTACTCTGATGACTTGCATTAGATGGAATCAGCCAGGGATGCATAGTCCGGACAGTAGCTGCTAATAACCAGCATCAAACGGACTTACAGATGCGCATCAGTCATGGTGGAGTGGTATTTGAACTTAATGATCTTCGTGTGAAAAATGCTGACTCACGTAAATAAGTGAAACCAAATAATGCAGTCAACAAGGTAGCACATTTACTGATGTTGGGGTCCTCTTTAATAATTGTTCCCGAGCTGAATGTCGGCTTATAGTTTCAAAATGATACTGATCATGAAAATCTGTAGCCTCTGTCGAAAGTTTTAGGCAGACATACAAACATACATACAAATAGACAGGTGAGATTTATATTATAGATGAAGTGAAAGCAAGTTTTATCGTCAAAATGAATACTTGATTCTGGTTTGTCATTTCTCACTCCAGAAGAGTTCAAGTTGCAATTTTCGATGGAAGGGAAACCTCAGCATCTTTTTAGAAAAAGCAGCAAATGAACGTAGTGATTAGCTTGAATAAAGCAAAGTTTTTAAAGTGTTTTCAAACTGTGATGGACAATTGCCATTTTTTTTTTTTTAAATTGACTGAGAAAAACAAAACAGAAAAATAAACGATTAAATTTTTCTTCTTCTTTTTACCAATCCCTCGACTCACAAGATATATCTCTATAAAAGTTACATAAACAAAGTAAGGTTTGCATTCACAGGATACAAAAGAATCTTTACTGTTTATATAATAATGCTCAATAATAAATAGAGACATTCGTTTAATGTTGCAGTCATAGCTTTAATAAGCTCAACATTCTCAGGACAACAAGTTAATTCTTTACGCTTTCATTATGGAATAAACCAAATTGCCACTTGTAAGGATTACCTGACTAAATTCAAAATATTTTTAACATACATACTGTTAAACTTTCTGTTGCAATGTTTTTGATATATTGAGGGCTAAGACAACAGCATATTCTTTTCATTGTTTTGACTCTCGAGTGTGTATCCGTTGATATCTTATATGCTGTTATATAGAGTGATGTGGTTCTCGGTTGATTAACTGTGTCAGATATATACTCGAGAGCCAAAACAATGAAAAGAATATGCTGTTGTCATAGCCCCAATGATTACAGAAAGCTGGAAGGAACAGACCGATCAAATGGAGCCACATTCTGCTAGCAACCAATCAGAAACCAGAATTGCTCCATAAAAATGTTGAATCTTTCAGCATTCCTGTACTTGCTTTTTCACATCCAACTGTCACACTCGCCTCTGCATGTTTGGGGATATGGCAGACGCACATGTAACGAGGGTAAAAAGAAATGAAATGGGGATTTAAAAACTCCCAAAAGGAGAGGGAGAGAAGGTTTTTTTTTTTATCAAACATTTATTTCAGGCAGACAAGTTTTCTGCATAGGGGTATGATTCGTCAAGGTCGCAGTAAGGTTCAAATTCCCTTTTTATTACAAAAAAGGTTGAAACAAGAAACGGCAATTGGTTCACATGAGACAAGCGGGATGCAAAATAAACACAAGAATCGAACGCGGTAAAATTGCGAGAAAGAACGAGACAAACACTTCCAAATAATATAAAATAAATTTATTAAAGATAGGGAAAGAAAAATTTAACAAAAAAAATATATTCAACATTTATGGGGTTTGGGATATTTCTAAACATGTAAACTGAGCGAAAATCCTGCAAAAAAAAAAAGAAAAAAAAAAAGGGCATTAACGGGGTAACTGGACTCCACGCGACCATGAGGAAAAATTTAATCTTCAGTCTTACAGAAAGAGAAACAAAAATTACACTCCAGGTTCTTTTTTTTTTCTTTTTTTTTTGTCTTTTTTTTTTTTTCTCCTTTTTCTTTTCACAACTTCTTCCTCTTGTGGGGAAAGAAAGTTCAAATAATAAATTCAGTTTTTTAATAATTTTTTTTATCATCCCTTCTTTCATATCGTGTCTGTCGGCATTCGTTTTCGGTTTCCGAAAATAACTTTTCCGCGGTGTTGATTAGGATATTTTCTGCTTCAGGGAAACAGATAGCTAAGCGTTCCAATTCACCTTTGGCCGGTATATTTTTGTCTCCAGCATTTCCATGTTTGAAAGTGTGTCATAGCGCTTAAGGGTGACAGAAGGATGAGGTTGTACTCTAGTCAGAATGGGTGAAGGAAGGGGTTCACCTCCTGCTTTTTTTTCTTTGCTTCACATTTCGATCTAAAAATAGAATTGACAAAATCGTTTTTTTTTTTTTTCCTTTTCCATGACTGATGAAATATTTCTAGCTGGTTGAATCCTTGGCTTTCTGAACCGGATCACAGTGTGATAACTGTTCTGTTGTTATACTTCACTTTTTCTGTCCTCGGTCAGTGGAAGAGAATTCTTTCGTAACTGAGACAATTTCTATCTCTGTCTATGTCCAGACGCCCCTGTCAAGGGAGCTAGATCTCCCCACATCAAAGCTTGATCTTTTGTCCAACTCTGCCCTCATGGGGAGGCAAGTAAATAGGAAATGGATGTGGTTGCACATTCTCATTCCTTCAGACTGATTTTAATATTAGGTTTTAAAAGGATAAGGAATTAGTGGACTCTCGTTCAGTTTCAATATGCAATTAAGTATTTATCCTACGTCTAACAAAATAAATGAGAATATTTGATATCGAGGTGACCGTTTGTAACACAACACAAGGAATTTGCTCTCCGTCTGCAGACTTTTACAATCCGACACTTGTACAGATGGATTTCCCAATGGAAAACCTTATTCTTACAATTCAATGCTTCTCTGATTAACGACTGCCATTTTGTTTGGAACAAGATTTTTTTTCTCCTCCTAAAACTAAAAATGGCTTTCAATTCAAAACTTTCATATATTTAAATTTCTAATGTCATCAAATCGAGGTTAAGTCAGTTAAAAACGTGAAATTTCTGCTGTCGTGTTGCCACATTTAAATTGGTCAGACATTGCATGGTTGACAATGATTAGGTGTCGGGTAAGGAATCATATCATTGTCTAATAAAGTCACTTTTTTAAACAGTAAATACACATACATATAGCATTTACATATAGATGTGCAAATGTCAGGTGATAAATTTTAAATATTTTTTAACATACTTATCATGTAGGTGACTATATGGGAACTTTAAAACAAAAATAGCAGAAATGGCCCACAAAACATACAATATGTTTTAACAATTTCAATGAACTTTTTCATGTGTCATATTGTACAACTCACGTTGATAGCAAATAATTATCATATTTGGTTTCATTTCTGTTTTACATGCTAGTATGCATGGAACGGCTTTCAGAAATTTACTTCAAAACTGGTCTCTGGCCAGGTTTTTATGTATTTTTTAGGTTCATTTTTATCACTCCCATGTTTTTCTTTTTTTTCAATGTGACTATACCATCAAAGTCTCCTGTTCTTCACACATTTCTCTATATTATCCAGATTTAATCTTCCTCTGATGTCATATCTAAGCCTATCTTTAAGACTCAGATTACACAGACTGTATGGGAACTTTAAAACAAAAATAGCAGAAATGGCCCACAAAACATACAATATGTTTTAACAATTTCAATGAACTTTTTCATGTGTCATATTGTACAACTCTCACGTTGATAGCAAATAATCATCATCATACCAATAAAGTCTCCTGTCCACTTCAAAACTAATATATCTCTTGCCAGGTCTTTATTTATCCATCTTTCTTTATGAGGATAGATTGTTCTCATTCTGTCAGCCAGAAATATTAATTTGTCTTGTCATTCTTAGTTATCACCTCTGGTGAGGATTGAACCATAAACTTCCACAAGATTGTCATTTAAAACTGATTTTTCATTTATCATATCCTACAACTCTCACGTTGATAGCAAATAATTATCATATTTGGTTTAATTTCTGTTTTACATGCTGGTATGCATGGAACGGATTTCGGAAATTGACTTCAAAATTGATCTCTGGCCAGGTTTTTATTTATTCCGTAGGTTCATTTTTATCACTTCCTTCCATGTGTTTCTTTTTTTCAATGTGACCATAACATCAAAGTCTCCTGTTTTTCACATATCTCCCTATATTATCTAAATTTAATCTTCCTCTGATATCACAGATCTAAACCTATTTTTAAGACCTGGATTACACAGAAGGTCGATAAATAGTGATCCAAAACAGCAGGAGAATGTACAAAGAGTTTGCAACTCAATCGTTCTGATCTTTCTGCCATTATTATCCAGCTGTTAAAAAATATTTAAAATTTATCACCTGACATTTGCATATCTATATGTAAATGCTATATGTATGTGTATTTACTGTTTAAAAAAGTGACTTTATTAGACAACTAGCGGGGGTACCCGGCGTTGTTTCCGGGACGGTGGGGTGGGGTGGGGTAAAAAATGTTATGGTAGGTAAGTAAGAAGGATCAAACCCGGAGTCATGAGTAAAAGTAGGAAAATAAAGTGTGAAAAAAAAACAACAAAAAAAAAAACATCTGCAACGTTAACAGTTCGGCCACCAAGAAAAGTCCATTCCAGTTGTTTAGGAAAAAAAAAAAACAAAAAAAAAAACGACTACGGTAGGTCGGCGCGAACGTGAAAATATAATGTGAATTGTCCAGCACGCTAACCACTACGCCACAGAGCACTGCAGCTTAGTTTAGTGATTTTAAATAACTTCACATGAAAGAACTACGAAGCCAAACCGGTGTTCTCTTCTCAACTGTTCCTTGTGAACGATCCCCAAACGGTGTTAAGTGGTGGCAGGGGGAGGAGGAATTTATAAGAGAGAAAATATTTTACCACTTCCATTGATCTTAACCGATTTTGGCCGTGACTTCTCAGCAGAAAAAGTATAGAAATCTAGGATTATCGAGGAATTTGAGAAATAATAAGCCTATAACACACCTCAGATATTGTTCTGCCGTTTGTGCATGAAATATCTTGATTTTTAATCCTATTAAGGTCAAAATCAAACGGGGGAAAAAATGAGTTCATTTTATTTATATAGAGATGATATGATTCCTTACCTGACACCTAATCATTGTCAAACATGCTGGGCATTACCATTTTTTGTTTTAATGTCTTACATTTTACATGTTGATATGCATGGAACAGCTTTCGGAAATTGACCTCAAAACTGATCTCTCACCAGGTTTTATGCAATCAATGTTAACATGTTGACATACAAAATCAAAATGCATAAACACGTTTGTACACATATCGTATGCGCATACACTATCCTAAATAAAAAAACAAACAAACAATTATATTTTGGACCAATCAGAAAACTTTCTGAATTTATTTAAAATGGTCTTTCTGGGAGCTGCCTGACATTTTTATAATGGTCAGATTTTCTTTCAATAAACCAGTGAAACCCAGTTGACCTGAGTCTGCAGATCAGTGTCGCTGAAGCCTCACTCTGGGCGCTCATCTCTGCAGCATTTCCTTTCACTTATGCACGCAAACATTAATGAACGCACAGGCACACACACAACTCCTTGACTTATTATCGTCTGTCAATGTGTTAAACCTTATCATCGGAATATCTTCTAATATGAAAAACAAAAGAACATTGGCTCTTAAAAACAACGTTCAATAAATTATAATTTATTTTATTGAGCAAAGAAGTTTTGAATATGATTTTCCTGGCCTTTGAAACTCGTGGTTCTTAATTGGTCCAGACTTCTTCTAATGTCTCAGCTAATAAACCTTATTTTTGCAAGAACTCTAAAAAATATTCATATTTTAATATTTCTTATTGCTGTAAACTTTCATTTTAAACATATATAAATTATCTCTTCTGTGAATATATGCTTTCTTAACTCATTTTTATTTGTGTTAGCCTTATCCGTTATCTGTTTTATGACGTTTCAACCAACTATTCCTCTGGCCTTTGTTAGATGGTTAACAGCAATGGGATAGGAATGCTGAGTCCCTTAACTGTATTCTCAGTAATTACTGCCTTCCATAATTGTCATCTCACCCATGGCACAGTGATTTTTTTTTTTTACAGTGATCACCACTTATCAAGGCCCGGAAGCCACTCTGGGATAAGGGTTATTGCAAGTACATTACGTTAGTGTGGAGATTTGATGAAGTGTTTACTTAAGGGGGCGGTTCATTAGGAATTTGTTAACGTTGGACTTGAAGACATCCAAGTTGTAGTCCGGTGGGAAGCAGGCAGACGGATTACAGGCGTTTAATCTCTATGGTTCCAGATGAGCATCGTCTTAGGTTTCAAGCCTACCCAAAGTTGATCAAAGGATTAGTTGGCCAAAATGTGGTGAGATGACAACAATTATAGAAAGCAGTAATTATTGATGATACAGTTAAGAGATTCAGCATTTCTATCCCGTCACGGTTAACCATCTAAAGAATGCCAGAGGAATAGTTGGCCGAAACGTCGTGAAACAACAACTATGAAGATAAGGATAACAGTCCACAAATAAATTTTAAAAAATACAAATTACTAATCTCAAAGGATTCCAATAATAAAATCATTTTGTTTTGTTTATTGTATGATAATGTCTACTTTCTTATTATAGAATTACTCGTCTTTTTTTTTTTTTTTTTGTGAATGTTATTTTTTTTTGTTTCTTGTTTATGAATGTTATATTTCTTTTTTGTTTCTTGTTTGTGAATGTTATATTTTTTTTGTTTGTGAATGTTATATTTTTTTTGTTTGTGAATGTTATATATTTTTTTTTTTGTTTGTGAATGTTATATTTTTTTTTGTTTCTTGTTTGTGAATAAGTATCATGTTGAAATAATATTATTTAGAAACCCATCACTAACACAGCAAGGACGTTTTTTTTTTTCTTAGTAAACTATTCTGTACTTTCATCTAACAATAATAAATAAAAGATTTAACTTAAAAATCCTATTTAAAAGATAGAATGGTCTGTATTCTGAAACGTGCTTTTGAGGTAAAGAATAATCTGAGGCATCAAAAAGAATTACAAAAAAACCCCCAGAAATTTATATTCCCCCCCCCCCCCAAAAAAAAAGAATGCATTTAAAAAAAACATTTTTTCTTTCTTAGGAACGTGAACGAATGAAAGAAGAAAAACTCAAAGAAAAACAAATTGAAAAAGAAAGGAGGATGGTAAGTATTTACCTATATAATAAAGTAAAGCCAGCCCAACCCTCGAGTCTTTCTTAATATGAAATCAGTTTTTCATCCTGGTTAGTTCTTTTTTTTACCATTGATCTTTATAATAAAAATTGCATTTTGATTCAATTTCTTTCCCCCCCCAAAAAAAGATTTAATCTACAAACATTTTCCAGTAATTATCTACACAAAAGCAACAGCTTTCTGCTGTAATACTATTGATTTTTTTTTTCCTATCTTGAAGTCACTAAAATAGCTCAGTTGCGAAATAATAAAACTCAAGATCAGAAGATCCTGGTCTCAATCCCTCGACATAATTTTTAAGTTTCTTTGTTTATAATCCTTACTGCAGAGGTTGAAAAAAAACAAAATCTTTTAGTTTCACAGGAATTTTGTTTCGATTAATAATTTAATAACCAAGCAATACTAATTAAATTTATCTTTAACACCATTAGCACAAAACACATTTAATGACTTATCTCCCCCGTTCTTATGTTTTAAAGATTTAAAATACATTTTAATTCATGGAAAATTGGAGATATATAATAAAACTGATTTATAATTTTAATTAAAATTCTAATCGATAATTTTTTTGTAATTTTTGGTCAGGTTAAGATCACAGTGTATTATCTGTTCTGATACTACATTCAATACTAATTTGTCCTTAGTAAATGGAGGGGAAACCCTTCTAGACTAGGGCAATTTTTATTTCTGCCTACTTCGACAGTGCCCATTTTTGAGGAGTTGGGTCCTTTCTCCCCATTAAAAATGACCTTGTGTCACATTTTGCTTTCATCGAGAAGCAAATAAATACCAATACTTTTGCCTGATGAACATATCAGTTTTCCTGTTAATTTATTTTGAACCGTCATATTTTTTGTGTATTTCTAAATACAAACACCAAATTTGGTTCAAACAATACTGTAATTAAATTTAACTTTTAAAAATCTGAATTTAGTACAAGAGCACTACCAGACATATAAATTAACTTTGTGTGAAATTTGCAAAAGAAGATAGGCTCAGCTGTTTCGCAACCTATGAGAAAGGAACTCATGCACACAAAATAACTCGTATAATAGTAGAGATATTTTATTTGATTTTAAAGCGTCCTATTTTTCTTTTTTTTTTTACTCAAAAAGTTGAAGAGCTCCGAAGATGGGGAGTTGGTATCATTAAAACAAGTGTTCTAGAATTTATTTTGCTACATAGTCACTACCATTCTCAATGCAATTTTTCCAGGAATTCAATGACACATCTTTGCCTCTGATGCACGCCCATGACATGGAGTTGCTTTCTTAGTCTTACACGGTCAGTATCTGCAACATAGAAATGAAACTTTCAAGCTATGAATGCATAAGTTCAGTCATCATAACAAAGCAATTTCTAATCCCCTCTGATTCATTCGGGCAGAATAAAAAAAACTATAGGAGGCATTACTTTTGAAATGTCCCTCGTATATTAAATATAGAGCTGTGAGGTAAAATAATCCAAAACATTGCAACAGTTTCAACAAAATTTTTCTTTTTTCTTTTCAACCTTTTTTTTTTTTTGTTTCCTTTTTCTTTTTAGAATCAGCGCAGGGTCGAGCTACAAATTGCTGCCGAACTGAAGAAACCGATCGAAGATATGGAGATCAAAGATATTAAGGCAATTTATAGTTTTTTTTTTTTTTTGATTCCCATATTGAGAATTCTTGGATTTTTAAATTGAAAAAAAATTATATAAACTAATGACCCCCCCCCACCTCAATCTGTATAATTTACTGTTACTGTTAAAAAATTTATCTAACTGCTTCTTTCTTAGGACTGTTCAGTTGTGGAACTCTGTTCTGCTAGCCTGCTTTCCAGTTGACTACAAGATGGTTGTCTTCAAGTCCAATGTAAACAAATTTTTGTTGAGCCGTCCCCCTTAAATAGCCAATTTCTACCCAATTTCCATCGCTGTACACGCATTAATCTGTATCCTTGAGTAATTTCTGAGACTTGATAAGTAACAACTTCCCTATAAAAAGCAACAAAAAAAAAAAAAACACTAGTGATTATAACTTTACTGAAATCTGTGCAACATTTTTAGACAGGCCTATGCATTTATTCCAATTATAATTTGTCTTTCACGTGTCTTTTTTGTTTTGTAGGAAATGCCTGACTTACCACGAATCGATGGACTTTGTTTGGCGGGGAAAGCGTTTGCTGATGCATTAATGGTTGTTGAATTTATGCACAATTTTGGAAAAGCTTTGGGAATTTGTAAGTTTCATATTTCTTACATATCATTGTTTCACAATTATTGAAATTTTCTTTTATATATTAATTTTCTTTTATATATTAAAAAAATTTAAAAAAACTCTTATGTACATACCTGTGATGAAACATATTCCAACAATCACATAAACTGAGCAAGTGGTTTTATTTAAAATAAGAAAATCAAATTTTATAAGTAACATAAGAGCAGCTATCTTGTTCGCTATCTAAAAGAAAAACAAAATGAAGGAAGATAACTCAATAATTCAAACTTGCATACAAATTCACATTAATCATTTAAAAATGATTTTCTTATATAAAACTACTTGACCAATTTATGTGATTTTTGGAATATGATATTTTTTTGTTTCATCACAAGTATGCACATTATACAGATGTTTTTCTTAATATGAGGGAATTCTGGATCAGAACCACTATTTTATTACAGATTGAAAAAAATCCATTTGTCCAGTTTTACTCCCAACATTAAAAAAAATATAATTGCACAAAAAACTTTGTGTACTTACTGGTTAGATTAAAAAGAAAAGAAAAAAAGACTTTACACTAAAATTTACGGAAATTCATTCAGTATTTTTTGTTTTATAAAATAAAAATTTGATTAGTAAACTATTTTTATTATGATGCCTGTGTGTTATGTCCCTTGCCCATTGACATTAATGATGGACAAGACGTTTTGCCATTAAAATGATCAATTTTAGTATTTTTTGTCTTAAAACCTAACAGTGGTAAAAGTTTGTGTCACTTTAATTTTATTTTTATGAACAGTTATTAACATTTGTTGTTAATATTTGTTAACATTTGTTGTTAATATGTGTTAACATTTGTTGTTAATATTTGTTAACATTTGCTGTTAACATTTGTTAACATTTGTTGTTAACATTTGTTAATATTTGTTTTTTAAATTTGTCTTTGATATGTTTGTGACATTTCTTCGATTGGGGTAAGATGAGATAAACACAAAAAAAAAAAAAAAATCCTTGAAAATTGAGTGACAAAATAATTAAATTTTTTTTTCAGCTGAAGATGCCACACCAAGTCTAAACGAATTACAAAGCTATTTGATGGGAGACACCCGAGAGGATTCAGATAAATATATAAACTTTACCAGCAAACTCCTCAAAATTGCTCTGAGTGATCCAGGAGTACCAAATCCAAAAGAAGTAAGCGAATTCAACTCTTTGTTTGGACTTTTCTTCAGAAGTTGTACTCTTAAAGAGATGACTATTCAACCCCTGATTATTTTAATAATTTGACCATTTTTAATTCTAGAATGTTTCATCTTGTTAAACATCATATATAACTAGCAGGGTTATTCTACATTGCCTGGAACAAATCTTTCTTCTCTGCCAATCTCATTCCTCTCTTGAGTCTTCAAACTATATCTGATGGTGAAGCCCCAGCTTGCAAGCTTTGGGAAGTGTGGAGCCACCCCTTAATTGCCATTGCTCCCAGGTCCACTCTGATCCGGAGTGGTAGTACCTGTTAGGGTCCAAACTACGAGTTAAATAGAAACTGACTTGAAAAAAAACCCCAAATATTCTATTAAAAACTTTTTTTTTCAAAATCATTGGATTTGGCATTAAATGACCTAAAAAGGGTTGATATGCCGTAAAACAAAAACAATCAACCAACCAAACATTCCTCTCTTGGCTGATCGTACATACACACGGACAACTCTGCTTTATATATTAGATTCTTTGAAGAATGAGTTGGCATTTTTTTCTTCTACAAATTAGTACATAAAATGGCTGCTACTACCCCCCCCCCTCCGAATCCTGGCCAAGTTGACCCTCAAAGAATAATTTTTTAAAGTTTCGATATCATCTATCCAGGCCAATGTCAGTCAAGAATATGCTTTGTAGGTCTTTGTTTTGTAGGTTTATTTTTCTATTTTTAGCTAGACATACAAACATACACACAACTGTTTTCTACATAATAGATGATTAGAAGAATGTTTTATTTTTCTTGTATTTTGTTGTAACATTTGATGTACAAGTGTTTTTTTATTAAAATTTAGTTTTTTATTTTTATATTTTAATTTTATTTAAAAATTTTAATTTTTTTTTTAAGATCTTTTATATTTTTTAAATAAATTTATTTCAAAACTAAAATACATCAATTTTTATTTATTTATTTTTTTTTTTAGGCTGTCACAAAACTAGGCCAGAAAATCACTGACATTGAATTGAATAAAAATGTGATCTCTGAAGTTTTGCGGATATTCTCAATAGCTCGCAATGGTGGTAGTTGCCAGGTAAATTTATGCTTTGGTATTTTTGAAATGACGATAAATTGGACAATTTTTATTGTTTTTTATTTTTATGGCATTTTGATCGATGAAATCTCCAAAGTTAGTCAGGTATCTTTTCAAGCTTGGGAATTTTTGCCGAACTCATGAACTTATACAGAATTCCATGGGTAGATTGTTCTTTTTGTGTCAGCTGTAACGAGGCAGAAGTGTTAAGTAATGTTATTAGTTATTAATGCCTGTAATAAGGATTGAACACACAACCCTCAGAAGACTGTCACTTAAAACTGATTATTAATCAATGCCTTTATCCGTTGTGCCATGGGATGAATTTTCAAAACTTAGTTGGAAATATAGATTCTAGAGTTTACGATAAATATTCTTCATTATTTTTATTTTTTTATGTTTTTTAATCATTTGAGATGAGGTTTCATAATTTGTGCATTCTTTTTGCGGGGGTGGCCATGGTGCAGTGGATAAAGGCATCAATTCTCTACGATTCCATGTGAGCATTTATCTGAAAATAGGCGTTTCAATCCGACCAAAGCAGGCCAGAGAATTAGTTGGCTGAAACGGGTGAGACAACAACAATTATGGAAGGCAATAATTACTTGTGATACAGTTACAAGGCTCAGCATTCCTATCGTGTCGCAGTTAATCACCTGAAGAAGACCAGAGGATGAGCTGGCCGAAACGTGGTGAAGCAACAAAACGAATATGCAAATTGCTATGACTTATCCTCATCTTCATAGTTTTTGTTCCATTAACTTTTGGCCAACTCATCCTCTGGCCTTCTTCAGGTGGTTAACCGCATGGCGCAGTGGAGTCTCTACAGTTCTAGGCAAGTATTGTCTGAAGATAGTGGTTTCAATCCTACCAAAGCAGGCCAGAGGATTAGTTGGCCAAAACGTGTTGAGACAACAACAACTATGGAAGGAAGTAATTACTGGGGATACAGTTAAGAGACTCGGCATTCCTATCCCCTGGTTAATCACCTGAAAAAGGCCAGAGGATGAGTTGGCCGAAACGTGATGAAACAACAACTATGAAGAGAAGGATGGCAGTTCGCAAAAAGAATGAATGCGCAAATAGTTCTACGTTTAAAAGATATACCTGAACAAGATTAAACATAAAGATGAGAATAATGTCCTTTTGTTGTGCTTGTAGATTTGATGTCATTTGTTAACAAATTCCGAGAAATTATATAAATTTTTAGACTTTTCTTTTAAAAATTTATTTTATGGCAATTTTATATTTTATGGGAATTTTATATTTTATGGGAATTTTATATTTTATGGCGATTTTATATTTTATGGCAATTTTATATTTTATGACAATTTTATATTTTATGGCGATTTTATATTTTATGGCAATTTTATATTTTATGGCAATTTTATATTTTATGGCGATTTTATATTTTATGGCAATTTTATATTTTATGGCAATTTTATATTTTATGGCGATTTTATATTTTATGGCAATTTTATATTTTATGACAATTTTATATTTTATGGCGATTTTATATTTTATGGCAATTTTATATTTTATGGCAATTTTATATTTTATGGCAATTTTATATTTTATGACAATTTTATATTTTATGGCAATTTTATATTTTATGGCAATTTTATATTTTATGACAATTTTATATTTTATGACAATTTTATATTTTATGACAATTTTATATTTTATGACAATTTTATATTTTATGACAATTTTATATTTTATGGCAATTTTATATTTTATGACAATTTTATATTTTATGGCAATTTTATATTTTATGACAATTTTATATTTTATGACAATTTTATATTTTATGACAATTTTATATTTTATGACAATTTTATATTTTATGACAATTTTATATTTTATGACAATTTTATATTTTATGGCAATTTTATGACAATTTTATATTTTATGACAATTTTATATTTTATGGCAAATTTATATTTTATGAAAATATTTATATTTTATGACAATTTTATATTTTATGACAATTTTATATTTTATGGCAATTTTATATTTTATGACAATTTTATATTTTATGGCAATTTTATATTTTATGGCAATTTTATATTTTATGGCAATTTTATATTTTATGGCAATTTTATATTTTTATGACAATTTTATATTTTATGACAATTTTATATTTTATGACAATTTTATATTTTATGACAATTTTATATTTTATGACAATTTTATATTTTATGGCAATTTTATGACAATTTTATATTTTATGGCAAATTTATATTTTATAAAAATATTTATATTTTATGACAATTTTATATTTTATGGCAATTTTATATTTTATGGCAATTTTATATTTTATGGCTTCTTATATTTATTGCAATTTTATATTTTATGGCAATTTTATATTTTATGGCAATTTTATATTTTATGGCATTTTAATTTTATTCCAAAAAGAAACTTGTTAATGATAAATAATTTCTCTTTTTTTTTCTTTTTCTTTCTAGATAAGTGATTGGTTAGCTGAAAAACCACTGAAAGCTTTAAATCCAACACAAAAATCGTCTGTGTTGGAGTTTCTATGCAATGAACTTCTCTGTGGTCGGCTTCTTACAAAGTAAGTTTCATTTTTTTTTTTTTTTTTTTTTTTTTTTCAGATTTAAGGTTGGTGATAGGGTTATTGGAGGGCATGCATTTTTTTGTTTCATATCAAATATTACCTTCCTCCCAATGTTTTTTTATCTATATGATTATAAAACTCAGATCAGCTTGCTTGGGCATTTAAACTGTCCATCTGGTTTGTGACTTCCGATCTCAAAAAATTTGTCTGCTTACCTATTTCATGGCCATCCTGTCTTAAGTTCGATATTAAAAGCCACTGCTACTATTCAAGGTATACACAAAGTCAACAAAATTTTTGTATTTTAACTTATTTTCCTTATAAATAAATGTAATTTAACTCTGTTAAGTTAGAAAAAAACAGATAATTATATTTAAATAATTATACAATATATAAATATAATATTTATAACCATATTTACTGCTTTTAGTAGTGCTCCTGTGGATTCGTACAATTTTTTTTTCAGGCCTTACTTAAAAAATATTTTCTCATTAAGGAGTGGGGGAGGTAGAAACTTGTTTTTAGTGAGTTTTATTTTTTTCACTCATCACTTAAATGTTTTCTCAAGACGATAAAAGACAATATAATCTCAAAATCACTTTTTATTTTGAACATTTTTCATCTTACCCTTTAAGAGCCAACAAGTAGCCTACTATATATATATATATATATATATATATATATATATGTGACTAATTAATTTTATCACATAAATTAATATATGAAAATATGATTTTATGCGTAAATTTTCAGTATTTACTTCAACAGTACTCAGTACATAGGTAGAGCTAGGTAATAAGTTATAAAAATATATATGGCAATTAAGCTACACAGAACATTCCTTGTTTCATTCTCGTGAGAAGTCGTGACGAATGTTCTGCGTAGCTTAATTGCCATATATATTTTTATAACTTATATTGATACAAATTAGGCATTTGAATATGTCTGTGCCTTTCGTCTCTACACTATATATGATATTTTAAAATATTAACCTGTCTAGGATTGCACCTGTTCATCTCTTATATGTCTGACTAAATATCAAACTAACTTTTCTCAAAATTTTGAGCTCATATAATAAGGGGCAAATGAGAGCGTTTTTATGCTTGGACATTTTTTTTTAATTTCTGTTTAACTGTCTTTCCTTTTTTTTTTTTAATTTTTAACAAAATTATTAAAAAAAAAATAGTATTCTGAAAGTCAAATTCAATCATGGTATCATTTGGTCATTTGAATTATTGACTGAACTAAATTTTTATAAAACTGTTTTTTTTTTTTTTTTTATTAAGGTAATATTGTTTTAATTCTTATAAAATTATTTGATAGCTTTTAACTACTTTGAATTTTAGAATTTTAAAGCAAGAAATAATTTTCTATTCAGCAGATTAAAGGTTTTTCCAGTTTTAAGAAGTCACAAAGAAATTGTTTTTGAATTATTGAATTTTTTTTAAGCAAAGAGTAAAAAAAAAATTCTCAGAACAAAAGGAATTACTTTTGAAACTATGATTTGTAAGATTTTCCTAAAAGAGTAACTTTTTCTTTCAGTGAAATCGAGAAAACAATTGAAGGAATGTCAAACTTGAGGAGAGACAAGTGGATTGCGGAAGGAAAATTAAGACGGTAAGACGCCATCTTTTTTTTTTTTTTTTTTTTCAACAATATTCCAATTGTGATAAGTTAGAAATTTTTTTTTTTTCGATTGTGAATAGTTAGAAATTTTTTTTTTCATTCAGATTCAAGGTTGGAGGGCATGCATTTTTTGTTTCATATCAAATATTACCTTCCTTCCAATTTTTTTTTTATTTATATAATTATAAGACTCGGATCAGCTTGCTTGGGCGTTTAAACTGTCCATCAAGTTTGTGACTTCCGGTCTCAAAAAATTTGTCTGCTTACCTATTTCATGGCAACCCTGTCTTAAGTCCGATATTAAAAGCCACTGCTGCTATTTAAGGCATACACAGTCAACAATATTTTTTTTATTTTAACTTATTTTCCTTATAAATAAATGTAATTTAACTCTGTTAAGTTAGAAAAAAAACTGATTTAAATATGATTATACAATATGTAACTATAATCATAAGGAATTGTCGGAAATTTGTCCTCTTTCAGATAAATTTGACGCGAAAATAACAGCCTGCAAAAAAATAAAGGGGGGGGGGTAAAGAATATAAAGGTCTTGTTTCAAAACGAAGAAAGATTTTATTTACAATGAAGTTGGTTGCAAACTTTTCCCTTTGCAGGCATTAAATACAAAAACAAAGAACGTTGAAGTAAAAATATATAATGCAAAAAAAAAAAACGCTGGTTCTTATATTGAAAATGTCGTATCAATGAACGAATACAATATAATTCAAACAGTAGTTCCTAATCACTCTCTCATATGCAATAAATTTTAGGAACGTACTCACAAATTGATGGCAGTCAGACATGTGCCTTTTTCTTTTCTCAATTTAAAGTCTAAAAAATTACACTCCTTCAAAATATGTGCAAACCGTAGCCACGTAAATAAAGTCTTCAGAATTTTGCTTCGTCGTGTCCGGGTATTCTGTTGCCGGGTTATAGTTCTTTGAAGGAGGGCGCTGGAAATTCCTTATCTGTGCCAGGCAATGAATTCACGTCCACTCTCCAGGCCGCCGGAATACAAAAGAGGCCGATTTTCGCGCTGGGACTCGTGACGTCATCATCAGGAAGCTAGCACCGACCTCCCATTCAAATTAAAGGGAGTTTCGTACGAACCCATAATAAAACTAAGAATCATAAAAGATACGACATACAGAAAATCGAATATAAGAACCAGAATAAAAATATAATAAATGTATACAGGGAGATGCATAATTATTGGTACAAAAAAATCCAACAGGATGTCAAGCTTGAGGAGAGACAAGTGGATTGCAGAAGGAAAATTAAGACGGTAATACGCCATGTTTTTTTTTCTCAACAATATTTCGATTGTGATGTTAAGTTAGGAATTTAAATTGAACAAGTTCTAATTGAATCGTCCCCCTAAGTAATCCAAGTTACAAAATTCCCACTGTTTACTATGCTAAAATCACAATGACTAATGTATACCTATTAACCCTTATCCTCGAGTGGCCTCTGGGCCTTGATAAGTGGTGACACCCTTGTAAAAAAAAAAAAAAATATTTCAGATTTGCCTTGAATTTGATCCATAATCATCAGACACCAATCAAACAAGAATTCTTGAGGTGGTGATTGAGGCTGAAGGCAGCTACATTGAATAGATTTCAGCTCTACTACATAATCAAGTTATCTGAATTGATTTTTTTTCAATAAAAGTTCTAAAATAAAGCTGTAGTGTTGTTTTCTTTAGGGCGACCATTTTATCGTTCCACCCTGTATTTTTATATATAGATTTAAAGTTTTCATTCTAAAACCTATTGACTGTTAAAATGTTTGGTTTAGAAAATTTCTTATGAAAAGTATTTTTCTTGAATTTTGTTGGTTGTGAAAATGTTGTCTGCTTTCGCCGCGCGTTTAATAATCGTGTCGCTCTCATTTGTTGCAGGCTCAGAATTGTTCAAACCAAAAAATACAACCGTCCATCTCCTAAAATCTCCCTTCAAGGAGGCTCGTCCCCTTTGCTGGATGAGGATAGTCATGCGACAAATGTGTCTGGAAGCAAGCAGGGTAGCGATGATGATGATGACAGTGGCAATGACAGTGACGTCACGACTGTGACAAGTGTTGGTGTCATATCGGAAGGAGAGGCAAGTAGTGATTTCTTCTTTATCTTTTGTCGAAGCCGAACATATTTACGTATGCTTCTCTACGTAAAATGCCATTCAAATGTTCTCAACTTTGTAGTGTCTGTGATTTATAGACTCTAAGTAATAACACCTGAAGAGGTTACTAGTAACTGGCTGACCGAAACATGCTCATGGCTGTGTAGCAACGTATTACTGCTTATGTAAAAACAAATAAAGAGTATGCCCGGCTCTACTTCGGTATTGAGCACTCTTATATAAACCTTGTTAAAAATTCATTGGTTGCTTCATCTCTGAAAAATATTAACCTGGAATAAAATTTTATAAGAAAAAAAAATATTTCAGATTAAAGATTGTTTAATACTGTAAACAATATCAGTATCAATAGTTAAAACTTTAGATCTTTGTATTCCTCGTTAAATAATTAATTTGTTCTAAATTTTTAATTTACAAAATCTAATTCAAAATTTTTACATATATATATATATATATATATATATATATATATATATATATATATGAACAAGTAGTTAATAAAACATGTTAAAAAAAACACTTTGAAAAAGAGTTAAAAACATATTTAATTTTAAAAAGGTAGCACAAAATAAGTGGATAGTCCTTAATCTGCGGAGTTTCGAAGAAATACTTTCCTTCTCATCAGAGGGTAGGATTTAGCAAAATGGGAGATCGGATTTTGCTAGCAAAAGTATTTGATGAAACTACAAGTAAGTTATAGATCTTACTTGGTAACAAATAGTGAAGGAAAGGGAATATGGTGAGGAAAAAGGTGATTTCACATGAATGGATGGTCTGGTGAAGGGTAAAATAACCAATAAAGTATATATATATATATATAGCAGGAGGATGTTGTAGTTTGCTTGAAGCATTGAAGTGTTGTGTGTATTGTGAAAGGAGTTGTTTGAAGGCTATAACAATGCAGTCTTGTAGAAAATTACTTTTGGGTACAAGAAAAGCTAAACAATATTTAAAGTTTCCGATAGTTTTTAATTATAAATAATTTATTTACCAGCATAATGTGTTGAACTAGGATGGTATTGTAGTGTTGTTCTTTGAATTTCCAAGGTATATTTCATCTTCAGAAAGGAGAAAAAAAAATGTGCAATCACAATATTTTATAATTGAAAATTATTAAAAAAAAATTTTCCAGATTATCTTGTCTTGTATCCAACAATGTTTTTATACTCTTTGAATATATATATATATATATACATATATATATATATATATATACATATATATATATATATATATATATATATATATATATATATATATATATATATTCAAAGAGTATATATATATATATATATACTAGCATATATATATATATATACTAGCATTTCAGCCTGGCGTTGCCAGAGTTTTTGGAGGGGTATGTTGAGCAAAAAAATATATATATATAAAAGTGAGCAATTTTTTAAACTTTGACCCCTATTATGACCCCTTAACATTTATTGTTTTGGGCTCAAGTCAAGTTATTAAGTCAGATCCATGTCCAAGGAACCTATATCTAAAATTTCAATTGTTTAGACCCAAAATTGGCAGAGGAGTTTGGTAGAGTTCTCAAAGGTAAAATCGTTGAACTTTTGACCCCTTAACAGCCAACTTTCCGTCCGAAAACCAATCACAAAGATTTTACCAAATCTCGGTACCCTGTATATCAAATTTCGAGTCTGTAAACTTAAAATTGACAGTTATTGCGTAGGGAAATGTACAGACACAGACACAGACACATTCACGTTTATATATATATATATATATATATTCTTGGAAGTTTTTTTTAACCTTTAAAACTATATAAAAAAAATTTATTTAATTTTTATATTTTTTCATCATTCGTTAGAAAACTATTTAATCAATGCATCAACTTGCTCTCTCGAATTCACAATATTTTAAATGTTAATTTTAAGGATCATCAATTGTTTACCATGAAACACTGTTTCGGGGATTTAAAAACAAAACAGCATATTAAATCATGACTCTCCAATAGTGTTGGACAAACACCACCTCCCTTAATCACAAGAACAAAAAAAATCTGACAGATATTAGATCTAGATCCTACTCTTGATTAATTTGGCTAGCCTATTCATGTTATAAAAAAATGTCTTTCTCTCTCTCTCTCTCTCTCTCTCTCTATATATATATATATATATATATATATATATATATATATATATATATATATATACACATATATATATACACACATATATATATATATACACACACACACACACTGTTTAATATTTCTCTTAATTTTTTTCCTAGTGCTTGAGTGGAGTAGGAATATATCTGAATTATTGGAGGAAAAATACCCTCCTTTTCTTAAAAAAAAAAAAATAATTATAAAATCTTGGCCAAACTCCTTTTTCATTTTGGAAAGTGGTTGGGTGTTTAGCAATAAAAATGACTTTTTTTTTTTAATTTTTTTTTTTTTAAGAAATTTTTTCATTTGAAATAGTAATTATTAAAAAAAAATTTTTTTGTAATTTAAAAACTTTTTCTGTGACTAAAAAAAAAAAAACTTTATTTATTTTTTTTTTTTATTTTTTTTTTTTAAGAAATTTTTTCATTTGAAATAGTAATTATTAAAAAAAATTTTTTTGTAATTTAAAAACTTTTTCTGTGACTAAAAAAAAAAAAAACTTTATTTTTTTTTTTTTAAATTTTAGGAGGATGATCCCTCCACCGCAGAAGAATGTGAAAAGAAAATTGAAAGATTGCAACGAGTAAGTTGTTTTTTTTTTTCTTCTATTTTATTGTTTCAATTAAAAGAAATTTCTTTGTAGTAATTAATTTATATATATTTTTTGTCGCTTGCATAATAAGATAATGTCAATTTTTTTAAAATTTGCTAGATAAACAAAAAAAAAAAAAAAGAAAGGATTTTATCATTGATGGCAAAATAAAAAAAAAAAAGTTCTGTTTTACAACCAATAAAAAAAAATTTTTTTTTCAACTTTTAATAATTTTTTTAAATTTTATGATTCAAGTTTGTAAATTTTATAAAACTCAATTTAATTTCTGTTTTCGATGCTTGTGTAGATTAGTGATCTTTTAAACCAATGCATTTCAGATGAAAACAAATATGTTATGTTATCCGGGAGGGAGGGTATATATTATGCATACGTGTCGAAATTCGTGTACGGTCTAGTGGTATAAAATGTTCAGTAGCTGATGTTGAAGCATTTCTCCTAACAAATACCCCGGATATCTTAGCACTAAGTGAGACTAACCTACACGCCTCCATCCCCTCTAACTACTTTAACATGCCTGGCTATCTCCCATTCTGCCGTAAGGACTCTGACAGACATATGCACAGACTTGGAGTCTACATTCGTAACATCCTCCCCCTGACTAGAGAAACAAACCTAGAAGCGGACGATCAAGCCGTTATGTGCTTTAGACTAAACATGCAACACAACATTAGCTACTTTTATTTTCTCTACCACTCTTCCTCGACCCAGGACTGCACCGTAATAAACAAAGTCTCTGACAGCGTAGACACAGCACTTTCCCTCATCACTAGCGCACAAGTACATGTATTTGGTGACTTTAATGTTCACCACAAAAACTGCCTTGGATTCTCTACTTACACAGATGCAGCAGGCAGCACAACTCATAGCTTCACTATATCTCACTCCCTATCACAAATGGTTACGTTTCCAACCCGTTTCCCTGACCAGCAAGAACAACACGCATCACTTCTAGATCTGTTTCTGACCACAGTTCCCGATGATTGTATAACAAATACCGACAGCCCACTTAGGAACGCTGATCATGCAGTGATAATGGTTGAAATTGCTCTAATCTCTAGAGCCAAAACTGAAGAGCCAGTGCTCAAAACGAGATATTATAAAAAGACTGACTGGGAAGCCATCAGAGATCTTATCAGAGATGCCCCATGGGAAAATATTTTTTTTCTTCATGCTGAACAGTGTGCAAATGAGACCACTGAATGGTTCAAAACAGCAATTGAAGCACATGTTCCCATGCGGAAATTTTATAGCAAGCCCCACTCTCTCCAATGGTTTACTTCTACTTGCACAACTGCCATTGCTCAAAGGCAGCAAGCATACCACAGATTTAACCGACATAAGTCCAGTTCAAACAGACAGAAGTATATAGAAGCTAGAAGTAACGTTAAGAAAGAAATAGCGACAGCTAAGAGAGAATTTACTGAAACCACTAAAAAACGCAACGAAGCAAAAAAAATTTGAACTCGTGACTTCTGGAAAATCTACAACAGTTCAGTAAATAGTGGGCAATCAACAATTCCCCCACTAACCAACAATCACGAGGTTGTTTGCTCAGCAACCGAGAAGGCTAACATGCTTGCCAGTCAGTTAGCCTCAAACTCCACACTGGACCCTCTCAACCACCCCTACCTGACTTTCCTATGCAGACAGACGCCACGCTAATGATCTGAAAATCACCCGTGCTCAGGTGCATGCTATCATAAATCTTGACACTTAAAATGCATGTGAACCCGATCTCATCCCAGCTGTGCTATTAAAAAAGTGCTCAGCCGAAGTAGCTCCAGTTCTCTCCAAACTCTACAACAAATGCCTTAATGAATCTTGTTTTCCAGGCTGTTGGAAAACTGCTTCTGTGGTACCAGTATTCAAGAATTCTGGCGAAAGAACGGACCCATTAAATTATCGCCCCATTAGCATCCTCCCACTTTTTGCCAAAATATTTGAGACCTTAATTAACCATGCTCTAGTTTTTTTTTTTAGAGATCTTCAGTCCATAACGGATACGTACAATATAACCGTTTTGTTTTTTTTAATATTTTCATTTTTTTACTGTCTTGATTAAACTGTACAAGTACCAAATGTTCTTCTAATGAATGTGTGTATAGAGAGTGTATATACGTGACCATGTAGTGTTGAATTGATGCGTGTATAACACTTGCAACAGTGTTGATATATTAGCAGATACGTTTAACAATGGACACATAACATTTTCGGCAGAAAGGGGCAAATAACAGTTCTCTTGGTTTTTACATTATTCAATGGAGAAACGTACTTGGTTCGCTTTTAATCTTTAGTTGACGGACCCTCTTAAAAGCTGCAAATGAAGATTCGTACAACTTGAAACATTATTACAAACTCACGTGTCCTGTTGAAATTAATATAAATAACGAAAAATGATTCAGTCGGAAAAGATAAGTAAAAATGAAAATTATCGAGTTTTATGTTTTTAATGTTGGAAAGTTTGAAAGATTCAGGGGGAGGTAACTGTTATCGATAATTTTGTGTTGCTATTTTAAAGACAAGATGTCTCTACATAAAGGATTATTTTTTATTTAAAGTACTACTGGTGCATCATCTACTAGATCATCTTTTGTAAATTTTGGAATTGATACAGATTTTGACATGTACATGATGTTTTCATCTTCAGCACATCCAGGTACATTTTGGTGTTGACTTTCAATCCGACTTCAAAGATGTGAGGTGGCATGATGTGGCCCTCACTTGAAACCACACCAAAGGCCATCACTATGGTCAGAAACTTTGTTTTCATCACCGTGGGAACATCCCTGTTATTCGTTGCCATCCAGCAATGTATTTTGAGGGTGCTGGCAATGGTCCTGTTGTCATAAATTGGATCAATAGAGAGCATGAGTTGTACAGTGGCGCATCTCCGATCTCGCTCTTGAACACTGTCACTTTCAGACATGATATAAGGCTCCTCTCGCTCTTGGGACTTGTATACAACTGACCAACTAGTAGATGGTCTGCAGCAACAAAAAGCAGACCAGTTTTCATCAAACGGAAATGGAATCATGTCGTCTTTTCTAAGACGACAATTTTATCGTTGCACTCTATATTATAAATTATGAAAAATATAAGTACAAATAAAAATGCGTTGGTTTAAAATCTACACGTGTATGATATTTTCCTCGTTCTTTTCCTTGTAAATTTTTTTTTTTTTTCTGCAGCAACACAGCCAGTATCGCGATAAAGTTTTTGAGTCGGCAAATAAACTGAGAGCTGTTTCATTTGGCCAGGACCGTTACAAGCGGCGGTATTGGTTGCTGCCGTATTGTGGCCGTTTGGTCTTGGAGGGTTTGGAATCTGGAGCATTGGGCAGCGAAGATGAAGAAGAAGATACTGATGATGATGACGAAGAGGAGGAGGAAGAGAATGGTAATGAGGCAGACGATGACGATGATGAAGATGACGAGGGAGGAGAGGAGGAAGAGGAAGAAACCAAATGTCCAACAGAAAACGAAGATACTAAAGACAGTATTAAGAAAGAAGTGAAAAGTGAAGCTGAAGACGAAGAAGCGGAAACCGAAGATGCTGTCGTTTCTAGTACACCAGTGAAGCAGGAACCTTCCAAGGAAAAAACCGAGAAGACGGAACCATTGAAGTGTAGCAGTCCGAATAACAGTCCGATTCTGAAACAAGAAAGTCCGACTAATTTATTTCTACAGAAACCAGAAACCACAAAGTTCAGTGACTTGATGCATATACAGAAGTCTGAAGGTTCATCGTCCCCCAACCCAAAGAATTCTCCTGTAAATAACTCCCATAGCCTTACATCGCAAACACCGTCATTATCGTCATCTGTAAATACGTCGCCATCTGTAAAAAATTCTTCCATTTCTGCCAATTCCGAAAGCAAATCGAGCTTCATTAGTATCGATTCCATTTTGAGAAAGGATTACGAACCGTCAAGTGAAGCGTTTCCATTTTTGCCGTCGATGGCTACGTACCCGGCCATCCCGCCGCTTTTCACTGACCAGCTACTCAAGGCGACAGAAATAAATGAGCAGAAACCATGGTTCAGCATCCTTCCCCGAATGCCGTGTGACGAGACTTCTCTGACTCGATCGCCGCTTAACATATCACATCGGATGCTGAACAACTCCCCGTTCCTCTTTCATCCTCCACTGCCATTCCATGCCTTTCCGGTCCGCAGCCCGACATTTGCATCATTCCAAATGGGCCAGATCCAAGGGAATCCGGTCGACATGAACCTCGGTCCCTTGGCGGACAACACAAACAATTCAAATTCATTCTTTAAAGTGCCCTCTGTCCCCCAGGAAATCTGCTCTTCTCGATCTTCCACCCCGTCTGCATCGTTAAATAACACCCCTATTATGAACTCTGCCGGCCTCACATCGTTGACACCAAACGGATCTGCCAGCATGGATTTAATGATGGATCCTGATCCGGAGGGATTACTGAAGAGTCTTCAAGGTGAACTCAAGCCTATACCTAAAGGTATTTCAACTATTTTTATTATTATCTATATGTTAATACGATAGCATGTGTCACGCTTACATCCGGGTCGTTTAGTTGTTATGTACTTCCATTTCTTGTCATAAATAATTTTGCCAAGAATTCTTCATAAGGTTTGGTTTTGGTTTCAATTATTGCTAGTGGCACTTAAGTCATCTATTTTTTTATCATTTTACCAAGAATTTCTCATAAGTTTCGGTTTCGATTATAGCTAATAGCACTCCAATAATCTATTTTTAAAAAATAATTTTATCAAGAATTCTTCAGAAGTCTTGGTTTCAGTTTCGATTATAGCTGATGGCACCTTAGTAATCTATTTTTTTATGAATAATTTTATCAAGAATTTTTCATAAGTTTCAGTTTTGGTTTTGATTATAGCTGAAGGAACTAAAGTTATATATATATATATTTATGTATGTTTGGGATTTGGATTCGATTCAAGCTGATGCGTCCAAGTCATATTTTTCATTTTTGAAATCGCAACTTTATATTCTATAAAAATCGATAGAGCATTAACTCTATAATAATATATACAAAATGTGCAAGAATTAAAATATCATATTTAAGCGTATTTTACAACCTGGCTATGCTGGGCGTCCCTGCTAGCTTGGATAAATACTTTTGCAGTTTTAACAAAAGAGCTACTATAATATCAGTGTTTCCATTTACGCTGAACATCTACAGAATGCCAACATCAATATATTACATATGAATGAGTCTCCTGTGGAATTTCCACAGGTCCCGTTAGTTATTATTATTAGTGTTATTATTAGTAGCATGTATTCTCAGCATTATCTTGAGACAATAAAAAAATAGAAGTGTTCACAACGCGTGCATAACTTCTTTATATTAAATCGCAATTCGTCTTTTTTTTCCCCGCATCTCTCTCCCTTCACCCTCGTTCACTTCTGATCAACTCACTTTTCTCGTGTTTGAATATAAAATAATGGAAGTCAGTCACCTGAGCTTTCAATTTTAAAGTTATTGCCACCCATTTTCTGAAAGATACAATGAAATTATTTCCAAACTATGCAGTTTCTTATCTTCCCTTTCCACATTAATAATATAATGCAACTTATATTTATTTTCTACCTTAATAATATAATGCAGCTTATATTTATTTTCTACCTTAATAATATAATGCAGCTTATATTTATTTTCCACCTTAATAATATAATGCAACCGATATTTATTTTAGTGTATTCCAAAATTTCTTGTCTTCTCCATCAAGCATATCCCATATTGAAAATATACAATTGTATTATTGCACACATCTGCTCTATCTAAGAATATTGAGCACCGACTCCCAAGCAATACAGAATATTTTTTCTGAATTAGTATAGCAAAAATTTACGGAAATATTTTCTCGAGCAGCACTGCATTGAAAAACACCTGCTTTATGTAGACTAATGATGATTTCCAGGCAACACCGAATAAACACACTTGCTCTATCTAGGATGTTGAGCACTTATGTTACTATGTGCCACTTACCAAATTGAAAACTGTGACCTTATGCTTATTGCTCTTGCTTAGATTGCTAATGAAATCATCCAAATAAAATTAAGAATGCCTCCAGAGCACTACTGAAATCACCTTTTCCAAGTTTTCTTTCTCATACAATTCTTAGATATTGACTGGACAATTGCGGGTAACCTTATTGATGATTATTATCAGAAAAATAAACGATGGATTTTGGGAAAATATATATTTACAACTTGAAATGTTTAGTCAGGAATTTAAGCAGGAATTAAAAAACAGTCGATTTAGGAATTTTCGGAGTAGTTGTGGAATTTTTTTTCACAAAGGCATCACCACTTATCAAGGCCAAGAGAACATTCGAGGATAAGCGTTAAAGAGTGTACAGTAGACAGTTGGACAATAAAGTAATCGTTAGTAATGGAAATTTGGTAAATTTGTTAACTTATATGGAATGGCTCAAAAACTTGTTTACGTTAGACTTGAAGACAACCATATTATAGTCAGCTGAAAAGCAGGAAAACGGAAGGCAATTTCACAGACGTGCAGTTCTAAGAAAGAAACTTTGTTCATGGAATCTACGTTTAGGCACAGA
Source organism: Euprymna scolopes (assembly GCF_053919585.1). Classification (NCBI taxonomy): domain Eukaryota; kingdom Metazoa; phylum Mollusca; class Cephalopoda; order Sepiida; family Sepiolidae; genus Euprymna; species Euprymna scolopes. Next base: position 26,896,289 of record NC_136516.1, on the reverse strand, counting down.
TAAAGAGTGGGGGAAATTAAAGATAGTGTTTTCTGCTAGACGGGTGTTTATTGTGGAAATTTGGCGAGGGGGGGGACCATAGATTGGAGCTCAGTCGAGCACTTGCCATGAAAATGACAATAAAGCAGAGACAATCTTGCAACATCTATTCTGTGAGAAAGAGGTTGCAGGGAAGAGAAAAGGACATCCCCTACGAGGCTACGAAGTCTATTTTGAACTAAGTAAACAGATTTTGTCTTATGGAAAGGTCACCTGTTTGTGTCTTTGGACACATGGTTGGGGTTTGCTAACGTGACTTGACATCTAACGGCTAAAAGAAAGTTTTTATTGGCTTCTTTATCATGTCAACTTCTTGCCATAACATCATTTCCTCAACACATTAATTTTCTCATGGAAAAATTTTCTTTTTTTACTCCTTTACCTTCCAAATCTATCATTCTACGTAATATGGGTTCGACATAACATGCTTAGGGAATTTAGATAATACTACGGCATCAAAGAATATTATTCTTTGTATGATATTTTTTTTTTTTGAGTCTACTTATTAAGGATAAGAGCTCTTCAAGGATGAGATGAAGAACCCTCTCAGAGTACTAACCTTCATTGATTGCATATTTAATTTAATACTTTTAAAAATTTTAATATTTGCTACTTGTCTTTTTCAGCAATGCGAACAGGATGGTGGCACCTTGCAGATATCGAACACCTAAAAGGCGTGCTAAAGTGCCTTCATCCTCGAGGAATACGTGAGAGGAACCTTCAGAAGTCTTTGCAGAAACATTTTGACCTTGTATGTCAGGCCTGCACCAAAGATGTCAAAGATGGTCAGTCAAAACTCTTTCTTTTTTTCTTTCTTTCTTTCTTTCTTTCTTTCTTCTCTCTTTCCTTCTCCCTCTTTTTCTTTTGTTCTCTCTTTCTCTTTCTATTTTTTCCATCACTTAACCTTACATTAGTCTCTTTAAATTTGTCAGCTTCATTTATATTTGGTATAACATCTTTAATGTCTACGCTTGACTTGCCCACCAAGTTTAAGTCATAAATGGCCAACAGTTTTATCACCGCTCACTGGGAATTGTTTTATCATTATCAGTAGGTGTGACCTTGTAGGATCTTCACACTCGACGAATCTTAGCGCTTCAGATTTTTATCTCCTCTGAATGATGATGTCGATCAAAACGATCCCCCACATTTCTATTCCTGAATTGCGGACATCACAACTAAAATGGGGCTGACACCAAAAGGTTTTTTTAACAATTGTGCACATTGCATATCCAGGTGTGCTTATCGTTAAATCTATATATCTATAAAAGTGAGAGTGTGGGTGTGAGGACACTTCTCAACCTATATATTCAACAAATTTAAGATTTACAGACTTGAAATTTGGCATATAGGGTATTCAGACAGGTGGAAAACTTTTTAACTGGTTTTCATCCAGAAAAACGGGGACTAACGGGACAAAATTTAAAAAATTGGTAGGCGGGAGGGGGGGGGGGTTCATCAGATTTTTATCTGCTTGTCAACTGTTTCATGAGTACGCATGCGTGAATTGTTCACATGACAGATTATTTATGTTAAGAAAAAGTAGGTTTGAAAACATTTTGTAAAGATAGTGTCAAGCTGGCCTAATGGTTATCGTATTTAACTTTAGGTTTTGATTTCGATCTCAGCTCGAGTATTTTTTTTTTTTTTTTTTTTTTTCACAAGAAGTGAACGATTTAGAAAAAAACATAATACTTGCATGCACATGTCTCCGTTTCTGTATTAATTAGAATATAATATTTATGCATATTTTATGACTGGGCAACGCCCGGCCGACCTGCTAGTCGTCAATAAAACAAAAAAACTGTTGGACATTCTTGATTGAAACTTGGTGGAGAAGTCAGGTATAGATTGAAGTTCATTTGTATTAAATGTGAATTAAAGATTCTATGAGTGGCATTTTTTTTGGGTCAGCCTATATTAGCGACCTGTATGGGGGGGGGGGCAACAGTGTGAATCATGCTCTTCAACGTGCATCTTAACAAAAAAAAAACAAAGTGTAAAAACTGGTCATTCTAGTTTTTTCTCATCTGTTTTTATTTAATCCCCTCCCACTATTTGACCCCCTTCCATCATGGGAAGATATGACACAAGGTCAGAAGGTGGGGATAGAAAAGTGAGCACAGTGTAACATGAAAATGCCTGAGCAGCTCTATCAACATTCTCTGTTAGGGACGCCCTAGGCAATTAGCAATAAACTAATTCATGTATTTATTTTTTTTTGTCTATGTATTATATTTTTTATTTAATTTTTTATTTTTATTTATGTATTTATTTTGCATTTATTTTATTTTGCATTTATTTTATTTTGCATTTATTTTTATTTTGTATTTTTTATTTTGTATTTTTTTTTATTTATTTTTTATTTTTATTTAGTTTTTATTTTTATTTAGTTTTTATTTTTATTTAGTTTTTATTTTTACCTGGTTTTTATTTTTTATTTTTATTTTGTTTTTATTTTTATTTTGTTTTTATTTTTATTTTTTATTTGTTTTTATTTTTATATTGATTTTATGTTTTATTTTATTTTTTGTTTTTTTTTATTTTATTTTTTGTTTTTTATTTTTATTTTTTTATTTTATTTTGTATTTTTATTTTATTTTTATTTTTTTTATTATATTTTTATTTTATTTTTTTATTTTTGTTATTTTTTATTTTTATGTTTTTTATTTTTATGTTATTTTTTATTTAGTTTTTTATTTTTTATTTTAGTTTTTTATTTTTATTTTATTTATTTTTATTTTTATTTTATTTATTTTTATTTTTATTTTATTTATTTTTATTTTTATTTTTTATTTTTGTTATTTTTTATTTTATTTTATTTTTTATTTTATTTTTTATTTTTATTTTTATTTTATGTTTATTTTATTTTTTATTTTATTTTATTTTTTATTTTATTTTATTTTTTATTTTTATTTTATTTTTTATTTTTTTTTAATTTTTTATTTTTATTTTATTTTTATATATTTTTTATTTTATTTATGTATTTTATTTTGTATTTATTTTTTGTTTATTTTTTGTATGAATTTATTTTCTTTATATTTATTTTATTTTTTATTATTTTATACTTATATTTATTTTTATTTTATTTTTTTTTTGTACCATTATTTTGTATATTTATTTTTTGTTTATTTCATATTTTATTTCTTACTCATTAATAATTAATTTTTTTTTCATGTTTTTCTTCTTCAGAATTCAAATTAAAAGAACGAGATGAATTTCGGTTTGTGTCAACAACTGGCGCGCCACCAACAGATAACGATTCCAATGTAATGTCTGCAGTGGCCCATCAGGTCGAGAACGAAGTCTTAGAAGAAATCATGAAACTTGAGGAACGAGTTTATTCTGCAAGTTTGCAAGTGAAAATCCGCAGTCAAGATCGCGATCGACATGATGAACAAGCGTCCACCAAGGTAAAAACTAGTTTTGAAATCTGCGTAAATATTCTTTAAATAAAACAAATGTCTTTTAGACAAAAAACATTCTGTACGTACCGTCAACTAAGTATATTTACCGGCTTGTTTGGTTTTACTTCACTCAAAGATTCTGTTTGAAACTTATAAAGATGCCGATGAAAACTATGGGACACTTCTGACTGCTGTTGGATTATCTTGCATGAATCGGGCATAAATGTTTGAGTAACAAGATGAGTGATAACGACAAGATGAGAGTTGTGGACAGAATAAGGAAGTCAGATCACCAGAGTTGATTGGCCAAATAAAAAATTTCATGGAAAAAGACCTCCCTCTTCCCATATAGATAATACGTGGCTTAATGGGGGATGCCCTTTTCTCTACCCTGCAACTTCTCTCCCACAGAAGAGACGTTGCGAGCCTATCCTTATAGATATTCAAATATCCCATCAAAGTTCTTCTTTCTCTCTCAAACGCCTAGCCTAGCAACCTCCTTCCCTTTCTAATGTACACTCTTTAACCCTTATCCTTGAGTGGCCTCTTGGCCTTGATAATGTGGTGATGCCTATGTAAAAAAAAAAGAGACATTGTTAACCTTTCTCTGTTTTACCGTTATTTTCATGCCAAGTGCTCATCTATGTGTCCCCTTGCCTGACTTTCACGATAAACACTCGTCTAGCTGGAACCACTATCAATAACTTCCCCCACTCTTTATCCGTGCCTAAACCTAAACGTAGATTCCATGAACAAAGTTACTTTCTTAGAACTGCACGCCTGTGGAACTCTTTTCATTTTCCTGCTTTCCAGCTGACTACAATATGGTTGTCTTCAAGTCAAACGTAAACAAGTTCTTGATGAGCCGTCCCCTTAAGTAATCCAATTTACCAAATTTCCACTGCTAACGATTACTACGGTATTGTCTCATTGACTACCGTACACTCATTAACCCTTGTCCTCGAGTGGCCTCCAGGTCTTGATAAGTGGTGATTTGTTTGTCAAAAAAAAGTTGTGCAAACATAAAGTATATGGTTTTACTCTGACTCCTGGAATTCTAAAAATATTTAAACTCCGACTCCTTTTTTAAGTCTTCCAAGCCATAACTTCAAAATTTAATGTAAGTGAATAAATAAAATGAATTAATATATGAATACTTACATTTAACACTTGTACGGCTGTCACTTGAATTTGCCTCTGAAGCCATAACTATGGTTAAATTTAAGCAGAATGAGATAAAATCTATCAGCAGGTTCAGTGTAAACGAATTGATAGTATGTTACATCAAATTCTGTTGCTCACTAAATTAGTCTAGTAGCAAATTTCATTTCATGATTTAGTTTGAATTAAAAGCAGAGTTGAGTAATCATAAAGTATACAATTTGACTCTGACTCCTGGGATTCTAAAAATATTAAGACTCTGACTCCTTTTTTAAAATTTTTCAATATTCAGATTGTTAATTCTTTACAAATTAAATTATCCGACTGTTAGCATTCTTATTTTGACGCCTTCCAAAACCTAAGTTTCTGTAACTGTGATAAAAAGAAATGCAGTTGATTAGTTGCTGGAAAATTTGTGTTACATATGTATTAGTTAAAAACATGGTTGAAACTGATGTTGTAAAACTAGCTTTCATTAACATAACACTCCCACCATGAATTGCTAAATGTGACAAATATTTTAAGCAAACCAAAGACTTTGATGATAGATAATACATTGATTATGAGAAATATAAAAACTGAATGATAAATTATGCAGTCAACACACATTAATGATAAAAGAAATGAAATGTTAAACTCTAATAGGTTTTAAGCATGATTGCACCTTTACTCTCCAACCACCAATTGTCATGGTTAATCGCATTTTTCCTGAGAAAAACTCGGTTGTGATCATAAAGTATACAGTTTGACTCTGACTCCTGGGATTCTAAAAATATTAAGACTCTGACTCCTTTTTTAAGTCTTCCAAGCCATAACTTTCAACAAAATGAGACAAAATCTATTCCATTGAACTTCTTTACCTCTCGAACACTGAGTTGGTAAAGAAGTTGAGAACATAATTTTTCCTCTCCCCAATTGACCATTTAAATATGTGATAGTATAACTTTCTTGTGGTTTCTTAGTCTTACTGGATTCCAGGATGAGATTTCTTGTCTGATGGATTATCCCGCTTTGTTTTTCTACTTTCACTTGGAGAAGATGCACCATTCCTCATGAAAACCAATGTGACTTCTTCGCTGCCACCGAAAGAAGTAGGTAATGCCTGGGAGGAGAGCGTTGGTGTAAAAAAAATAAACTATATAAAATAATAATAACAGAAGAATCAAGTTAGTGTGTGAAAGATATCACGAATAGAAACACTGCTGTATTTTTGTGTAGTCATTTTAAAATTCTATGTTTAGAGAGAGGAGGGGGGGACAGAAAGAGAGAAAAAAGAAAGATATATGGAGATAGAGAGAGGGGGTAGACAGAGAACAAGAAAAGGAGAGAAATAAATAGAGGAAGTTAATGAAATAAAAGGGCCTAACACTGACAGAAATATTAATATATCCAAAATAAACATGTACATCAAGTGTGTTGCCAAGGTTGCTGGAAAAATGGTAGGATCCTTCTACCGCTCCAAAAGATATCTTTTTTTTTTTTTTTTTTTTTTTTTTTACATGGGTGTCACCACTTATCAAGGCCCGGAGGCCACTCAAGGATAAGGGTTAATAGGTATACATTAGTCATTGTGATTTTAGCATAGTAAACAGTGGGAATTTTGTAATGATGCAATTCTCTATCTATATAAAAGCCAAGTACGCTCAAGGATGGAGTACTGCTGCCACATCTGGGCAGGTACTGCTAAAAATAACCTATCCTGCCTTGACAGAGTACAAAATAGACTTCGTGGTTTAGTGGGGGATGCCCTTTTCTCTACCCTGCAACTTCTCTCTCACAGAAGAGACGTTGCGAGCCTGTCTTTGTTTTATTGTTATTTTCATGGCAGGTGCTCATCTTAGCTCCAATCACTGGTACCCCCTCGCCAATCTTTCATGAAAAACACCAGTCTAGTTGAAATCACTGTCAATAATTTTCCCTATTCTTTATCTGTGCCTAAATCAAAACGTAGATACCATGAACAAAGCTTCTCTCTTAGAAGTGCACGCCTGTGGAACTCTCTTCCATTGCCTGCTTCCCACCTGACTACAACGTGGATGTCTTCAAGTCCAACATAAACAAATTCCTGATAAACTGCCCCCTTAAGTAAGACACTTTATCAAATCTCCATTACTAACGATTACTACGATATTATCCCATTGATTACTGTACACGCAATAAACCTTATCCTCGAGTGGCTTCTGTACCATGCGCTCACGATCAGAGAAGAGAGAATCAGAGAGAACTTTGTCATTTACAGCCTTTGATGTGTTGCCGTAGATGGTCGTGTCATCAGCATAGATGTCAACGAATGATTTAAGTATGTGTTTTGGGAAACCATTGATGTAGATCAGGAAGAGAGTTGGGCCCAGGATGGACTCCTGAGGGACTCCAGCATTAATACTGTGGGCCTCTGATTTCTGCCCATCAACCACTACTCTTATGACCCTATCGGAGAGAAATGATTTAATAGAGAAAATATTTCCAGTTATACCGTAGCTAGAAATCTTGTGAAATAAGCCTTTATGCCATACCTTGTCGAAGGCCTTTGATATGTCAAGAGCAATTGCCCTAGAAAGGAAGCCTTTGTCGAGAGATTCACTAATCCTATGAGGTATAACTGTTAGCACATCTGCTATAGATCTAGCAGAATGGAAACCATATTGCATGTCACTAAGAAGGTTATTTCTGCTGAGATGGTTGACTACTTCTTTATTTAATATGGATTCCAGCAACTTACTCATGACACACAAGAGACTTATTGGTCTGTACTGAGAGGTAGATGACTTATCACCTGAATTCTTAAATACAGGACATACTGATGAGGTTTTCCAGGGTGTTGGGAAGCACTTCTCCTTAAGGCAACGCTTAAACAGTTTTGTAAGTATGGGGGCAAGTTCTGGTTGAAGCTTTTTCAACACCATAACTGGAATGCTGTCAGGGCCAGTTGCTTTACTGGAATCAAGGAATTTAGAAAAAAATTACTCTTTCTGCGTTCATAAAAAGAAAATTGTCAACAAAACATCTTAAAAAGTTGAAACAAATGTTATTACGTCTTATTAAATTTGTAAGAATTAATTATTTTTAAAACATTATTTTCCATCTTTTGGCCACAACAAGTAAAACTTAAAATCAATGAAAAATGTTTTAAATGTATTTATTTTTAAATTGTACAGTTTTAGTTGATAGCAAATAGATTTTTTTAAAAGATATTTTATTTTAAATTGTACAGTTTTAGTTAATAATATATTAATAGCAGGCAATAGAATATTTGGTTCTCGTACAAAATTCGATAAAAAGAATTCATACACTTGTGACAGAACAAAAATTATGTAAAATTCATCAAGTAATTTTATTTTTAAGAAAGTAAAATTTTACGAGTAAGCGAAAAGGGACTGTCTTGCGCCGCCATCTTGAAGAAACAAAAGGAGATAAAGTAATAATAATTCAAGCTTGTGAAAGATCAGCTTTGTAATGCCTATGATTTCCCACTAATTTCCTAAGATTGTCTAAAAAAAAAAATAAATGTCTTTTATATGAAATAAACTACTGGATCTTTTTTGTAAATTTTGGAATTTTTCATCACAGGTATGTGTAGCATGAGTTTTTTTTTTTTTTGTGTGTGTTGGTGAATTCTGGACATGTACCGAATATTTAAATCAGCTTATTTTTATCTTAGAGTTGATCAATTAATTTTTTTTAAGAAAAAATATTAAAGTGATTTTAAGTGACTAATCGAAAATTATAGGCATTTCAAGGCTGATATTGCAAGTTTGAATTGTTTTCAAGTTATCTGAAAAGTAATGGAACTTGTGTTTCAAAATTGGTTTTCATATCTGATTTTTTTTTTTTTTCCTCCAGGGTTCAAGATTAGCTCAGAAAGCATCTTCCGAATCTGCCGGGAAGCCTAAAGAAAAACCAGTTGAAGAGAAACCGGACGAGAATCAATCTTTGCTCGAAAATGCTCGTGAACGATTAATAAAACTTGAAAAAAATATTGAGCGGCGATACTTAAAACCTCCATTATGTAAAAGGTGAGTGTACGCTTTCTATTTTTTTTTTTTTTTAATGATTTGTCTTTTATTTGTGTGTGTGTATGTCCACAGCTTTTTATTTATTTACTTTTTATTTATTTATTTTTTTATTTATTTATTTTTTTATTTATTTATTTATTTTTTTATTTTTTATTTATTTTTTATTTATTTATTTTTTATTTATTTATTTTTTATTTATTTATTTTTTTATTTTTTATATATTTATTTTTTATTTATTTTTTTGATTTATTTTTTATTTTTTTTATTTGTTATTTATTTATTTTTTATTTATAAATAAAAAATGGATAAATTAAAAATAAATAAATAAAAAATAAAAAAAATAAATATATAAAAATAAGTAAAAATATTTCTTTTATTTTTTTATTTATTTTTTATTTATTTTTATATATTTATTATTTTTTTTTAAATTTAAAAAAAAAATTTTTTTTAATTTATTTATTTTTAATGTATTTATTTTTAATGTATTTATTTTTAACGTATTTATTTTTGATTTATTTATTTTTAATTTATTTATTTTTTATTTATTTATTTTTTATTTATTTATTTTTTATTTATTTATTTTTTATTTATTTATTTTTTATTTATTTATTTTTTATTTATTTTTTATTTATTTTTAATTTAGTTATTTATTTTTTATTTATTTATTTTTTATTTATTTATTTTTTATTTAGTTATTTTTTATTTAGTTATTTCTTATTTAGTTATTTTTTATTTAGTTATTTTTTATTTAGTTATTTTTTATTTAGTTATTTTTTATTTAGTTATTTTTTATTTAGTTATTTTTAATTTATTTTATTTTTTATTCATTTTTATTGATTTTTTATTTATTTTTATTTATTTATTTTTATTCATTTGTTTATTCTTTATTTATTTATTCTTTATTTATTTAATTTTTTTATTTTTTATTTTTATTTTTTTTATTTTTTTATTTATTGATTTTTTATTTATTTGATTTTTTATTTATTTTTTATTTTATTTTTTATTTATTTTTTATTTATTTTTTATTTTTGAAAAAATTTTGTTTTCATTTTATATTATTTTTTATAAAACATTTTAAATTTATTTTTATTTTTACTTTATTAATTTTTAATTTATTTTTAGTTCATTTTTCATTTATTTATTAATTTTATAATTTATTTTTTATTATTTTACTTTTATTTAATGTTTTTATTTTATGTCTATTTTATTTTTAATTTATAATTTTTTTATTTTTCATATATTTTTGTTTTACTTTTAATTTATAATTTTTTATTTTTATATATTTTTTATATATTTTTGTATTTTTAATTTATTTTTGATTTTTAATTTATAATTTATTCTTAATTTTTATTTTATTTTAATTTAATTTTTATTTATTTACATCTAAGTAATTATTATTGTCTTAATCTTAATTGTAATCTTAAGAAATGTACACATGTGGGTGGCAACTGGTGAAAAAGCATGTGTCCTTCCTGCGATAGCAAGAACTGTATGGGCGACAAGATTTGGAAGCACGTGTCAATGTGAGAGGAATTTTAAAATAAGATGCAATCCAAACTTTGAACAAAAAAAATGGTCTGACGACTGTGTGCCATTAGGTAAGTTGCAGACATAGCAGCGGAGAGAAAAACAAAGATTAAAACAAAAACACCCACATGGTGAAAACAGGCCGGCGTGAGAGATTTAAAACCCACGTGGTGACGGGACAAGCTGACATATCGACACGGCAGAGTTTTGTAAACTACAAGGTGAATTTTTAAAACAAGATGCAATTTGTTGTTGGAAAGTACTGTTAATAAATGCCTTTTATTTCAACTAGAAAAAGTTGCGTCAGATTTCTTTTTTTTTTTTTTTTTTTTTTTTTTCTTTTGTGACTTTCTCAAACACAACCTGCTGAGTCTGCATGCTTAAATATAACAACACTGTTGAAGATAATGATTACGTATCTCTTACGGAACAAATTAAAAATTATTGACAGAAAAGTTGCAGAATAAGATAACTCAAGAAATAGCAAATCTATTAGTATACGTATGTATATATGTATGTCTGCCTAAAACTTTTGACAGAGGCCACGGATTTTTACAAGATTGGTATCATTTTGAAGCTCGACCCTTTGGACGACAAATATAAAAAAATTGGCTAAAACATTAATTCCTTCACCCTCAACTGGCCACTTTTCTACAAGGAGAGGTCGCTTTTTTTTTTTTTTTTTAAAGTCATCCCCTCTTTTTGATTGACTAGCCTTAACTTAAACCTTCACCACTTCCCGTTTGGCAATGGACGCAACGGCAAAGACGTCATGTTTTTTTTTTTTTTTTTTTCATGTTCTTTTCCTTTGCGGTATGGGTTCAAGCCTGCCTGCTTGCCTACTACCACTTTTTTTTTTTTCATTTTATCTTTTTATTTTATCTTTTATTTTTTTTCATTTTATCTTTTTATTTTATCTTTTTTTTTTTTTTCATTTTATCTTTTTATTTTATCTTTTATTTTTTTTTCATTTTATCTTTTTATTTTATCTTTTATTTTTTTTTCATTTTATCTTTTTATTTTATCTTTTATTTTTTTTTCATTTTATCTTTTTATTTTATCTTTTATTTTTTTTCATTTTATCTTTTTATTTTATCTTTTATTTTTTTTCATTTTATCTTTTTATTTTATCTTTTATTTTTTTTTCATTTTATCTTTTTATTTTATCTTTTATTTTTTTTTCATTTTATCTTTTTATTTTATCTTTTATTTTTTTTTCATTTTATCTTTTTATTTTATCTTTTATTTTTTTTTCATTTTATCTTTTTATTTTATCTTTTATTTTTTTTCATTTTATCTTTTTATTTTATCTTTTATTTTTTTTCATTTTATCTTTTTATTTTATCTTTTATTTTTTTTCATTTTATCTTTTTATTTTATCTTTTATTTTTTTTTCATTTTATCTTTTTATTTTATCTTTTATTTTTTTTTCATTTTATCTTTTTATTTTATCTTTTATTTTTTTTGCATTTTATCTTTTTATTTTATCTTTTATTTTTTTTGCATTTTATCTTTATTTTATCTTTTATTTTTTTTTCATTTTATCTTTTTATCTTTTATTTTTTTTCATTTTATCTTTTTATTTTTTTTTTTTTTTTCATTTTATCTTTTTATTTTATCTTATTTTTTTTTCATTTTATCTTTTTATTTTATCTTTTATTTTTTTTTCATTTTATCTTTTATTTTTTTTTCATTTTATCTTTATTTTATCTTTTATTTTTTTTCATTTTATCTTTTTATTTTTTATTTTTTTTTCATTTTATCTTTTTATTTTATCTTATTTTTTTTTCATTTTATCTTTTTATTTTATCTTTTATTTTTTTTTCATTTTATCTTTTTATTTTATCTTTTATTTTTTTTCATTTTATCTTTTTATTTTATCTTTTATTTTTTTTTCATTTTATCTTTTTATTTTATCTTTTATTTTTTTTTCATTTTATCTTTTTATTTTATCTTTTATTTTTTTTTCATTTTATCTTTTTATTTTATCTTTTATTTTTTTTTTCATTTTATCTTTTTATTTGATTTTGTTTAAAAACAAAATCAAATAAAAAGATAAAAAGTTTAAAAACAAAATCTATCTTCCACTGCTGGTAGTAATAATGCAATAATAAATATTTATTCATTTTTAAATCACCAATAAAACTAAAATTTATAGATCTCCCCTCCCCCCAGTGTGTTATTACGTTTGTGAAAATATCTGCACATTAACTTTTTTTTTTTTTTTTTTTTACGGTAATATAAAGAATCGGAATCTGTAATTGGTCCTCCCTCGCCAAACTTTCACAAGAAACACTAGACTAGTTGAAAACATTATCAATAATTTTCTCCACTCTTTATGTGTGCCTAAACCTAAACATAGATTCCATGATCAAAGCTTCTTTCTTAGAACTGCACGCCTGTGGAATTGTCTTCCATTTTCCTGCTTTCCAGCTTGGTTGTCTTCAAGTCCAACGTGAACAAGTTTCTGATGAGCCGTTCCACTTAAGTTAACAAATTTACCGAACTTCCATTACTATCGATTACTATATTGTCCTTTTGACTACTCTACACTCTTTAACCCTTATCCTTGAGTGGCTGATCGGCCTTGATAAGTGGTGACGTCTATGTAAAATAAAAATTAAAAAAAAAAAAAAATTGTATCAGAATCGGGAAAAGTATTAACATTTTCCCATCACTAACATATAGTCATAATACGTAGTAGTAAATAGTGATATTTACATCTAGAAACAAAAAAATAGATTTAAGCTCCTAAAATTTGTTTTAGAATTGTTCAGAAGGACCCGTCACGCAATGGATAAAGTACTTAGTAAAATTCAGCTGTAATAGTTATATTTTTGGAGATAGAAGGTTCAATCTTCAGTGCGGGGGACTGAAAAATACAATCGTGAATTATGTAGGACTTCTATACAGTCATAGTGATGAATTAAATGTTTTCGTTTGAAATTCTGTGAACATTCTCGAGTTCGACAAGATACACCTGAAGAAGGTCAGAGGTTACATCGACTGAAACATTGTTTGTGAAACTAACACCCAAGATTAGAGCAATAGTCCAAATGATAACCTCATCTCAAAAATGGTAAAAAAAATTTTTTTTAAATAATTTGTAAATCGCATAAAAATGAAAAACGGTCACAATTTTATTTAATTCTTTTTCTAAATCTAAAAAAAAAAGTGTTTTCTTTTTTTCTATTTTGCAGCCTCAACTTGGCTCATATCACTCTGCCGGGAGACAACCACTCTAGCAGTTGCCATGACAGTAAAGATGAGGAAGAAGACGTGCCGCCTGGATTGCTCACGTGGCGTAATGCCGTCCACTCATCGTCGTCAGCCGCGCAGTTAACTCTGTGTGCGAATTTGTTAGCGAATTCAATAGCTTGGGAAAAATCAATTATGAAAGTGGTAAGTCGTTATTTAATATATAAAGGAGACCTGTCTGTATGCTCACTAAACTTTGGTCAGCTGCATTCAGCTGGGTGGAAACCAGTACCATCTGAAAGAGCAATGTCTCTGATGCATAATATGTAAAAATTAGAACAAAAGATTAATTCTGTGGTGGTCAACTTTTTGGAAGGGATGTCCGATTTTTGCGTCGCTCTTTTCGCAAGTCACGTATGCGTAATTAACTAAAACTATGTTTAAAAAACTTATTTTGCAATATGATGACGTCATAAGCACTCGTGGTCGTGTGGGCAAACGCGTTTGTAACTTTTTTCCTTCTTCCCCTCTTTTGTGTATCATGTTCAAATACTATGTTTAAAAAACTTATTTTTTTTTGCAACATTTTTTTTTTAATTCAATTTTCACCCCAAACAAAGCACAGTGCCACTTTGAAGTAAAGGGCTACTATCTGGGACATAATTTTCAGGGACATTATGAAGGGAGATGAGTAGCAAGATGTATGTTAACATTACACTTGAACTTCTGCATGTCAGTACAGTTGGGAAAGCAGAATCCCGGAAGTGAGTTCCAAAGTCTAGCAGTTTTGGGGAAGAAACTATTTGAGTAGAAGGCTTTCTTACACCTAGGGATCTCTACTGTGAAGGAGTGGGATTTAACTGCTTGTCGACGGTGTTCACGTCGAGGGGGTACAAGTGCCTGCAGCTCGTCAGAGCATTCACCATTAAAGTACTTGTAGAACAGGCAGAGGGATGCAACATTTCATCGATGGGACAGGGGCTGAAGCCTAGATGACAGTTCAGGACCTATCAGGTCTGTGACTCTCTTTTGACCCCTATCAAGAAGCGAGAGACGAGTAGCAGATGCACCAGCCCAAATGTGACAACAGTACTCCATACATGGGCGAATGGTGGCCTTATAGAGGTATAGGATATTTTCAGGCATAAGTAGTTTTCTAGCACGGTAGATAGAGCCCATCTTCTTTGCAGCAGCCTTGGCAATGCTCTCAATGTATCTATTCCAGTTCATGTTCCCTGTAAACGTCATAACATCATAAACCCTCGTGGCCGTGTGAGCAAACTGTAACTTTTTGCTTTCTTCCCCTCGGCTGCTGCGGCCTTTTTTTTTTTTTTTTAGTTGCATAGGCACTCCCTGGTATTTTGATTGAAAGAAAAGCTGTTTTGATTAATTTATTTATTTTGGGAGGGGAGGGGGGATTCTGTGTATAGACAACAAAAAATGCTCAATATCAGAAGGATAGCTTCTTCCCTTCGTATTCCTTTTGCCAAACTATCTGGTGGGGAGGTTGTCATATACTCCTTTTTGGCGGTGATTACAATTTTGTGTTTTTATCTGTTATCTTATTTTTGAAATTGTTGTGGGGGAATCTATGAAAGTGCTGAATATCCTTAGTATAGCACGTGTGTCCAAACTGAACTTCATGTCGACCTGGGCAACACCGGGTTTTCATGCTAGTCTATTTATAAATGAATCGGGTTGGGTTAGCGACTTTCCAAAAACACAGCACCATTCTACAAAAAAAAAAAAAAAAAAGGATGCCAATTACTGTTAAAGTAAAGTTTATTTAATTTATGTCCTCCCAGTAATTTTATATGGCCTTGATGGGCTTAAATAACCCATCACATTGAGGTGTTTCAAAATCATATAATGCGTTTCATTACGTGACATTGCATGATTGAAAAAATCTCCATCAAATTATTATTTCCCTATCCTCTCTATTTGATGAAATCAAAAGTAAAACCTTTAAACTTTTTGGCCATGTCAAACGATCAACCACTGGTCTGTCAAAATTATGCTTTGAGGATATGTTAGAAGGCAAAAAAAGACAGATGAAAACCAGCAAATGAACTCTCTACCATCTGCTAAACCAAATGATTTTTATAAAAACCATTAATTCTGCCCCCCCTTCCCCGTTTCTCTGAGATTAGCATTTCCTCATCTCTTTTCTCTTACCTTTTCTTCTTCTGAATCTTTTCCTTTTTTTTTTATTTCTTTCTTTCCTTTAAAATCCTTTTTTTTTCTCTCTCTATCTCCTTTCTTCTGTTTTTTTTTTCTTTCCCCCCCAAAAAATCGGTTATTGGCTAAACCATTTTCCCCAGCCCCAATCTAGCAAAACAAAACATGACAATCTTTTTCTTTCTTAAATCCTATTATCGAAACCAACAAACGAAAACTATTATGTCGTTGAATGCATACATAATTCTCTTGCTTCCATGTTTCAAATACTTGCTAAAATCATACATGCACCTGACAATTCTTTTGTCGATATTCTCAAAATTAACACTGAGACTAATTTAGCAACATATAGGTTTTATTTACAATTAAGCTTTTTGCTTATTGACAATGAGAGAGAGAGAGAGACGTTGGTTGGTGTGTGGCACGACGACAGAAAGATGTCAAACACGCTGTAAGTCTTTGTTGTTTATGTTATTTCTTCTGTAGACATCCGTCGACATTTCTAGAAATGTAAATATTAAGATATTACATTCTTTTTTTTATTTCCCCATTGTGCAATTGATAACTCCTGACCCAGAATGTAAAGTTTTTTGTTTTCATGATAATTACAATTCTGCTCATTTTTATGGGACACAAGAATATAGATCAAAATCAAAACCTGGAATGTGCGTGTGCGCACACTTCTGCTTTCCTTGGCATCGCCATATCTCCATATCTCCATATCCAACTTTATATTGTCTAAAATTCTTTTTCGACACAAGACTATGGCCAATTTGATGGCAACCCTGGCTAGGGCCACTCCGAAAACTGTTATCTTCATTTAATTATTGAGAGATTTTACTTTTCTCATATACAGGAATTTGGAACATCTGGAATTTGGTAAAAATTTCAGATGTTCCAAATTCCAAGTGTCAGCCATACCAGACTCCTAGTTTGTTAGCAAGGCAATCTGGTATTGCCTGGGTTAGAATTAATGTTACATAATGATGTATCAAAACAGCAAATTGATGAAGACCACTAGACCAACGATTCAAAGGAGCTGGGACAAAAGAAGCAGGGAACAGATGGGACAATTCAGAAAAAAAAACACTTGGCATAATAGTATTTATAGGAAAGACTGAGACTAACAACATCACGTTTGTGAGAGAGAGTGAAAAGAAGAAAGAGCGATGCCAAGTAAATTACAGACATGTTTTTGCAATTTATCAAGAACCTCCAAATCGGACGGAGATTCACCAGCACAAATACAACAACAGTAAACTATAGATGGTCTCATAGTAGATTCGTAGAGATAGAGAATATCCGCAGGTGTGAAAAAGCGTTTAGAGCGATGGAGAGAACTGATTTTATGAGAAGCGGAAAAAGCAATGGATTTAACGTATGAACTTCAAGATTTAAATATGAAAAAAAAAGTACAAAAATTTTTTTTTTTTTTTTTTTTTAATTAAACTATTCTGAAACTTGAATCCAATTTGTTTGTGTCATTATCTCTCCCAACTCTATTTTTGTTTTCAGCGTACACAGATGAGATGGAAGATGTAACAACTAATGAAAAGGGGAGCCTTTGGGTCGCCCCCCCCCAACTATAGCCAATCACTTAGATTTTTACTAGTTTATATCAAATAAACATTGATATTTCGCCTATAAATTTTTTAGTAAACCTTTTGAAAATGTTTCTAGTTGTGCGTTTGTGTGTGGCCGTTTATATGGACACATGTGCATTCATCGTTTCTTTTCGTATCGTTGATAATCAGTGTTTTTGTTTTGCAGCTTTGCCAAATCTGTCGAAAAGACGATAACGAGGCAGAACTGTTACTGTGTGATGGCTGTGATAAGGGTTACCATACGTATTGCTTTAAGGTAAGCAATTTGGAGATTTTTTTTTTTTTTCGTGTTTAACCTTAGAATGGTTACAGTCTAATTTGCTAACTTGAAAGGTGAAAATTTTACCTTGAATTAAAAAATAAAAATTTACGAACCAAAACAGTAATTTTGAAGATACAAAATGAAAATACAACTTTTCTCTTTTTGTTATTGTTTTTTTTTTTTTTTTAATAAACATTGCAGTTGAAGAAATACCTTAGAAAACCCTTTCCAAAAAAAAAGTAACGAAAAATGTTTTTTATATATATTGAGTAAATCGATTAATAATTTTGAATTCAAAATCAGTTTCAAAAGGAAAACAAACAAAATCCACTACATTGTATGATCATTTCAACAACGATGTTCATCTTATTTAAATTGACAATCAATAGTGACAATATTAATATAGCTCTAGGATATCTATACCTATTGAGCTTATTATATATCTACAGTACAATGAGCACTGTTTGCCTTTAAAAGTATTAATACATTTACTAGTACATAAAAATAAACTCTGCTCTTTAGGCTCTAGGTCTAATTTCCTCTAAAAAAAAAAAAAAAATACTAACTACTTAATTTACTCACATAAAATTAATATACGAAAATATAGATTTATGCGTAAACTTTAAGTATTTACTTCAAAAGTGCTCAATACATAGGTAGAGCTAGTTAGTAATTTATAAAATATATATGGCGATTAAGCTACACTGAATATTCCGCGTTTCATCCACTCTAGGATTCTTCAGGCTTAGGCGCATAAGCGTGAAGAATCCTAGTGTGGATGAAACGCGGAATATTCAGTGTAGCTTAATCGCCATATACATTTTATAACTTTTTATATATATATATATATATATATATATATATATATATATAAACTTAATTGCCAAAAATTAGTGCGTGTATAGTCTTACATGATGGGAGCATATCCTTGCCAAGTGACATCCCTCTATCCCTGCCACAAACTGTACAAATGACACAGAAAAAACACCCATGTGACACAACATGCAAAATTAACCGGACCAAAAGTGCAAAAACGAAACCGTTGAATCGCACAACTACCTTCAGTTATGGGAGCGTAAAGCACTGCAGTGACTGGGAGTGTGAAGCTGGAGTTATGCTGCCAGATATGAGCTCTGTAGTTTATATTACATTAAACTTTGATCTTGGTTAGGAAAAGTTTTGTCAAGGTCGAAATTTCCAAATTTGATGTATGGGTTTATGTACGTTAATAACCGTAAGCATCATGCAAATTTTCAAAGACCACGAGAAGGTTACCAACATCCTGAGTGAAAGTGATCTTTGAAGAACGAACTGGATTCGAACTTGGAATATCCAGGTCACCAGTCCGTGACGTTAACCACTAGACCACCGTCACATCCCAACAAACTTATTAACAATACTTAACCCTAAAATGAAAGTAAGAAGTTAGTACATTGCAAAAAATAAAAATAAAAAAAAGAAAGAAGAACAAAACAAAAAACCAAAAAACAAAAGAGTAACATATAGTCAATATCCTATTTTTTATCTAAACTTTTCTCGGACACCCTGAAATATCGTCTAGCATCCCATGGGGGGGGGGGACAGCATCCCAGATTGAGAACTCCTGATCTAGATTAAAGTTAAAGTCACGGAAAAGATGGAAGTCACACTTGTGGCGATAACTTCGATTCTACTTATTGAAGAGATTCGCTATTTGGCCCATATTGTAACTAGTGAAGCTCCGTAGATTATATTACATTAAACTTTGATCTTGACTAGGAAAAGTTTAGTCAAGGTCAAAATTTCCAAATTTTGATGTATAGGGTTTATATACTTTAATAACGACAACCATCATGTAAAGTTTCAGCTGTTCAGAAAAATAGTCTGTGAGAATACTTTAAATGGTATAGAAAACGAAGAACCAGATAAAACTTTAGCCTAGCCTTACGTTGTCGGCAAAAATATGCAGTCTCATGACTCGTAAGTCCTTATTTTTATTATTCGACCATTCTCATTGTGGTTGTTATTTTTATAAAGATTTGACCAGATGTAACCACCGACCTTCTTCAAGTGTATTCTTATCACTCATCCGTTCACCCATATTTTCCTTGGCATTTCCCTGTGGACTGATTCTCTTAACTCAATTTTACTACATTTATTAATCCAAACATTTTCATCTATTCTTTAAATGTGACTCTACCATCGGAGTCTCGTATTCTGCGCACATCTTCTTAAACTGTCCAGTTTTAATCTTCCTCTAAGGTCATCAGATCTCAGTCTGTCTTTCAAGACTCAAATTTCCATACATCACCACACTGCGTACACATGACTGATAAACTCTTACCTTGGTCGACAGTGGTAATGCTCTGCTGGTTAGTAATGACAGAATGAAATCACCAGGATAATATATATTAACTCTAGCTTGCTCAGTCTTCTTGTTAGTTTTGTATATTACTTTCTTACTGTTATATTTGCCACCAAATTTCTCTCTCTCTCTCTCTCTCTCTCTGATTTTATGTAATTTTTACTCTTCTTCATCCCAAACAAGGCATATTGTCACTTAGAACGTAAGTGGCTACTATTTGGGGGACTGAGGTGAGTTAGGCAATGAGATGTCTGTTCGCATTACATTTAATGGAATCATCAGGATAATATATAAACTTTCAAACTACTCGTCCCATAACGCTGAAATTAACAAGAAATAGTAATCATACACCAAGGATGGTTTATTGAACTATGTAGCATAATATTACTTTATTTCCACAGGTCCCACTAGTAAATAATAATAATATATCGACAATGATGATAATAATAATGGTAAAAATAATACTTCGATATAATAATGATAATATAGAAAAAAATCTTTATATATAGTTATAATTAACTAAAAATATTTATATATAGTTATAATTAACTGCTAAACTATTTGTCACATAACACTGAAATTAACAAGAAACAGTAATCATACAGCAAGAATGGTTTATAACTCGTCCCCTCGTCAACAGTGGTATCACTCTGCTGGTTAGTAATAACAGGATCCCTGACCTTACTCCATCTACTCCTAACTCTTGCAATCTTATTGAAATTGAAGAGGGAGTTATAGTCAACTGGAAAACAGCCCAGCAGAACAGATTTCCACTGGGGCAGTTCTAGAAAACAAACTTTGTTCAATGAATTTACGTTTAGATTTCGGCACGTGAGGGAGTTTATTGATAGCAGTTGTAGATTTCCCTTCATGCAACGCATACCCTCAACTCTCATTTTCGCTTTCATACATCACATTGCGTACACATAACTTTTCCCTTGGACAACAGTGGTAACGCTCTGCTGGTTAGTAATGTTATTTGCTTTTCTTTTTTTTTTTTTTTAAACAAAATTTTAAACTTCAAATTAATGTTTACAACATGAGTTAGTTTACAAATTGCCAAAATATTAGTTTCTATTTCAAAGGGAAGTAACTATTATGGACGAATATGCAATTAAGCCCCCGCTTAAAAAATTTTTTTTTTCTAAATGAATAAGTGCAAAAGTTTTCATGTATCACATTCCAAAGATCATATACATTAAGTAATTCTGAGTGCTTATCACGTATAATATTAAAGCAGTTTACTATTATTTAAAACAACAATACAGAATTTTAAACTGCTATATATATATATATATATATATATATATATATATATATAATAGGACAACAAGAGAAAGAAATGAAGACACAAAACTATATATTGGTAGTTATAGAATGGATCATTTATTGAATAATGGAATACAGGCAAAATTTGGGGGATAGAAGGGACTCTTTCTATATCTACCAATATATAGTTTTGTGTCTTCATTTCATTCTCTTGTCCTATTGTATAAGCTCCAATAATTATTGTTGCGCTTGGCATTATCCGGATAAGTCTCCATTTGTGGAATTGATCTTTCTCTTTTCTCTTTTACTTAAAGCTATATATATATATATATATATATATATATATAAAATAAAATAAAAATTACAATTAAATTTACCAAAATGATCCAAGATGGTAAAATTAAAGTATATTATAAATATTAAAGAAATAATATTTATAAAATTATCTCAGCCAGATGTAAAAGCTCGATAAAACCAAATAGGAAATAGAGCTTATAATATGAGCAAACAGTTAATAAAATATGTTAAAAAAACACTTTGAAATGAGTTAAAAACATATTTAATCTGAAAAGGAAACACTAATTCCTACCCTCTGATGAGAAGGAAAGTATTTCTTCGAAACTCTGCGGATTAAGGACTATCCATTTATCTAGTGTTTCCTTTTCAGATTAAATATGTTTTTAACTCATTTCAAAGTGTTTTTTAACATATTTTATTAACTGTTTGCTCGTATATATATATATGTATATATATATGTTATTTTGTTTAAATTTCATTCAGAAAAACATAATTTTTCAGAACAGAAATTAATTGTTTGAATAAACAATACAGGTCAGATTTATGAACATCCTTTCATTGTATCTACTCTTATTTCATCTATTTTCTTTATGCCCCATAAAAAATGTAATTAATTTTTAAATATATCTTATTTGTATTTGCTACATAACAAAATTATTTAAAATTAGATCAAATATTTGCTAATGACTTTTCCTCTGGAGAGATGAGCCTACATTGAAAATTCATGGGTTAAGGGAAAAAATCTGAACCGTATTCTTTATTTAAGCAATAAATTTCTGTTCTGAAAAACTTAAATTTAAACAAACAAAAAAAACTTATAAATTCCATTTGCTCTATCAAGTATATTGAGCTATTCTATTTTTGTCTTATGTAATATTACCTCCAAGAAATATTCAGTAAGACTCGATGCCACCCAATTCCTTAATCTGTGTTCCTGTTCCCCTCAGGATTCTGATATATATATATATATATTAAAAAGCAAAAAGACTGTGATTCATCTGACTAATTTGCATAATCATGTTTTAGACTATTTCTAATAAATTAATGTTTGGTATTATTCATTAGTAATTTCATTGTCCTTTTTTCCCTTCATATATGCCATGTTTTTGTCTACATTAACAGTAATTAAAGTCGTTTAATATAAAAACGAATAAATTATCAAAACATTTCTTCAAATATTATCTTCCGTTATTTTCAAGGGAGATAATTGAAATGGCATAACATACAGCACTGAGTAAAATTCAGTTATAATTGACGATCTTCTGGAGGTTAAAGGTTCAATCATCAATGCAGGCAATACTCAAAATACAAGTACGAATTAAATAAAGGGTTCTGTTTGAAATTCTGTACAGATTCTTAAGAGATCAACAAGATATACCTAAAGAAAGTCAAAGGTTTGTAGTTTGAATCATACAAATTAGCAATTGTCAAAAATTCAGAAACGGCGATCCTCATCTAAAAAATTCTTAAGCAAATTAATCCAATTATAAAACCAGGGGACATAACTCTTATACCTCACAAATTTCTACAGCAAAGATTCAGCCATGACTTTGCATTAGGGCAACACATTTCTAAAAATTCAGATTTTTTTACATCAAGTTTTGCACTCTACAAATATTCCAATTTTTTTTTTTTTTTTTAGTTCATATATATACACATTCAATGTACATGCATTGATATGTGCATGACAAAAAAAAAAAGCAGCAGAAATGAATTGTGTATCGGGTTATGTTTATCACTGAATGTGTTTATTAAAGGAATCATGTATTTAGTAACTGTTTGTTTGCATATGTTCACATCGCTTGACTAATCGTTACAAAACTTGCTCAAAATAACTCAGAACAGATTTAACTTTGATATACCTGGCTCAGCTTAAAGATCAATAAAAAGGCAAAAGTCAAACTTTGGTTCTGTTCATTATAAAGACTCACTACTTGGCCCATATTGTAGCCAGTGAATTTCTGTATCTTACAGCCTTGAAAAGTTCGGCTAGTTTTGACATTTTGACAGAATTTCAACTTATGTTGTCCGACAGATATGACGCCTCAGACCTGTCTAATGTTCTTTTATTTGTTTTTTGTTTTTTGTTTTTTATCAGGTGGAGTTTACAGTTTCACGACTGACTTATGTCTTTGTTTAATGTATGTGTTATATAGTCTGGGAACCAACATGTTGTAGCCTCAGTCGCAAAGCAAAGAAAGAATAGAAAAGAACTTTAACTCGCTTTTTTTTTTTTTTGTACAACATTTATTTCGTCATTCGCTCATTACCGCTCTGACCTACCTCACCTCATGTGATCATCTTCTCAAACGTTATCCGCATCTCTCACGTTATCTCGAACATTATTTTCATCTTTAATGTGATCTCCTTTTTAAAGCCTTTATTTTTCCTTACTGGTGACGTCATTTCTAGTGTTGGGACGATTAATCGGAATCCGGAATCGGAAAAATTGAAACTTTTGGTGGTATCAGAAAAATGTGTGCCTATTTTCCGATACCAAAAACGATTCCTTTATCTCTTTATTATTTGATTTTGTTTGAAACAAAATCTTCCACTGTTCGTAGCAATAATAAAATAATAAACATTTAATTTTAACTACCAGTAAAGCTAAAAGCTATAAATCACCTCCATACGTGTTTTTTATTTCAAGAAAATATATGGACATTTAACACGCGTTTTTACTGTAATCCTGACAAAATATGAACTTTATAATAAAATATTTAGAGATTTATAAGGAATCGGAATCAGTAATTGGATCGGAATCAGGAAATATATTGGAATTGTCCCATTTTGCATGCACTTGCATATAGCTGTCCGTGCTACATTATATATATTTGGTTGTTCTGATCTTTTTTTTTTTTCTTTTTCTTTTTTTTTAGCCTAAAATGGACAAAATCCCTGAAGGTGACTGGTATTGTTATGAATGTATTTCAAAAGTAAGTATCAGAGTTTTTGATTCAGTTTTTGGGGGAATCAAGGAAGTCATTGAAACAACAAAGATGTAAAATTAAACTAACTTTTTTTTTTTTTAATTCTAATTTTTGGAAATGTCTGCCATATTAATTGATTTGGAAAAGTTTGCCGCCATGCTGTCAAGGAAAGAAAAAATTGTTTGAGTTTTACTCATCTAAATATTAAAAAAAATATTTTAGACTTTGTGGTAGAAAGTTCACTTTACTGCATCAATATAATGTAAAATGATCACCTACTTCCTATCCATATAGCATCGACCAGGCTGAGTAACCATTTAAAAAATTTTTTTTTTTCGAAAAGGCTCATTTTTAAATTTTGAAAAAAATTTATTATTCAATATGGAGATTAAATTGAAAAAGAAGAAAAAAAAACAAAAAACAATCAAGTTGAGGATAGTAGACTGAATTATCCAAATAAATTATAAATACTCATTGCAATAATGCAGAAAAAAAAAAATTAGTTCATTTGTTTTCGAAATGTCTTAAAGAAAAAAATCAGCATTTTTTTTTTTTTAAATTATTTGTCTAATTTGTAAGAGAAAATGTTTATATATGTTTGTTCGTTATTTTTTTCAGGCTACAGGAGTCCCCTGTTGTGTTGTGTGTGGCAAAAAGAATGGTAAATTGGCTTTATGTGACGAATGTCCACGAGCTTTTCATATAGAGTGTATGATTCCACCATTACAAAGGTACGTTTGCTTTTATTTTCATCTAACTTTTCTTCTTTTTTTTTTTTGCAGTGTATATATATATATATATATATATATATATATATATTCTGTGGAAATATGGTTTTTTAAAATTATATTTCACATATATTTTTATATACCAATCCCTTAATTTATGAAGCTCAATGTATTTCATCTTTTATTACGCCATTTTGAACTTTAATAAAAAGGTAATTCCAACATCTCTTCCAATTTTCAGATTTTATAATCATGCCCAAATGCATTTTATTTTAATGAATTGATAGTTGCTATTTCTTCTGATGAGTTAAGGGCAGAATAGATTCATTGATTGATATAATAATTAAATGAAAGATTTTGCACTATGAAACAGATGGTCAACATCATGAAATTTGGAATATAGACTTTTGTCATTTGTTTTTTAAGCTATATATATATATATATATATATATATATATATAAATTATATAAATCTATTAAGTATATTAAATCCCCGAAACAGTGTTTCATGGTAAACAACTGATGATCCCTTGAAAAATAAAAAAATTGGTACTATAGTAAATTCGAGAGAGTTGATGCAGTGATTGCAGGTGATTAAATGACTTACTGACTAGATGGTTTTTTAATGAATGATAAAAAGTAATTTTTTGTATAGTTTTAAATGTTAAAAACTTCAAAGACTATATATATATATATATATATATATATATATATATATATATATATATATATATATATATATATATATATATATATTAATTAGTCTTGGGATGATTGATCAGAATCGGAAATAAAAAAAAATCAGAACTTCTTGGAATTAGGGAAAATGTCTGCCTCTTCTGATGCCCAAAACGATTCTTTTTACCATTTTTATTTTTTTGTTTATGTATATAATTTAATTTTTCCACAGCTCATATTAATGATGGAATGATAAATATTTATTGATTTTAAACTACCAGTAAAACTAAAATCGATAAATCACACCTGTAAATGAATTTTTACATTTGCGAAAATACATGAACATTGAATATTATATTGTACCTAATATATAGTACTGATTTAAAAAAAAAAAAAAAAAAAAAAATGGGTGCCATCAGCAAGAATCAAAATTAAAACATTTAGCGCTCCAGCCACGTTTCCTACCGTTTGAGCTATCAACAGATAGATAAGAAAGATTTAAAATTAAACCACTTCAAACCATGAATGAATTTGCGCATGCGTAAAAGTAATAGAAATATGTTGACAAGTTGAAATGAACATTTTTGCATTTCAACTTGTCGACATATTTCTTTACGCGTTATTCATTCATTCAAAAATTATAAACGATCCTTGGTGTATGATTTCCTGTTAAATTCAATATTAGTTGACAAGTAGTTTAAGAGTTTATCATTAAATATTTTCTGCATACATTCACACACATGCATACATTTACTGTTTTATTTATATAAATACAAGGGAGGTAATGCAGTCTGTCATTTTGGCAACTGGTACTTTTACGTTTGTCAATGGCGAATCAAAAAAAATAAAAATAAAACAGATTTTTATTTTAATAAAAACATTCTACTTTGTTTTCTACTGTATTATTTTTTTTCTGATTTTTGGTGAGGATACTTAGTTTTTGCATCCAGGTGCTTTTAATTGGGACTCATACTTTATAAGCACCAAACTTTTGACTAAAAAAGCAAAAAAAAACAAAAAAAACACACACACAGAAAAAACTAATTTTTTTACATTCTTAAATGAACTATAAACAAAAACTTTTTAACAAAGATACCAAAGTTTTTTGTCTTTCATTTTGTCAGATTTTCTCTGTAAATCCATATCGATGCTGTTGTATTTTATATATATATATATATATATATATATATATATATATATAATACATTTCCTTTCACGAGGGGATGAAGGCCAGTGTTGTCTCAGATTGTATGATGTCTGATCCATTTGATGTTACGAATGGGACCAAACAGGGATGTGTAATGTCGCCAGTCCTCTTTACGCTCTTCTTTTCACTAATGCTGAAACATGCATTTGATGATTTGGACACTGGTGTCAAGTTTAAATTTCGGTCATCCGGTGGCTTATTTAACCATCAACGGTTTAAGGCCAAGACTCTTCTTCGCACCGAAATTATTCGCGACTTGCTCTTCGCTGACGATGCCGCACTGGTAGCCACGTCCTTTGAGGAAGCCCAGGTTCTTCTTGATCGATTTTCAGCCGCGTGCAAGGCCTTTGGCCTGACAATTAGCATAAGGAAGACTGAGGTAGTGCATCAGCCACACCCTACCCCAAAACAAGTTGAAGGCGTAAAGCAAAATCCACCAGAGTATAGATTTCCTGCGCACAAGTTGAAAGTCGACGGTCATGATATCAATTATGTCAAGTCCTTTCCTTACCTTGGTAGCAAGGTGAACCAGGGCGGTTCTCTTGATGATGAAATTGTCAACAGGATTGCTAAGGCCACTTTTGCCTTTGGAAATCTCCGCCATCGCTTGTGGAACGAAAGGGGTATTCGACTAGACACAAAAATCCTTGTCTACAGTGCTGTTGTTCTTTCCATTCTTCTTTATGGATCTGAGTCATGGACTCCATACAGACATCACATTAATCAGCTGGACGTTTTCCACAAAAGCTGTCTACGCTCCATATGTGGTCTTAGCTCCGCGACAAGGTATCAAATGCCGAATTATTCACAAAATGCAAAATATCTGGCATTGAATTATTCCTTATTCAATCGCAATTGCGGTGGGCTGGTCATGTATTGAGGATGCCCGATGACAGAATTCCAAAAATTGTGATGTACAGTCAATTTGAGGGTGGTAAAAGAATTGTCGGACGTCCTTGGCTTAGGTACAAGGACAAGTTGTAGAGTAACTTGTCTGCAGTGAACATACCATACAGGAGTCTTGAAGATGAGGTGAATGACCGAAAAGGATGGAGATCAAGGTGTTTTGAAGGTCTGCAGAGGTTTCAATCTGAAAGCTTAAGGCAACTGAAAGAAAACAGAGTAAGAGCAAAACGACTACCAGCCGAACCAATATCTGCAGCATTAAATCCACATTCATGTTCTATTTGTGGCCTTGTCTGCAAGTCCCTTGCTGGACTAAAAAGTCATCAGAGGCAAAAGCATAAATGAGTTTTAGAAATATGGGTTGTCTGAACCTCATACGTCGAAATCGACGGGAGAGTCCATCATAATACAACAGGATCGGCACTGAAGAAGACCAAAGAACCGGTCAAAAATTATGTGCTTTTGAAAGAAACATTTTCATGTTTTTTTTTTTTCAAAAGACTTTTTGTATTCCTACACGTCAACACATAGGAAATAAATATAGAAAATATATAAAAATTTATGTTTTTCATATTGATATTTTATACATACATATATATATATATATATCTTGAATTATGGTGATAAGTTTTTCAAACATAACAAGTATAATTGATTTTGCATAAGAGATAACTACATCAAGAAGCCACATCTCCTGCGTAATGGCTGACCTCGTATGTACTCATCTACTAAAACAAAGAGACGACAATAAACCTAAACAAAATATCCAAATTAAAATTAACTTTTTTTTTTCATTGCTATTAATTTTATAAAGTTTATAATTTGAAAATGGTTGTTTTTGTTTTTTGTTCTTTTGTATGCCTTTGATAACAAGTAAAATAAATAACACAAAAAATTATTTTTTCTAGGTTACCAAAGAAATGGTTATGTGCATCTTGTGTTGCTGAAAAGGTAAAAATAATTTTCCGTTTCTATATAGTTTTTTTTTTTTTTTTTTACAATCTAAAAATGTTCTTCGATGTATTTCTTAATATTTAGTTTTTTATTTTTATTTTATCAAAATTTAAAAATGTTTGAATTGTATTCTTGACTGCGTTTATAGATTATTTACAAACTTTGCATCTACAAAATAAATTAATCAGTCAAAATTGTCTGCTTTTTTTTTGTACTTCTGGTTTCTGCTGCCCATTTGATTGTGCACAAGCAGACAAGAAGACCATTCTTAACACAGGAAAAGAAAGGAAAAGAGCTTTCATGTTAGAAGAAAATAATCATTAATCAAAAGGGACCATATCTTACTTGTTACCATTATCCTGTGTGCAGAGTAGAAACAGGAAATCGGAAAGATCAGACAACCTTGACTCTAATGAATTAATTTACCAATTCAATGTCAACAAGTGCTCGTCGTAAAAACTGTTGGGGGTGGGGTGGAGGCTATGAATTTGCTGACTGCAGTTTCATGCAGAAAATGTGGCCACCATAAACAGTAAGCTGTGGACAGTGACTTGTGATATCTTAAGATGGGGTCCCAGTTGCTTTCTTCAATCCTTTGATCCAATGACGCAAGATAATTTTTTTTTTTACTTGTTAGTTGAACACGTCCAACCATTAGCCATCTGTATGGTTGGTTGTTTGAGATTAGTAAAAGAAAGAAAAACACGAATGTCAGACATTGCTACAGAAGAAAAAAATGGAGCCGTTAGTGACGTGATACTATGGGATCCTAAACATGAAATGCCTAAAGTAGGAAGACTTATCATGATGTACACAAAATTATTGACAGAAATCACTGGCTTGCAACTTGGACATTTTTCGAAGACTATGGAAAATAGAAACCTGTGGAGAGAGAGTCAGTTTGATTCGGGTAACCCGGCGAATGCGATGATATTAATTTTTAAAAAATGCTGTAAATTAATAAATAACTTTTAGTACTGAGAAAACTCTATCTGAAATTTTTGTCAGAATTATCTCCCTTGGTCCTTACAATTCTAACACAAGATGGGCAAGTTGTTCATCTATTTTGTTCACATGCAAAGAAAATTTGAAAACGATTGATACTGATTCTTGTACACCTCAGAGAGCTTCCCCACATACCAAGAGCCAAATTCTGCCACTTATCACGTCTTGAACAAGTCTCTCAGTTGTAAAGAACGACATATCATAATCTGGTCGAGCCACTTCTTTGGTGGTCATAGTCTTCTAGCCATTGAATGCCAGTTTTCCCTAGTTTGAAAATCAAACGGTTTTTGATATTACATAAACTCGCTCTCCAGTTCTCGAGGATCAGCGTGTCGGCTGTCGCCAAATTCTATTCTGCGCAGTCTTGTCTAATCCAGCTTACCTTCCTGCGATTTAAAAGACATCTTTGTTTCTGCAATAGTTTTATCGAGGAGGGTGAGAGTTCTACATCACCATACCTGCATTATTGAGTCATCTGCTGGATAACTTCCATGTTGGACAAGTGTAGTGCTTTTAGTAAATCCTCTGACCTGATATGTTTGCATTTGCTCCGATTTTTATATCATGGATCTGCCGGTGTGATGCAAATGCACGAGATAGGGCTGAGTGAGGATCCAGCATACACTGCTGTATGCAGGAGGTCCTGGATATGACCTTAAACTACATCCAATGTTGAGGTCCCAGCTTGCAGGCTTTGGCAAGTGTGGAGCCACCCTTTAATTGCCATTGCTCCCAGGTCCACTCTGACCTGGAGTGGTAGTCCCTGTTAGGGTCCCAACTATGGGTTAAATAGAAATCGACTTGATAAAAACAATTCTATTAAAAAAAACCTTTCTCCAAAATAACTGGATTTGACACTAAATAACCTGAAAAGGGTTGACATACCATAAAACAACTTTTGCATTGTTATTGCAGGGAAATAAAAAGTCCAAGCGAGGCCGGAAGAAGAAAGAAGAACCTCTAAAAAAAGAGAAGAAAACGTGCGAAAATAATAAAAGTGACGAAGAACGGAAAAAAGAACAACATGCTAAGGATATGTCTCTTTGCAAGTAAGTCGTTGCGCAAGTATTTCGACAATGTTTTTTTAATATTTAAAGGAGTTGTTTTGAAGTATTTCGACGAGATGCTTTGAAGTATTTCGACGAGATGCTTTGAAGTATTTCGACGAGATGCTTTGAAGTATTTCGACGAGATGCTTTGAAGTATTTCGACGAGATGCTTTGAAGTATTTCGACGAGATGCTTTGAAGTATTTCGACGAGATGTTTTGAAGTATTTCGACGAGATGTTTTGAAGTATTTCGACGAGATGTTTTGAAGTATTTCGACGAGATGTTTTGAAGTATTTCGACGGGATGTTTTGAAGTATTTCGACGGGATGCTTTGAAGTATTTCGACGGGATGCTTTGAAGTATTTCGACGGGATGCTTTGAAGTATTTCGACGGGATGCTTTGAAGTATTTCGACGGGATGCTTTGAAGTATTTCGACGAGATGCTTTGAAGTATTTCGACGAGATGCTTTGAAGTATTTCGACGGGATGCTTTGAAGTATTTCGACGGGATGCTTTGAAGTATTTCGACGGGATGCTTTGAAGTATTTCGAAGGGATGCTTTGAAGTATTTCGACGGGATGCTTTGAAGTATTTCGACGGGATGCTTTGAAGTATTTCGACGGGATGCTTTGAAGTATTTCGACGGGATGCTTTGAAGTATTTCGACGGGATGCTTTGAAGTATTTCGACGGGATGCTTTGAAGTATTTCGACGGGATGCTTTGAAGTATTTCGACGGGATGCTTTGAAGTATTTCGACGGGATGCTTTGAAGTATTTCGACGGGATGCTTTGAAGTATTTCGACGGGATGCTTTGAAGTATTTCGACGGGATGCTTTGAAGTATTTCGACGGGAAGTTTTGAAGTATTTCGACGGGATGCTTTGAGTTATTTCGACGGGATGCTTTGAGTTATTTCGACGGGATGCTTTGAGTTATTTCGACGGGATGTTTTGAAATATTTCGAAGGGATGTATTGAAGTATTTCGACGGGATGCTTTGAAGTATTTCGACGGGATGCTTTGAAGTATTTCGACGGGATGCTTTGAAGTATTTCGACGGGATGCTTTGAAGTATTTCGACGGGATGCTTTGAAGTATTTCGACGGGATGCTTTGAAGTATTTCGACGGGATGCTTTGAGTTATTTCGACGGGATGCTTTGAGTTATTTCGACGGGATGCTTTGAGTTATTTCGACGGGATGCTTTGAGTTATTTCGACGGGATGCTTTGAAATATTTCGAAGGGATGTATTGAAGTATTTCGACGGGATGCTTTGAAGTATTTCGACGGGATGCTTTGAAGTATTTTGACGGGATGCTTTGAAGTATTTTGACGGGATGCTTTGAAGTATTTTGACGGGATGCTTTGAAGTATTTTGACGGGATGCTTTGAAGTATTTTGACGGGATGCTTTGAAGTATTTTGACGGGATGCTTTGAAGTATTTTGACGGGATGCTTTGAAGTATTTTGACGGGATGCTTTGAAGTATTTTGACGGGATATTTTGAAGTATTTCGACGGGATTCTTTGAAGTATTTCGACGGGATGTTTTGAAATTTTTTAACACTTCTACCCATTAGTTAGGCCTCTACACCGTTATTTTTTAGCCAGTCTGACAAATTGTCTTCAGATAGATGGGCTGTCACATAGCCTCCTTCCAGTTTGGTAACTGGACAGTGTTGGATCAATGTATGATCAGGTGGTTTATGTCCTTCATGGGAGGGAGGCTTCTTTGCACTTTGGGCAGATTGGGGAGTCTATTTGTCTCCACCTGTGTTTGTTTACTACAGTCCTGAAGTGTCTTGTTCTCATCTGGTTTGTGGCTCCCCACTGCTTTTGTTTGTTTACTGCAATCGATGTCAACTTTGATTTCTTTTTGTCTTTCTTTCAGAGTGATTTTGTTAGAACTGGAGAAGAATGAAAATGGTTGGCCATTTCTGCAGCCAGTCAACCAAAAACAGTTTCCATCTTATAAAAAGTATATCAAGAAACCGATGGATTTCTATACAATGAGACTCAAACTCCGAGATAACCAGTAAGTTTAAAACGATAATCTTTACTTACAAGACAAAGATCTGGTGTGACTAACCAAAGCAGCATTCATTTTAGATGGGTTAAACTGTCTTCCTACAAAGGAGGAAGTTTCATGGGAGTATGAATTTAACAAGGGGTCCCCAGTCGCATGTATATCCCCCCCCCCCATTAGGTTTTTTTGCAACTCTTGTAGGGAGGTGTCAATGTTCTCCTCCATATAGCACCTAGTATTCCTAAATTGTCACTTATTCGGTAATGACTAGGCCCAACATTGTTTAACTTGGGTAATCTGACAATAACCAATGTGTCAAGGTGATCTGCTGTTTCCTGGAATTGAATGGGAAGATGGAATACTGTTGCCACATCTGGGGAGGAGCTCCTAAGAGTACCCTTTTCTGCCTTGAGTGGATACAAAACTGCCATCGAAATCTAGTGGGTGACAATCCTTTTGCCTACTTGTCTCTCACAGAAGAGATGTTGTGAGTCTATCTCTGCTCTATCGTTATATCATGGTAGGCGCTCGACTGAGCTTCAATCTATGATCCCTTCTTCTTTGTAAAACATTCGCAATAAGCACTCATCTAGCTGCAACAACTGTCAACAATTTTCCTCACTTTCTGTCTGTGCCTAAAACTAAACAAAAAATTCCATGAGCAAAGTTTCTTTCCTAAAACTGTCTATCTGTGGAAGACAATACTGTGAGGCTGCTTCTCAACTTACTATAGCATGGTTGTTTTCAAATCTAATGTAAAGAAATTTCTGTTCAGCCATGCTTTTAAATAATCAAGTCCTACCCAAGTTCCATAATGTCTCGACATCTACCTAACAATAAACCTCCAGGCCTTGATAAGTGGTGACCCCAAGTAAGAAACAAATATTAATTCTCATCAAATAGAAAAATGTTTCTTTTTTTTTTTTAACAAATAGAAAAATATGCATTTTTTTTTTTTTTTTTACAAATAGAAAAATGTTTTTTTTTTTTTTTGTTTAGAAAAATATGCATTTTATTTTTTTTTGTTGTCTAGAAAAATATGCATTTTATTTTTTTTTTGTTTAGAAAAATATGCATTTTTTTTTTTTTTGTTTAGAAAAATATGCGTTTTATTTCTTTTTTTTGTTTAGAAAAATATGCATTTTTTTTTTTTTTTTTTACAAATAGAAAAATATGCATCCTATTTTTTTTAATTTTTATTTTTTAACAAATTGATGGAATAAACTTTTGCCGGTTGCGAGCCTCCAGCGATTTTACTAGCAACACGTGTTGACGTCGACGTTCTCGTTCCTGCTGCCGTGAATAAGACAATAGTTATAATTCAGCATACACAAAGAAAAATGAGGCCAAGAGAGGAAGAGTTCATATGTAATCAAGACGCAGCAACGATGCTACATTGTGTGCTGTGGTTTATTCAAAACTAGCTGTACCCCTCTCCCCCAGTGTTGTCCGGGAGCATATTAAATAGTAATTCATTTAGCTTTTCTTTACTCAAACTATGCCTAATTCCTGTCCAGACAAAGTATTTTCTGGAAGGAATTATATCAAAAATGCATTTTATCCTTCCAAATAACATGCTGCAAAGATTGACAAATAAAAACTGATAAACCCGAATCAAATATTCATTTTAACAAGAAAGGTGCTTATACAGAATGGGGCACATATTTTGCCGATCCGCTATTGATAAGAGTGGAAATCTTGTAAAGCAAGGAAAGATAAGTCCGTCTGTCATTTAATCAAGTAATAATGAATAATGGAGCAGCAAAATACAAAAACTTGTTGCAATTTTTATTTTTTTATAATTTTTTAATGAGGATATTTTTAAAAAATTTTTTTTTTGCCTGATGCATAAGTTTATCAAATTTTTACTTTTCATCCGTGTCCTATATACTGTAGAAGTACCAAAAGAATATTTTAGAGAATAAAGATACTGGTTTTACTTAATTTAAAATTAAATTAAGTTGGTATCATTTCATCTTAATATTAATTTGTATCTATACAACAATGTGATGGCAATAAAACACAAAGGATAAAACAAAAAAAAAAAAAATCCAAAAATACGGAGGCATTTTTTATGAATTGATATTTCACCTAAAACTTTCTTAAGGCTTTTTCAAGATACATGATACAAGGAAAAGCTGCTTTTCAAACATGAAAAACTGACAAACCAGAATCAAATATTCGTTGTGAAAAAGGATGAAAAATTATTGACGATAAAGATACTCTTTTCACTTGATCTGTTTTTTAAAGAGAAAATGTCTATATGTCCAGCTAAAACTTGAAGAATAGACAACAAACTCCCACAAAGTTGTGAATTATTTCCATCTATGTAATATGTGTAATTCTGGCCCAAACAAAGTATTTTCTGGAAGGAATTAAATTAAAAAAAAACATTTTATCCTTTCTATCAACATGCTGCAACGATCCACAAATAAAAACTGACAAACCAGAATGAAATATTCATTTTAACAAGAAAGGCATTTATCCATTGGGATTGATCCCTCTTACATGTCTGCTCTTCTGCTTGAAATGTTGCCAGAAAGAGATAAAATTCTTCTCTCTCTCTCTCTCTCTCTCTCTCTCTCTCTCTGGAAGTCATGTGATTTCGTCGACTTTTGTTTCTGAGGTCACTTCTGATCCCTAGGTGTTACTCAAATTTTTCCAGTGAAACCTATGTAGAATTTAAAAAAAAAAAAAAAAAATGGAATCTATTAAAATCCACGGTACTTGTACAGTTTAACCGAGACATTAAAAAATGAAAATATTGAAAAAAAGTTTATATGGAATGAAGTTCTCTGAAAAAAAATTTTTCACTTAATTTCATCAAGTAGTTTTTTTTTTTTTTTTTTTTTACAGCGGAAAAACAATTTATTATGATACCGAGCAAAAGGTTCGATTTTTAGGAAGAAAAGCTAGAATTAAAGATGGGGAGGGAGTGTCAGCGCTTTAAATTGAGTTATCTCCCCGTGATCCAAACAAAAAATTAAAAATTCAAAGATGTCTACCTTCAACGTGCGGTCATAAAAATGTGTTTTTCCGCTGTAAAAAACAAAAAACGAAATACTCGACCAAATAAAGTGAAATTTTTTTTCGGAGATCTTCAGTCCAAAACGGATACGAACAATATAACCTTTTTTTGATATTTTCATTTTTTAATGTCTTGATTAAACTGTACAAGTACCAAACCTACAGTTGCGTTAATAAAATGCTGTAGCTTTTTGGCAAATAGCGTTTAATAATAAAAAAAAATTTTTTAACTTTGTATAACCATTTCCCGTATTTCTAAATTTCCAGTTTTTTTTTTTCTTTTTCTTTTTTCCAGGTACAAATCCAAAGAACAGTTTTCTGCGGATGCCCATTTAATATTTGATAACTGCGAACTTTTTAACGAAGATGATTCCGAAGTTGGTAAAGCCGGCCACAATTTGCGGAGCTATTTTGTAAAACGTTGGACTGAACAATTAAACCAAAGTCGAAAGGCGGACGACACACCGCCAACGGCAGTACTGCCGCCGCCACCGCCATCATCATCATCATCATCATTATCATCATCCATGAAAGGAGGGGGAGGAGATAACGACTCTAATGAAGAGAGCTAGACCTCTTCCTCACCCTTCTCTTTCCCCTCCTTTCTTTCCTCCTACTACTACTACCCTATCCAAAATATTTGGGTGATTCCTGCAAATCACAGACTTTGTATTTTGCATATTTTCAAAAGAAAAAAAAATAATAATTTACAAGAACAACTGCAACAATACTGCTACATTTAATTAGTCATTATGAATATATTTTGTAAATTTCCCATAAGACATAAATTAATTTCGTGTTTGATGTCTGGTGGCCTGTAAATAACGACCGTTTATTTTTTTATTTTTATTTTTTCAGTTTTTTTACTTTTTTTTTTTAATTTTTTTTTTTTTTTTTTTTACATCTAAAATTTTTTTTTTTTTTTTTTTGGCTGCTTCTAAAAAGTGGAAGACGATTTTAAAAAAAAAAAAAAATTTTTTTTTTTTTGTATTTATGAACTAAGCCACCGTTTCGCCTTCTGTTGTCCGTCTTCTTCTTTTTCTTCCATTTTTGACCGTCATTCAAATTTTTATTTATTTAAAAAAAAAAAAAAAAATTGGTGCTTCTGTAGATTGGTGATATTCTAAACCAATGCGTTTCAGGTAAACAACGCTATCATGTACTTACTTGTCATCGCAAAATTTGTAATAACTTCTGAAAATTACTAAAAATGATCTAGTAAATGTGCTAGAAATATTTTAAATAAAAAAAATCAGTCACAAGAGAAAAAATGTCCGTACGTATTTATTTAGTGAAAATCATCAATTGCAGTTACCTCCCCTTGAATCTTGCGAATTTTCAACAATAAAATCTTCAACATTAAAATATACAAATAAATTTCACAAATCGCTAAACTACATAATTTTCATTTTTACTTGTAACTATTTTTTTACCGGATCATTTTTACATAATTTTTTTCATTTACACTAATTTTGACATGACGCATACGTACGTAATAATGTTTTCACCTGAAATGAGTTTATTTAAAAGATCACCAACTTAACGCGAGCACTATAATTTTTTTTAATTTTTTTTCTTTACCTCCCTCTTAAGTCACAAAAGTATTTTTTTTTCTAGCAATGTTTTTTGTTTTGTTTTTTGTTTTTTTTTGGCAAAATAGTTAGGTGTTGATTGTTAATTTGGCAAATTCATGAAGACTTCACAAATTTACCGATTCCAGTGAAAATGCTTTCACTTTATTTTTTTATTTCAAATTTTATTATGATTTAAAAGTTGACAAATCTTTGCAGTATTTCAGTTATGTTTAGTTTGGTGAATTTTTCTTGAAAAAAAAAAAAATTGTGGGGGGGGGGAATTTTTCTTAAAAAAAAAAAAAGACTGATGTTGGTTCTTATATAGAATTCAACCTAATTAAAAAAAAAAAAAAATAAATAAATACTGAAAAATCTTATGATGTCTGTACCTGTCATGAAACGAAAATGTCATATTCCAAAAGTCATGCAAATTGATCAAGTAATATATATATATATATATATATATATATAAATAAATCAATCAATTCTTTAGCGATTTTTAATAGTAAATCATAGCCACCACAAGACAAATTTTAAAATCTTGATAGTTCAAATTGAGTTGTCTCCCTTTATTGGCAGATAAAGAAATGCTGTTTTCACATCCTACAATTTGATTTTCTTTAAAAAAAACAAAAAAAAACAAAACAAAACTCCTTGGTCGGTCAATTTCTGATCAATCGATTTTTGGAATATGGCATTTTTGTTCCATGATGGGTCCTTGCAACAAAGATTTTTCTGAATTTAAAAAAAATTTTTAATTAGGTTGAATTCTGGAGTTGCATCAAGTTTTCTGCAACAGGAAATGGATTCTTTGAAATCGTCCATTAAGAACAAGAGTTGGAACAGATATATTAAGAGCATTGCCAAGGCTGTGCAAAGAAGGTGGGCTCTCTCTACCATGCTAGAAAGCTACTTATGCCTGACAGTATCCTGTACCTCTACAAGGCCACCATTCGCTCATATATGGAGTATTGTTGTCACATTTGGGTTGGTGCATCTGCTACTAGTCTCTCACTCCTGGGCAGGGTTCAAAAGAGACCTGATTCGTTCTGAATTATCATCTAAGCTTCAACCTCTGTCCCATCGACAAAATGTTGCATCCCTCTGCCTGTTCTAGAAGTATTTTAATGGTGAATGCTTTGACGAACTACAAGCACTTGTGCCCCCTTAACTTAAATACCTCCGACAAACCCGACAAGTAACTAAATCCCACTTCTATAAAGTAGATGTCTCTAGGTGTAAGAAAGCCTTCTTCCCCAGAACTTCTAGAATATGGAACTCTCTTCCGAGTTACTGTTTTCCCAACTGTACTGACATGCAGAAGTTCAAGTGTAATGTAAACAAACATTTTGCTGCTCAACTCCCTACATAGTATCCCTGCAACTTATGTTCCCGATAGTAGCTCCCTACTTCAAAGTGGCCATGTGCCTTGTTTGGCGTGGAAATGTGGGGAAGGGGGGGTTTAATTACATTTTTTTTTTTTTTATTCAACAATTTCTTTTATGAATTATTTTCCAAAATTGATTTCTTATAAAAGTTAAGAATTACATAAATCTTAAAATTAACCAAAAAAAAACGAAGCCGTCTCTTCTGCACTTATTTATACTGTTCATCAGCTTGAGCTGCTTTTCCTCGCAACGAACTATCGAGCCGCTGACCATTGCATCCTCTTTCG
The DNA here is from genome assembly GCF_053919585.1 of Euprymna scolopes. NCBI lineage: Eukaryota > Metazoa > Mollusca > Cephalopoda > Sepiida > Sepiolidae > Euprymna > Euprymna scolopes. Next base: position 26,857,230 of record NC_136516.1, on the reverse strand, counting down.
CTTATCCTGAGCTTGATCGTACAATATTGCTGATTACTTTTATGAAGATTTTATGTTTCAAATGAAATGGTATTTCAAGATGTTGGATGGTGATATCGTTCTTAATATTGAATTTTCTGAGAAAATTTTACGTTGATTATTTTTATGCGTTCGCGATATTTGTTGCGAAGCAGGTTTTGTTTTGTTTCATAGTCTTAACATTAACCTTTTTTTGACTTTTTTATTAAAGATTTTTTATGTCCCCCCCCCCAAGAATATATAAATATAGAGAGAGAGAGCGAGAGAGAGAGGAAGTTACAAAACAATATTTGGCAATAAAGCTAGTTGCATACATACTACTGTACAATTCTGTTCCCAACTACTGGGGTTGGACGTTCTCATGTTTTGTGTCACCGTTGGTGTTGATGGCAGCTCTTCAGGTATTATGATTATTAACCAAAAAAAAAAAACATATATATATATAGAGAGAGAGAGTGAAAGATAGTTAGTTATGAAAATATATTTATGGCAATTAAGCTGTACAGAATCGTTCAGGCTTTATTCTGGTAAGGAATCATCAGGCTCAAATGCATTTTAGCTTATTAATTCCTTATGGAGATAAAATGTGGAAGATTCTCTATAGCTTGATTGCCATAAATATATTTTCATGACTTAGTACCCAACTCTACTAACGTATTGAGCACTGTTGAAGTAAATACTGAAAATTGATACATAAAAATATCTCATTTAATATAACATTGCATGCAGATACATGAAATAATAATAATAATAATAATAATAATAATAGATAGATAGTGAAGGAGAATTGCACAGATTAATATGACGGTAACTTTCTGTCTAATGAAGCAACAGCATTTTACATCTAGTCTTGTGCACTGCACCATTTGCTGTGTCTCTAAAGTCGAAGCTGGAGGTGCCTCTCTAGATGCACCTCTGTGCAGATGATAAGGAGACCTAGGTTTACCCAGTTACCAGGGTCTCCATCTTTGCGTTGCAGACAAAGTCCGACAGAAAGGCAAACCAATACGGTTGGAACTAGCACGGCTGCAGGAGTTGCTGGAAACATGTTTCAGTGCTTCACCATCTGCCTATCGGAACTCCAAATCGGATTTTTTGTCACGGTTTGCTCCCTTAGCCTTTGTCTTTCCCAAGGCATTCACAAGACAGTGGAGCTATTTGCTCATAGCTGGTGAAAATTATTATATCTTAAAATTGGAACCAATTAGAATAATAAAAAGCTTGATATACTTGATAAAGCAATTAAAAAAAATAAGAAACATTTGTGAAAATAAAATTGAATAAATTACAATATTTAATGATTCATCGAATTTACACACACAAAAAAATCCTCTATCTGTTATGGAGAGGGGAAGAGTATCACATTGTAAGAATAATATCCAAAAAAAAGCAAAACATCCAATAACACCAGGCGCTGTATGTAGGATGATGTTGACACCTCCCTGCAAGAGTCGCAAAAACCTAACATCGTTATTTCCCTAACAAGGATATAGTTGGGATTGCTTGTGAATTTCATACTCCCATAGAACTTCCTCCTTTGGAGGAAGCTGGTTAAATCCAAATAGGATTAGTGCCATTTCGCACACACACGCACACACACACACACACACACACACACACACACACACATCCAAAGTGAGAATAGTAGTCCAAATATAAAAAAATACAAATTATCAATCCGCATCTAAAAAATATATTACATATATATATATATATATATATAATCCTGTCAAGCTCTTTACGTTATTGAGCACTTTCTTTTGCAACGCTGCAGTTTAATGAGATTCACACGTGAATAAACGACTCTGCAAACCTAAAGCTTTATTACTGTTGAGCACTCTACAAACATGGACAAGATTAACTTTGAAATATTTCTCAAGAATATTCCTGCCACAAGCAAAAAGGGATTCTGCTATTCAGCATAAAAAACAGAGAATGAAAAATGCGTATCATGGAATGCTTTTTTTTTTTTTTTTGTGACGGCAGGAACCCGACGAACACTTGGGGGGAAAAAAAACAAAAAAAAAAACTATGGTTTCAAAAGCTTAAAACGCCTTAGCAAGTTAAACTGTGAAAAAATGTAGCTGAAACATATATGTACATATGTAGCCAAAAATGTTTGTATAATTAAAAATAATCACACACACATCGTAGTATGAAAATATACTTATGGCAAGTAAGCTACACAGAAACAGTTGGCTCGGTGCTGAGCGAAATCATTGTTGCATGAATTGCATTTTGGGATTTTTTTTTTTTTCTTGTTTAAGAAATCGCTCCAGACAAAGCATAAAACCACTTGATATAAGAAACTAAAAAAAAAAAAAAAAAAGATCAAATACAACATCAAGATCAGAAAGTAGCCAAATGAATAGGTTTTGACTCTGAAAACAACAATTCTTTCCCTTTTGTCAGAAACATCACTCATAGTACTAAAAGACAAAAATAAGCTAAGCGAGAGTCGCACGGATGCCGAAAGTAAACTCAAGATCAACTTTCTCCATTTTATAGCGAACCCGTATTTATTCTAGTTACTAACCAATTTGTCTGTGAATCTCTTAACTCTCCACCCTCTATTTATTTTCTTCAGTCAATGAATAATTTTATTTGGAAGACGTTTTAAATGGAAGGAGCAACAAATGATTTTAAATATTAATTTTTTCAGAATTTAAGGGAAATAATTCATTACATGATTTTCATGCCAAGTGCTTGTCTGAGCTCCAATCTGTGGTGGCCCCTCGCCAAACTTTCATGATAAACACTCATCTAGTTGAAACCACTATCAATAATTTCCTCCGTTCTTTATCTGTGCCTAAACATAAACGTAGATTCCATGAACAAAGCTTCTTTCTTAGAACTGCACACCCGTGGAACTCTCTTCCGTTTTCCTGCTTTCCAGCTGATTACAATATGATCGTCTTCAAGTCCCATGTAAAAGAAATTCTTGATGAGCCGTTCCCCTTAAGTAATCCAATTTACCAAATTTCCACTATTAACGATTACTATGATATTTTTCCATTGACTTTAACTCTTATCCTTGAGTGGTCTCTGGGCCTTGATAAGTGATGACTCCTATGTAAAAAAAAAAAAAAAAAAAAAAAAAAAAAACTTTAACGTATCTGAACATTTAATAAGTGAAAGTGATTTTACTCAAACCGTTTTCTTAGCCGGAATAAGTATTTTAAGAAAAAAGCTCGAGCAAAATAAAATATATTTATGCCAATAACAGTTGGAGGGGAAAAAAGTAGTTTGAATTTAGTGTTGATATATCAGATAACTTGCGATTTGGGTCTGATTTTAACTTGTGACGACTATCACCTTGGTTGGATTCAGCCAGCTTCCTCCCCAACAAGTGCAGCATCTCTGACCATTGCCGTTCACTTTGACTGGTCCTAAACCTGGTCAAACGATATGGTCAGCTAATCCTGAAGATTGACCACTTGTGGGTTCGATAGTGCTGCCAGGTCAGCTTTGATTGTCACCAGGCAGATCTTCAACGGCCTATCAGAATGTTTCCACCAACCAGGTGAAGAAGAGAGGTAAGAAAAACCTTATCTGTGGACGTTGAGCTGCAGGCTTTAACTATCTTAGGTGACATTTAATATGGATGGAAGACGGGGTCAGAGATTCAATTGTCGATTGAGATCCTGAGTTGGTATAACAACATTAAATACAGCGAAAACCGTCATTTCCAAAAATAGGATCACACCTATGCAAATCAGTGTTTCTCCTTGATCTCTGCATCATAGTCTTATAGATACACTCTGCGGTAGCCATTGAGATCTTTCTTTAACATTCAAGTAGACCTTATGTATGAATGTTGATCTGTATGCCTTAAATATCTTGGGTGAGATGGAAGACAAGGTCAAAGATTCAGTCGTTGATGAAGAGAATTTCAGTTGGTATAACAGCAGCATCAAATATAGGGAAGACAGTCATTTCCAAAGACAGGATCATGCCTATGCAAATCAACATCTCTCATTGATCGTTGTCTGCAGGATTGTCTGTTAGATATACCCTGATGTTCAACTCCACTATGTCATGATTGAGAACTGAAATCTGTTTTTATTCGGAATTATTTGAAAGGTTTTGGTAAGTGCTTTGAATTATGAAAGAAAGAAGAATCCCAATTTTTGTTTTCTTTTATGTTTATTTTTCAAAATCATTTTTTGGTAAAAATAAAGCTTGAAATCCACCACAAAATCTAACAGAAAAAAAACCAAAAAAACTGGATGAATTTTGCTAAGCAAAAACTATAAAAGTCAAATTTTGATATGATGTGATTTCTTTTTCTTAATTTTTTTCTCTTTTAAATATTAAAAAAAAAATTCTTTTAAAATAATTCTTGAAAATATTTTCTTTTAATATTCTTTTCTTTGAATATATTTGAAATGTTTTTTTTATAATGTTTAGTTTAAAAATAATTGCAAAAAAAATGTTTTCCTTAATTTTTTTTTATTTTTGTTCACTATTTTTCTTTTTTAAAAATTTTTTAAATAAATATTTTATTTTTTTAGTTCTATTACTGTGAAATAAAATCTTGGTCAAAAATGAAGAAAATTCCCCCAATTATAGTCAAATTGTACAGACTGTTATATTTCATCTTCCCATTTGCATGTCGAGGTGTTGTTGCCCACTAGAAAACGTGTGGCTTTCTCTCATCTGAAGCCTCTACACTATAATTGCTCGAAAAATATCTATGGTTTATAAATAAACCCACATGAATTTCAGTCTTTTTTTCTATGTCTTTCTTTTATTTTTAAATGTTTTTTATTTTATTTAAAAACTATTTACATTTTATTCAGAAAATTTTATTTTATTTAAAACAAATTTTTCTTTTGAAGTGTGGTGTAGTTTGCTTGAAGCATTGTGGCATATTTATTTGATGTTTAGCACGAGACAACGTCTTACGCCTACTGTCCATGTAGTCAGATTATAAGATGATATCTAAAAAATTAAATAATCTATATATATATAAAAGCGAAAATGTGTGTATGTTTGTTTGCAAAAGCTTTCGACACGGGTCACGGATTTTCACCAGATTGGTATCATTTTAAAGTTCCGACCTTCGCCCGACATATATCGAAAAATTGGCCAAAAACGTTAATTCCTTTACCCTGAAATCAGCAATTTTCTACATGGGGATGGGGTTCAGCAAAAACCGTCCTTTCATGACTCAAAATTTCATTTCACGAGTTCGCTTCTACACATGCGTCATACGACGTCGGAACATGACTTATTTTAAATATTTGAAAAAGTGACACAATTTCGTTGATGTCGTCTTAGCTCAGTTGTTTAGATTCCGGCCTCATTATCTAAAGGTTTTGGGTTCGAATCATGGTGTGGGATGTCTTTTTTTTTTTTTTTTTTTTCGATTTTTTAAATTTTAATATTGATGCAGGGTTATTTAAGCAATTTTTCACGTGTTTTTTTTTTGGGGGGGGCGGGGGGTTATTTTTAAGATTTTTTAACATTCGTTTTTCTGCTTCACATTTTCTTTTTTTGTTTTCCCCATTTTTACATTTAACATCGTTCATTTGCCTTACGTTAGTTTTTTTTACTTCGCTTATTCTTATGTTTTGATTACCATTATTGTATGATTATCATCGAACGATCATTATCGTATGATTATCATCGAATGATTATTATTGAACAATTATCGAATGATTATCATCGAACGATCATTATCGTATGATTATCATCGAATGATTATTATTGAACAATTATCGAATGATTATTATTGAACAATTATCGAATGATTATCATCGAACGATCATTATCGTATGATTATCATCGAACGATCATTATCGTATGATTATCATCGAACGATTATTATTGAACAATTATCGAATGATTATTATTGAACAATTATCGAATGATTATCATCGAACGATCATTATCGTATGATTATCATCGAATGATTATTATTGAACAATTATCAAATGATTATCATCGAATGATCATTATTTAACAATTATCGAATGATTATCATCGAACGATTATTATCGTATGATTATCATTGAATGATCATTATTTAACAATTATCGAATGATTATCATCAAACGATTATTATCGAATGATCATTATTGAACAATTATCGAATGATTATCATCGAACGATTATTATCGTATGATTATTATCGAATGATCATTATTGAACAATTATCGAACGATTATCATCGAACGATCATTACTAAATGATTTTTTTTTTTTTTTTTTTTACAGTGATCACCACTTATCAAGGCCCGGAAGCCACTCAGGGATAAGGGTTATTGCAAGTACATTAAGTTAGTGAGGAGATTTGCTGAAGTGTTTACTTAAGGGGGCGGTTCATTAGGAATTTGTTATTATTGAACGATTATTGAACGATCATTATCGCATCAGCATTAACAGACTCTAATCAATTTCCAAACTGAATCAAACAAATTTGATTTAAAAATAATCGCTACCAAAATATAAAAACTTCGATTTTATACTAAATACGCATATATAATTATTCTACAGAAACCAGCAAGACAATAAACTTATGAAATATATTGAACTAGCAGGCCGCCTGGCGTTGCTCGATTGCAAAATATGCTCAACATTTTTATATTTTAATTTATGCAATTTCGTATTTATTATTAAAGTCAATTCTTTATAGATTATTATATTGTACACAATATATAGATTATTATATTGTACACAATATATAGATTATTATATTGTACACAATATATAGATTATTATATTGTACTCAATATATAGATTATTATATTGTACTCGATATATAGATTATCATATTGTACTCAATATATAGATTATTATATTGTACTCGATATATAGATTATTATATTGTACTCGATATATAGATTATTATATTGTACTCGATATATAGATTATCATATTGTTCTCAATATATAGATTATTATATTGTACTCAATATATAGATTATTATATTGTACACAATATATAGATTATTATATTGCACTCAATATATAGATTATCATATTGTACTCAATATATAGATTATTATATTGCACTCAATATATAGATTATCATATTGTACACAATATATAGATTATTATATTGCACTCAATATATAGATTATCATATTGTACTCAATATATAGATTATCATATTGTACTCAATATATAGATTATTATATTGTACTCAATATATAGATTATTATATTGTACACAATATATAGATTATTATATTGTACACAATGTATAGATTATTATATTGTACTCAATATATAGATTATTATATTGTACACAATATATAGATTATCATATTGTACACAATATATAGATTATTATATTGCACTCAATATATAGATTATTATATTGTACACAATATATAGATTATTATATTGCACTCAATATATAGATTATTATATTGTACACAATATATAGATTATTATATTGCACTCAATATATAGATTATTATATTGCACTCAATATATAGATTATTATATTGTACACAATATATAGATTATTATATTGTACTCAATATATAGATTATCATATTGTACACAATATATAGATTATTATATTGCACTCAATATATAGATTATTATATTGTACACAATATATAGATTATTATATTGCACTCAATATATAGATTATTATATTGCACTCAATATATAGATTATTATATTGTACACAATATATAGATTATTATATTGCACTCAATATATAGATTATTATATTGCACTCAATATATAGATTATTATATTGTACACAATATATAGATTATTATATTGCACTCAATATATAGATTATTATATTGCACTCAATATATAGATTATTATATTGTACTCAATATATAGATTATTATATTGTACTCAATATATAGATTATTATATTGTACACAATATATAGATTATTATATTGCACTCAATATATAGATTATTATATTGTACACAATATATAGATTATTATATTGTACACAATATATAGATTATTATATTGTACACAATATATAGATTATTATATTGTACTCAATATATAGATTATTATATTGTACTCAATATATAGATTATTATATTGTACACAATATATAGATTATTATATTGTACTCAATATATAGATTATTATATTGTACTCAATATATAGATTATTATATTGTACACAATATATAGATTATTATATTGTACTCAATATATAGATTATTATATTGTACACAATATATAGATTATTATATTGTACTCAATATATAGATTATTATATTGTACACAATATATAGATTATTATATTGTACTCAATATATAGATTATTATATTGTACTCAATATATAGATTATTATATTGTACTCAATATATAGATTATTATATTGTACTCAATATATAGATTATTATATTGTACTCAATATATAGATTATTATATTGTACACAATATATAGATTATTATATTGTACTCAATATATAGATTATTATATTGTACTCAATATATAGATTATTATATTGTACACAATATATAGATTATTATATTGTACACAATATATAGATTATTATATTGTACACAATATATAGATTATTATATTGTACTCAATATATAGATTATTATATTGTACACAATATATAGATTATTATATTGTACTCAATATATAGATTATTATATTGTAATCAATATATAGATTATTATATTGTACTCAATATATAGATTATTATATTGTACACAATATATAGATTATTATATTGTACACAATATATAGATTATTATATTGTACTCAATATATAGATTATTATATTGTACTCAATATATAGATTATTATATTGTACTCAATATATAGATTATTATATTGTACTCAATATATAGATTATTATATTGTACTCAATATATAGATTATTATATTGTACTCAATATATAGAAATGATTGCAAAAGTTAAAAAAAAAAATGGCTTCGATGCTTTCACCAATGATATATCATCTGACGTAAACCCATATGCATACAAAAGCTTAAAAAAATAATGTTGTAAAAATATAAATGTATATTGGCGCATGCATACAGGAACACTTTAAGTTGATTTATGCCGGCCAAGTTTCAATTTTTGTAAATTTGAACCCTTTTGAAGTTAGTTTTACCGGCTAAAGACCAAATTGAATTTGTACCAGTTTCAAATCCCCAAAATATGAAGTTTCAAGTTTGTAGACCAAAACTTGACTGAAGAGTTTGGTAGAGACCGTTCCTCAGATACACAGACAAAGTCACTTTTATATATATACTAGCAGGGAGGCCCAACATTTCCCCGAATTGAATAAGGATCAACAAATGTTTCATACTACTATATTTTTATTGTCATCGGAATCTGTGAAATTGTCCATTTTCAATCAAATTGATTGATTGGCTGCTTTTGTTAAGAAACCTACTGTGTTGTCGTTGTTTTATCGTTATTTCCATGGCAAGTGCTCATCTAGGCTCCAATCAATGCTTCCCCCTCGCCAAACTTTCACAAAAAACACTTGTCTACCCAAAAACACTATCAATAATTTCCCACACTCTTTATCTGTGCTTAAACCTAAATGTAAATTCCACGAACAAATCTTCTTTCTTAGAACTGCACACCTGTGGAACTCTCTTCCGATTGTCTGCTTTCCAGCTGACTACAATCTGATCGTCTTCAAGTCCAACGTAAACAAGTTCTTGATGAACCGTCCCCCTAAGTAACCCAATTTACAAATTTCCACTACTTATGTTTACTACGCTATAATCACATTGACTAATGTATACCCATTAACCATTATCCTCGAGTGGCCTCCAGTCCTTGATAAGTGGTGATTCCTGTGTAAAAAAAAAAAAAAAAAAAAGTTTGATAATTAAGAAATTTGCAGTCAAACATTCAGCTGATCATTGGCTGCTGCTACTGCTGCTTCTTCTTCTTCTTCTTTTTATAATAATAATAATAATAATAATACAACAACAACAGCAACAACAAGAAAACTGGTTTTCATGATGCAGAAATAGAATCATGTCGTCTTTTCTTGGGTGACAATTTTATCGTTCCGCACTGTATTAATAATAAAATAAAGAGTTGTCTCCCTTACAAGTAAAAATCTATTTCTGTGCGGTCAACAAATAATAATTAAAAACTAAAACACTTTACTGCATCCCTGTTAACTCTGGATACGTACATTGTTGGCATGGGAGAACAGGTTCATGTGATCGAATTCATAAATTTGGAGAAAAAAAAAAAAAAAAAATTAGTTTAAGGGAAGGAGTTGAAAGTCAATTAAAATAAAAATATTTTAATTACAGACTTCATGTTCAAAACTTGTTGCTTCTAATCTTGCAAGAAATTTACCAAGATGTAACAATTGGCAGAACTTTTCCGAAAAAACATGGAGTAATGATAGCACGTTCATATGACCAACGTTTCACGCATCACTGTAAGAGTTGAAGTCGTCACCTACATCCATATGCGGCTCAGCTAAAATAATCCCATTTCCATACCTTTCTGCATTTTTAGGGTTATTAAAATTTGTTATCTAGGTTTGATTGGAAATGTCATAAAACCAAACATAATCGCCCCCCCCCCACACACACACAGTCTAGTGATTTTTATTTTCAGCCCCCCCCCCAATCAGATATTTGACCATTCCCTGTTGATTGTGGTGTAAAGCTTGTTTTGTGCAGTTTTAGGAGGTCCACATTCCCAGACTTTGCCTTCTTTCTTTGAGAAGGGGTTAGTTTATTGCTAATTGCCTGAGGCACCCTTACCAAGGAATTCTGATGGGGTTGCCCAGGCACTTTTTGCAGGTCAGAGTGCTTCTCCTCTCAGGCACTTACTTCTCAATCCCACTTTCTGATCCTGGTGTCTAAGTTCTTTCAGTGGGGGAGAGCTAAATACCCCCCTACACACACACACACACACACACACACACACACACACACACACACACACACAAAAAAAAATAATGTACAGAATTTTTCATAACAAATTCATTTTATTAACTGCCTGCCCTAAAACGCTAGAAATTGAGGCTCATTTTATGTGAAATTTAACATGATCCCTCACTGTAAATTCTAAAAGCATTGATTTATTTTTTCCTTCTTGCTAACTTGTAATTGTTTAAAAAAAAAAAAAAAATCAAAAAAATCTTCTGACGTTTCTGAATTTTTGAGATGAAGATTGGTTATTCGTATTATTTGGATCCATTGGACTACTGTTCTCATCTTGATTGTCATTTTCACAACGATTTGGTCGATGTAACCTTCAGCTTTCTTCAGGTGTATCTTGTCGAATTTGGGAATGTTTCTGTCTAACTCGAGAATTTGGACGGAATTTCGAACGGAACCCTTTATTTACTTCACAGGGGTAGCATGCTCTTGTTCTGTCAGCCATGATTGGATAGAGAGCCTAAGTAATTCGCAATTGTATTTTTCGGTTGCCCACATTGAGAATTGAACCTTCAACCTTCATGAGAATATCAATTTTCTAATTGATTTTTCCAAGTACTCTAACCACTGTGCCACGGATGCGAGACGTGAAAATCAGTCATGATGAGAACATTACTTTAAAAAAGTTTAAATATGAAACTTTTTTGTACGAGCACTTTTATTGATAGTACACACACAAAACTCTAGTCCTTTTCAAAGTAATCTCCTCCGGCTGCAATGCACTTGTAACGTTCCAACAACTTATGGAAAGAAGCCCTCTTGTGTGAACGTGTCAATGACCCTCATCACAGTCTCTTTCATCTCCTTAATTGTCTCATAACAACAGCCTGTAAGGTTTCCCTTGAGCTTAGGGAATAACCAAAAGTCACAGGGAGCAAGGTCTGAACTATAGGGAGGGTGAGGAACTGTTCTGATGCCCATCTTGTTGTCATGACAACATTTTCTTTCTGTTCTTCTCTGAGCACCCTTCGGACAAACTGCGTAAATCTTTCGCATCTTCAGTCCCTCGCAAATAATTGTCCGTACAATTTCCAACACTGACATCAAACTGTCCACTTATTGTCTCTATAGACACACGACAGTCATTTTCCATGAAATTCTTTATTTGGCCAATCAACTCTGATGTTCTGACTTCCTTACTTCTCCCACACCATTCATCATCCCTCACAGACTCCCTGTGTTACTTGAATCTCTTATGCCACTCAGAAACCCATGCTTGATTCATGCAAGATGATCCAAAAATGCAAAATGGTCCAAAAAATGCAAGATGGTCCAAAAATGCAAGATGGTCCAAAAATGCAAGATGATCCAAAAATGCAAGATGATCCAAAAATGTAAGATGGTCCAAAGGCAGTCTGAAGCATTCCATACATTTTTGTGGCATTTTTTCTAAATTTAAAACAGAATTTTATTGCATATCATTCTTCTAAAGTGTCCTCACGTCCAGATTGAATTTTTGAAATTCACCAGCTGTGACAATCAGGCTTTAGAAGGGTGTATTCCAATTCCTGCTGTAGCTGTTCATTTGGACCTGAAATCATAAAAGTTGGTCAGTCATCTCATAAAATGTACAGCAATAAGATGCTGAATTTTCAAGAGTTTATGGCAATTTTTAAATGATTGTACAAAAAATGATGTAAACTTATTGACGTCACATCACATCAATAAAATTTCTTGTGAAGCCAATTGTTTGCATCGAAAGCATTCCATGATGTTTCTACCTATAAATAGGTTTTTATTTTCAGAGACAATGTCAAACTTAAAATCAAAAGTTTGTACTAGCAATGACAAATAAAGATATCCAATTTTTTACGATTTAACCCCCCCCCCAAAAAAAAATTAAAACAAAACACTGGTATAGTTAAAAAAAAAAAAGGGTATTTTTTTACGACCTGCCCCAGCGTAGTATAAACACCCCCAACCACCCATGTTAAGAACGGCTTTCGGAATAAACACCTCCCCAAAACCTCCTCATGTTAAGAACGGCTTTAGAAGTTGGGATGTGTTTATTCCGAAAGCCGTTCTTAACATGGGGAGGTTGGGGTGTTTATAATATGCTGGGGCACGTTGTAAAAATTTACCAAAAAAAGTCTGACAAAGATTGGACCATTGTGACGGTAATGGCCTTTTTTTTTTTTTTGTCAGGCTGTGGTATTGGTTCTATTCAGCTTCAAGAGGTCCACCCTCCCAGGCCTTATCTTCTCTCTTTCAGAAGGAGTAAGTTTATAGCTAACTGCCTGAGGTGCCTTCATCGGGGAATGCTGACTGGTTTTGCTAGGGATTTTTAAAAGGTCAGTGTGACTGCACCAGTGCAAGTGCACCAGCACCACACCAACACCACCTCTTTGTGTTGGCTTAGGCTTCTGACCTTTCGACCATGTATCACATTTTCCCACAAAGTAAATACTAAGAGACTGTTCGTCGATGGCGCTCTTACCCCCTCCCCAACCTTCAAAACGAAAAACATTCATGTAAAGAAATATCAGCGCTTATTAAGAAGTGTACTTATTTAGTAAAAAAAACAAAAATAAAGAAACACTTTTATGGCGTACTTCCTTGCACGAACATGTTATATTACAAAAATCACAAAAATTGATCAAGTATTTTTTTTTATTTAAGAAAATCAGATTTTACGAGTTTTACTGATTAATTATTTTTAGCAGCCATTATTGTGAGCCTTAGCTTCTGGTGGGGTTATTAAGAGATGAATTTCGAAATATGACGACTGGCTTCCGTCGTATTGAGCATTGCATTTCTAAAAAAAAAAAAAAAAAAAAAAGAGAACTACTTGATCAAATTACTTGATTTTTGGAATATGCCATCTTCGTCTTGTGAAGGGTCCGTACACGATAAAGACTTTTCTGCGTTTTATTTACTTAAAATTTTCATTATTAAATGAAATTCTAAAGAAGGACCGAAATGTTTTGTGAAATCGGCTTAATTCAAGATGAGTGGGTTTGGTGTAAACAAACAAAAAGTGAACCACTAACCAGTTTTGTACAGATAAACGAAAAGAAAAGAAAGGGCAGAAAACATGACTGGGTTGCTAAGAAGAGCGAAGTAGGTGATGGAATTAAAAAAAAATAAAAGTAAATCACCTGTTAAGAAATGCTGTAATAAACCGTCTGCATTTTTTTTTTTTTTTTTTTTTTTTTGTGAAAGGGAGTTGAGGGTCGATGAGGAGTCATTTTTTTTTTTTAATTTTTTAAAATTTCTTTTATTTTCATATAACTTTCTTTTTCCATCTGAACTGATGAATTTGATGAATTAACAAACGATATTATTGTTTGTAATAAATATAGGTAGGTGTCTCTCTCTCTCTCTCTCTCTCTCTCTCTCTCTCTCTCTCTCTATATATATATATATATATATATATATATATATATATATATGTATATATATAAATTTGTCTTTACATAAGCAGTAGTTTGTTGCTACACAGTCATGAGCATGTTTCGGTTTACTAGTATTTACTAACTAGTAGACCGAAACATGCTCATGACTGTGTAGCAACAAACTACTGCTTATGTAAAGACAATGTAACCTGCTCTACTTCTGTATTGAGCACTCTTATATGAACCTCGTTATATTTCACTGGTTACCCTACCTTTGGAAAATAGCAACCTCAAAATATATTATTTACTAAAACAATTATTAAATACCTACAGATACTAGTGATTCATCCTTTCGGGAATCATCAGTGCAGGGTGTCACAATTAACACCAGTCGATAGTTTCGAACCCGACGACAGAGGCCATCCTTGGCTTCATTGATAAGGACTGTAGAGGACTAATCCCGTTACAAAAGAAAATAATGAAACGAATGGAATGAAGGAAACAAAAACTCAATTGCTGGATAAAATAAACGTGTCGAAACTGTTGAAAGAATGAATGTTTTAGATATAACACGTGTTCATGTCCACGTTCAGGTGTAACCATCGTTTGTTGTGGGACTTGTAGTATAGAAGGAAAAGGAAATGTGTGTACATCTCACGTTCAGGTCACTATCGTTTGTTCGTGCGTGGGAAGAGAAGTGAGTGATGTAGTGGAAAATGGGAATGATAGTCCAGCGTGTAGACAAAGAAAAGGAAAGAGGGTTGACATCAGTTAAACTGTGCGCCATGTTAGCAGTCAGCTACGTGAAGGTATTCTCAGGGACAAGTTGTATATATAGAGAGAGAAAGAGTGAGAATGTCAATCCAGTTCATGGAGAGAGAAAGTGTATAAAGTGTACGTACGGTCTGTTAGCTTTTTGTCCCACATAGTAGCAAGCGGCATGAGGCATGCATTTGTGCGTGCCTGCCGTAGACTGCCCAGCTCGGAAGCTGGTCCGAAAAGGGCTGGAAACAGCTTGTCTCTTGCTTTTATAGTTGTTTCCAGTGTTTTTTTTGCGCATGTGTAGATTTCCTTTGAAAAGGGAAGTGATGTTGTACATATGTGCGTATGTTAGCGTGTGTGTGTATACACGTGAATGTGAGTATATACGCGAACGTGAATATATGTACGTGTGTGGACGTGCGCGTATGTTTGTGTGCGCGTATGTATATGACAAGTAAGATGGCTTGAGATGTGAATGCGTGTTTTTGTGTGAGGCTAGAAAAGGCTCACGCAGGACCATATCCATTCGGTTACTGTTAATGGTAGCCGAATTGATTAGGTCCTTGCTGATGAATAATTTTAATCACTAGAAATGCTGTTGAATTTCAACGTTTATTTTTTAAATGCTTTTTAACGTCTGTCAGAGTGATCTAATCATTATATGATTATCTGCGCGTAAGAGCTTAATTGACCGACTTTAATTCAACTGAAATTGCTCAATCATAAGAAACAAGTTTCTTAAAGGGGCTGACATAATTATTTACTGTAATAATTATTAAATACCTACAGAAAATAGTGTTTCATCCTTTCGGGAATCATCAGTGCAATTAATACCAGTCGATAGATTCGAGCCTGGCGGCAGAAGCCATCCCTGGCTTCATCAGCAAGAACCATATCCATTCGGCTACCGTTAATGGTAGCCGAATGGATTAAGTCCTTGCTGATGAATAATGTTAAGCATAAAAAATGCTGTTGAATTTAAACATTTATTTTTAAAATGCTTTTTAACGTCTGTCAGAGTGATCTAATCATTATATGATTATCGCATATCGGTGTATTATTATATTTGCTCAAAAATGCAATACTAGAGCTTTCTATATTTCTCAAAAATTACCATTTTACAAAGAACAGACATCCATATTGTTGTTCATTTTCTTCAAAATGTTAAGCGTTTATTGGTAGCAATTTGCGTACAGTTGTTTCAACCCCAATATTGGCATATAAATATATAATAGTTAATTATAATTTTGAAAACTTTGAAAAATCAGATTTTGCTATGCGCTGATGGGATGCCTAGTTGTGCCAAATTACTATTATTACTTATACGCCAACACTGGGACAAAACAAATACATACATACATACTACAATAATAATGGCGTCATTCCTTACACTACGTGTTGAGAAAGACCCGGATATGAGTTGGGTGTTCTTAGTTTAAGGGAAACAACTCCGTCTAAACATGTTTTACAATATAAGGCTCCCTTCAGTTGTGACAGACTAATGATACCCAAAGTAAGGGTGTCTACGCGTGAAATTTTTGTAGCAAGAGTTGCGCAATCTCCGACCACACCTCTCCTGATTCAACATTGTTGAACGCCAGTGGCAAGTGGAGGTTCAGAACGGCTGGAAATAATGCCAAGATTTACAATATATATATATATATATATATAGGAGCAAAGAGTTAATAAAACATGTTAAAAACCTCTTTGAAAAAGAGTTAAAAACATATTTAATCTGAAAAAGAAACACTTGATAAGTGGATAGTCCTTAATCCGCGGAGTTTCGAAGAAATACTTTCCTTCTCATCAGAGGGTAGGAATTAGCAAAATGCGGGATCGGATTTTGCATACAAAAGTATTTGATGAAACAATAAGTAAGTCAAAGATCTTACTTGATAACAAAAAGTGGAGCAGAGGGAATATGGTGACGAAAAAGATGATTACACGTGAATGGATAGTGTGGTGAAAGGTAAATAATCCAATGACGGTAAAATCCAAAAATATAACTCCAAGAAAGTTAATTGAGTTTCCATTTGCACAAGTAAAATCCAAGGAAATCACGTAATTTGAAGATGGTCCAAAATAATCCAAAAGGCCGAAATCCATGGAATAATTAACAAATATGTACAAAGAAAAGAAAAGGGGAAAATTCCAATAATATTAATAAAAGAAAAATAAGATATGCTTTTCACACGACTGCCGAGATATATATATATATATATGACACAATCACGTTGGCACATCGATTCTCACCAGATCACCAAAGTTAAGCAACGATGAGGTTGGCCAGTACCAGATGGGTGACACTTGAGGAAGGCTAGGCTCTGTATCTACTGCGCCGAGTCCTAGAAAATTTCAGGTTGGTATCTGAGGGTGCATTGATTCACTGGGAAAGGTGCTACCACCAGTCTTTGTTAAAATATGCATATAAGAGAAGAGAAACTCATATGATTTACTGTATGCTCTGTCCTGTGGCAGTCATCTGCACTGACAATGGTTAGCAGTAATACCAAAAAGTGTTGTTGGTTCTACACAAAGCCTTCACCATTATAAACAAATCATCTGTGTGGATTTTAGTTGTTGTGGCGGAAACTCATACGTCGAAATCAACGAGAGAATCCATATATATATATATATGTATAAAACTTCGGAGTTATCACTTATCAAGGTCAAAGGCCATTCGAGGATAAGGGTTAATGAATGTAAGGTGATAGTGTAATAATCGTTAATGGTGTAAATTGGGTAGAATTTGATTATTTAAAGGAGACAGCTCAGCAAGAACTTATTTACAACCAGCAGAAAAATCCCACACAATTCACCAGGTAATAAAATAATAAATAGACCATTTACCGCCTCCGTTCTCTGCTTTTTTTGATAAGCAGCTGACCTACATTTGACTCAATTACAAAAGCAGAGATGCGTCATTGAATTCCTGGCAAAAGTGCATTAAGAATGATGGCGACTATTAGTTTGGTGCAAAAATAATGTCGTTTTTTTTTTTTACGTTCAACTTCAAAAGATCATAACTCCTTTCATAATAAACTTTATCAATCGAAATAAGAATAATTAGAATCAACACATTTTTGCCAACGAGAAACAAGTTTATTTATCCCATTAGCATAGAAATCCGGAGTTCTGGAAGCGATGAATCATTCAAGACCGATTCGGCATCATCTCGGCTTTTTAAGCCTTTTTTGCGCAGGAAGTTGTTGAGATACTTGAAAAAATGATAATCGGTGGACGAGAGGTCCGGTGAATATGGCGGATGAGGCAACGTATCGTAGCCCAATTCGTAGCATCAGGAATTTTGTAAAAATTCAATTTATAACATTATATAATCAATTCTTAATGCTGTAATATTTTAAGTTATAAATTTATTATATTTTTTACTAGAATATCTTGTCCTTTTCTTTTCCAGTTTTAATAACTACTCCTTTACTTTTCCATGTTTAATCTAAACCATATTACTTTTCTTGCTCTCATTTTTCTATTGTAATATATACTAAATATAATCCGCACTGTCCACCATTAAGCTTAGAAGCTGTGTTCCAAGATTTATAATGATCGGTTAATTAGTTTACGAGTGAACATGTACAGATGCATGCTGTCATCAACAGAGATAGGCATGTTTTAACCCCCCCCCCAAAAAAAATGTAGGCCGCAAACAAATTGCAACCATTTTTTGTTTTTATGTGTTTTTGGTTGTTTGTCAATCGCTTCACTTTGACTCGCAACAATAAAGAATTGTTTTTCAGTTTGTAAAAAAAAGAACAAAAAAAAAAAAAAACGAGGTCATCCGACGCCATTTACGGAAAAGACGGTGCTTCGTGACGGGGGCCGAAGGCACGTGAACTCTTAGCAGCATGAAAAGAATTTTCTGTCATACGCGTTTTCAGGAAATCATGCCGTTGGTGAAGAGCAGTTTACAGTTTATTAGTTGTATCCACCCGGAATTACCCGGGATGCAGTGAAGTGATTTTAATGTTTAATTATTATTTGTTTACTGTTACTTAAATTTATACAGAATAAAGAAATACAATTTTAGTTGTAAGGGAGACAACTCTCTGTATCCTTAATTATTTAATAAGATGTTAATCTAGTTTGGTTGAAGCTGTAAAAAATTCTGCAGAAATAAGCAGGCTCTTTATTTATCCGCCCACGGATTTTTTTTTAACCAATCAAATTGCATGTTATAACTAACTGCCGGGGATGTTCTTGGCGCCAAAAATTATACTCTAAAATTACCAAAATTCAAAAAGTCTTGAATGGACTTGCATTCTCACTCAAAGCTCGAAGCAGCGAAATTACTTTTTTTTTTATTTTGAGACGTTTTAATGTCCTTATGTTGGTCAAATTATTATAATCTTGCACGCTTCGTGCTCTGTGAATCTATTGACTTTCTTTACAAATTAATGTCTGTCAGATACGAAATTAAGGTCTACTGTTTGACCTGCCTTGTCCGCCATTGGACTGAATCAAAGAGGGCACCACGAGGCTACCAGACTTGCAGTACCCATCTTGAAAGATATCTCAACCCTTCAATCTGCGCAGTTCTTCGTCAGCGAAATTTTCTACCCAGCTTTTATCGAAGACGAACTATTACCCCTTCGGGAAAGTTACCAACCCATAGTGACAGATAGTTGAAGATGACGCATCTTTTGCAATATGAATGTTTTTGCTTTAATAAAATTACGTTGAAGTTTAAAAGGTGGGCCTGTTGTAATTCTGGTTTTCTTCCATTCTGCCAAGGCCAAAAGCCTATCTGAGGATTTTCTCACAAAGCATTGT